>NC_063049.1:3826253-4170295 GCF_018812025.1 Megalobrama amblycephala | reverse complement strand
TCCACATCGCTATGATCAGATACCTTCTTTATGCTGTCACGCTGTCATTTTTGTGTGTTTATTTTGTTACTGAGAGGAAAACGTGCAGTACATACTATTTTACTGAACCACTCTCTCAGCAGCACGGATGACTTTGGGATATTAGTGAGCTCTCAGATTCAATGCATTTCCCGAGTTTTGGATAATAACATGGCCTATTTTGCAAACAACGGACTCTTGTCGACCTCCTTAGTGGGTTCTTTATAGCTGAAGCCAAAATGAGTCCACACTTCAGCTCTGTATACCGCGGGAGCGATATATATAAACCCAAGCAGGCAGGGCTTCAGCTGGTGTTGTAGTGGCCGCATATGTATCAGACCAATGGGGACTACTGAGGAGGCTGCTGCCATGAGGCTCACTAGCTTTTGAGAAGTTTTTAGGAGAAAGCCGTCCCTGACTCTGAATGATACTGCCAACATCTGAATCCTTCAGCTGTGAATAGGCAAAATCCAGGCTTGCATTTAGGCCAAGTCGAGGACTGCCCCCAGGAACGAGATTTGTTGGCTGCGGGATAGTGAGCTTTTGCTTAGGTTAAATCCCGAACCCTAGACTTTCCAAGTCACTGAGGAGCAACGATCTGTGCGTGTGTTTTTCCTCCCTCGATTGGGCTAAAAGCCAC
Organism: Megalobrama amblycephala; assembly: GCF_018812025.1. NCBI lineage: Eukaryota > Metazoa > Chordata > Actinopteri > Cypriniformes > Xenocyprididae > Megalobrama > Megalobrama amblycephala. The sequence goes on along the minus strand of NC_063049.1, from coordinate 4,169,637 downwards.
CAATTGTCAAGATAGTTCAGGATGCGTACTCCCATCTGTCTCAGTGTGGAGATGGACACATCCATGCATTTTGTAAAAGTGCGCAGAGATGGGAACAGTCTGAATGGAAGGACTGTATATTGGTAAAGCACCCTTTCAAACGCAAATCTCAAAAACAGACTGTGATGAAGGGGCTTTATGGATATGAGAGAACTCTGTATTGATTATCCTCATCTTTTTGATTCATATATTAACACTTTTCATGCAGTGTGTGATAAAACTGCTTGTGAATGTAAAAGGTCTGCAAAGTTTCAGTGTCCAAATGCACATAAACTGTCCTCATAAGGCGACCTGCTCCATGTTAAATAAAACTGCTTTAAGAAGAACACTTGTCTTCAAATATATATTTTATATTGGTGGAGGTCGACATTTTAATCAGGATCAAATAAAACTAACCTGTTTGTTCTTCAGTATCTTCATGTTTCACGCTGAACACTTCTTCAATCTTTATTTCTTCATTCTCCTCTTTAATAAACGCCATCTTTATAATAGTGTGTCACGAGATCTCAGCTGCTTCTCCAGGAGTTCCTGTGTGTTTGAACAATTTGTCATGTTTAGGATGAGAATAATTAACACAAAGAAAAATAAATCCAAAGTAAGTATCTGGGTGTGTCTCATTCAGCTCCCAAGTTCAGTAGTCAGCGTACTGGTATAAATAACTCTCAAAATGGATATTTACAAAGTGTTCGTCATGCAGCATATCAGATCATGTAAGTATGGTGTTTATTATATGGATGTTTACATTTGATTCTGAATGAGTTTGATAGTATGTGTGGCTAACGGGGCTAAAGCTAACATTACACACTGTTGGAGAGATTTATAAAGAATGAATTTGTGTTTATGAATTATACAGACTGCAAGCGTTTAAAAATGAAAATAATGACATGACTCTGATCTCTGTGAATACAGTAAGAAACAATGGGAACTTTAACCACATTTAGCAGTACATTAGCAACATGGAGGAAACAATGGAGTTTGAGACTCACTGTAAGTCATTTCCATGTACTGAACTCTAATTATGTAAATATGTCGAGGTAAATTCAATTTTCAATTCTTGGGCACCTTTAATTATTCAAATAACATTAATTAAAGTGATTTTAGTTATTTAGCTAATGATCTAAAAAGTTCAGGTTCAATTAAATAATGTTTTTAAGGTGGTTGGATTTTTTATTTGTTATTTTATTTTTTATTTGTTTTAATTTTGAATGATGGTTTTGATTTTTGATCATTCAATATTTTTTTTTAATGATTTCCATAAGCAACTTTTGAGGTCATTTTTGTCTACCCACATGCCTATAATTTGATTTAAAAAGAAAACTTGTTTAATATAAATGCAATTTGTCTAAATGATTGAATATCTTTATAGCATTAAAATATAAGGTTTTGCCGTCTCATTTTCTTTTTAGCGTTAGTCTTTTAATTGTTTATACAGATTATTTATATTAATTATATTTCAATATCCTAAAATATTTCAAGAGCTGTTTAAAACTTTTAGCCAAGCTGTATATACATTTGTTGTTTGTAACATGCTTCTCTCATGTGTAATGAAAACAGATGTCTTATCCTTAATACCTTTTAATATTTTGCTTTAACACGTGCTGTGTGCTTCACAAACACTAAAAAGGAAAGTGTATATTGAGATATATCGTTATCATGAAATTGATTTATCAATTATCTCCCAATTATCCTTTACTGCAAACTGAAGACAGAAAACCCATAATATTTTTCCTTAAGTAATGTTGATAGTTTATACAATATTGATTTATTAATATTTATTCATTCTAAACAGACGTGACAAAGCTACAAGGCGACAAAATCAATCATAATTCACAGCCAATCATAGAGTGTGTTCGCAGCTAAACATGAAAATCAAACCATAAAACATTATTCAAAATACGTACATACTCAGTGACTGACAATCTTTGTCATGAAATACACTTGTTTGAGCTTTGCATAATATTAAAAAGGTTTGAGCTTGAATATCATTTTGCATGACTTTAAAAGCCACTATGAAAGCAACAATGGATAATTTAAATTAAAGGAAAAAATAATGTTCAAACTGTTAGTAATAAACACTTAATTGTGCATTTGTGTCCTTGTTCCCTCTCTATGACCTGAACTATTAGTTGCAAAATGCCAGAAATATAGAAACCATTTCAAAACATTCCAGAAATTCCACGACCTGTTGGAAATTTAAAACCAGAATTCAGGAGCTCATAAACTAAACAAATGAGGTTAAATATTTCAAGAGGGTTACCAAAGGATATGTTTAGAATTAGGAGAAAATAGGCCTATCAATTAAATGTAAACAATTAATGTTAAATCAACAAATCATTACTGAAAATGAATACAAATATATAATTGAATAAGTGCTATGAAAACAGTCTCGCTCCTGAAACTGCAGCCTCTGGTGTTGCTTTTCAAGAGATTCGAAACACTGAGTGAATCATTTGACAAGTATTTGATTCAATTGACTCGTAGTTACGAAAGGCTCCGTTTCTCCATCACAATTTACCGAATTCGTGTTAATGATGAACTGATGCATGATAAAGAGCTCGAAATGAGACGCAGCTTTTCTGTTACTGTGTGAACGCGCTTTACTCACACAATTTTTACTCACTTTACTTGCTTTTAATAATCAATTCGCATTGCTTGTGAAACCAATAAAACTGTCTGAACGGACGATATCTGTTTGAAAAATTTGATGCTTAAATCCACAAACCTTTCTTCAGCCGATTCACAACAGAACCATCATAGCGCGGCGCAGCCTTATGACGTCACAACACCACACCAAAATAAAAGTCCTCAAAATGCATAGAAATGTAGACTACATAAAAGAGACATAGACGTGAAATATGAAAAAAAGTGATTGTTTAATGTACAAATTTATAATTAGTGTAACAGGATGAAGATTATTTTGTTGAAATATATATATATATATTTCATTCAGCTGTCGCCGCGAATGTTTTGGAATCTTTAAGAGCACAAACATCGCAAATTCGCGTCGCGGCTGATGTGAATGGTTTTGACGCGAACTATTCGCACGCGAACTATTCGCTTTTTCGTTTCGCTTTTCCGTTACGTGTCCGGTGTGAAAGGGCCTTTACACTAAAGGTTGGAATTTAAAATGTTTCTTACAATTTGTCAAATAATCCATGGATATTGACATGCAGCCAGAAATCGTGTTTATGTGCCTGATTTCGACGTCGGGGAAACACATAAAGCAAATCTGCCTGTGTATATTTTACTACAATATAGGTAGGTTTAAATCCGAGTAATCACTTAAATCATTGTTATATATATCGTCATAATGTCCAGCCCTAAAACATATATAGTTTTATAGTATAGTTTTTGTCAGTGTTTATTTAAAAACACCCAATTATGCAGAATATAAGACAGAAAATATTTAATTGATGAGTTGTCAACACAATATATAACAATACAATATATAAGGTATGATTTTACCTCAAAATCCAACAATTCGACACAAAATGATAACTGCAAATCTATGTTTCTCTGCTGGAGTCCAGCCGTTTCTGTGAATTGCAGTGATCAATTTGCTTCTTTTTTCTGTAGCTTTCGGCAGTCTTTAAACAAATACCAAAGGTTTTGTGTCAAAGCTATTTGTACAGTCAATCACAAATGAGATAATGTGCACTCAACAAAGTACATTTACTTCATAACATTTACTTTTAAAATCAGAAAGAGTAGATTTAAATGTGGGTACTTTTACTTTAACTTGAGTACATTTCTAATGAAAAAGCTTTTACTTCACTACGCTTGTCGACATTCCTCTCGTTACTTTATTTTAATGCAATTCTTAAGAAATTGATAGTTTATTTTATTTTTTTATGAACGATGCCCCATTCACAAATGAATCACTCTTTCGAGTCAATTCTGCTCAAAGACTTGATCAAACAAGGCTGGCTGTCTAAATTGGCTAAACAGGTTCTCTGATGCCAAATTTTGTACTAGTAGGCACAGTTTTGTTAAAAGAATACTTCTATGAAAGATTATTTTGTACCGCATTAAACTGCTTTGTCACTTTTTTGTTTATTTTTGTTTTGTTTAAAAACTTAAGATTTGAGATTCAGAAATATTTTGAATGTAATTTCACATATGCAGTATATGTTACTGCACTACACAGCACTGCCACTTTTTTTTCCTTTTTGTTTTGTATGGAAGATTTCTGATTTAAAATTCTGGAATATTTTGAATTTTATTAAACATGTGCCTAAGTGTTATATGTGGTGTGTTTCATACATATGTTAAAAAAGGTGCCTTATGAAGCAGAAGGTGTTTGGCCATGTATCTAGTTAGAGCCTCCATTGCAGTGTTTCCAGTGGCAGTTTCCTGGTAGTGCACTGGCTGACTTTACTGTGTCGTCATTGAGTTCCTCCACCCAGACCATTGCTGTTACAGAAATCTGCTTCTTTTCGGCAGAAATTGTGTAAGTCACAACAGGTAGCAATCATAGCTGGTGTGAATGTGAAGTGGAAGTCACTCCTCTTAAGAAGCACCCTCCATCTTGACTAAAGGATACCAAAAGCCATTTCAATGCCCACTTGGATTGAGCTAAGGTACACACTGAATGACTCTTGTGCTGGGGTCAAATTAGGAGAGTTGATCAAGCCTTTCATTGGCCAATCTAGGAGGGGGTAGACAGGGTCACCAACAGTTTGAAGCCTGACTTCTTCTCTTTCGTTGTTCCTGACACACTAAAAAGAGGACCAGAGAAAGGCAAAATTATTCTTCAGTCGTGTGTATGCTAAACCTGAATTACTTTACTAAAAAAATTGCAAGTATGTTGCCTTCAAACTTTAGCTTTTGTAAAACATAACTTGTCAAAATATAACTTAAACTGTAAAGAAAAATGTTTCCATTTGTAGTCATCCCTCAAAATCTTTAGTTAAAATTACCTAGACTCATTTGTTAGCATAAAATGTTTCTTTTCTACCCTTACGTAATGAGCTAAAACTGTTTAACCTCTTATTGTGAGATATTTAGATACATTTTCTAATTATTTGACCAACCATAAATAAAATATGTAGACACAAGGGCTGGTGTGTATTTCTCATGACATTTTGTACTAAAGCTTAAGGTATTACAAACTAAAAACATGTTTTCATGGATTTTGTTGATTTAAGTTAAAATAGATTTTCTTTCTTGGTCTAAAAACAACATGTTTAGTCATGATTTCTGAACATGTCTTGAAACATAAAACTGTAACACACCTTTGGGAGCAGGTGAGGCCTCTGAAAGAAGTCATGATGAGAACATTCGCATCATGCGCACTGCCTGACATTTTGCAGCTGATGCTCCTAAAGCTAGAAAAAAAAAACACAACTTTGCATTATTTTTAATCAAACCTTTTGAACTGCATTATTTTTTATTAAAACCTACTTCTTATCAACTGCGGTAAACATATGCCCCCAGTTTCACAGACAAGGTTTAAGCTAGTCCTAGACTAAAATGCATGTTTGAGCTGTTTTAACTGAAAGTAACTTGTACTGACAGATCTTAAAATATGTCAGTGTCATTGTTTTGTCTCAAGATGTACACCAGCAATGGTTTTTTCCAGTGAACATTTATAAAAAATTCTTAAATGCCCTAATTGAACTAAGGCCTAATCCTGGTTTAGGCTAAGCCCTGTCTGTGAAACCGGGCCATGGTGACCAAGTTTAATGTGCTTAAGAAATGTCTTATCAGCATCTGTCATCTACTACAGCCTGCAGAACATACAAAGGCCAGCCTTTTCTGTTGACGAAATCTTTATAACCATCAGAAGGTGGGAGGATAGGGATGTGGGTGCCGTCTATAAGATCCATTACTTGAGGGACAAAATACGCTTCCTCAAATGTCTCTGTGATGTTGGATGCCTCCTCTTCACCTGGCATCCGTATCAGATCTCGTATCGGCCCGTTCATCATTCCCTTGCAGAAGATATACACAAACTTTTGTACTGTGTTCTTGTGAGCACTGAATTGATTTCCCACAACACGGTATTCCGCACAGCTTCCGAGTTTGTATAAAACATCCGCGACACGCATAATTAGGGGAACTGGACTTCTGATGATCTCTTCTTCTGGGGACATAAATCCCCTCTACCAGTCCACACAAACGTGTGAATGACCGGTGACTCATGCAAAAGTTTAGTTTCTATTCCCAGTCACTGAATTCCAGCAATACAACCCGCTCCCATCAGTCCTTACTCCGGACCTTCATCCACACGCTTCTGTTTTTCGGAGGAGGGAAGGGTAGTATTGAGATGCTCCTTAGAGATGCACAACCACCAAAAAATTCATCTTCTTGTGCCCGTCATTTCCTCAGTCCTTCCAGCAGTAAAATGCCAAAAAATTCATACTGTTGATTAAGAGCAACACTTTACACAAAAATAGCACACATAAGAAGTAATGGAACTCCATGTTGACAGGAATAAAAGGCGGCAAACAGGACATGGGCTAATGTGCGCATGTCACAAGTCATTCTGACTGAAAGTGCCGGTACATGTAAACACATATCGGATTAGATAGTGTCTCATGTAAACAGTCCATCAAATCTTTCAATTGGAATGATTTTAATCGGAATGACAAAAAAGTGTACATGTAAACGTGGCTGGAGCCATAAAAGTACCTAGCAGGGGTTGTTCTGTAGACGGACTGGAGCCAAAAATTAGATTCTCTGAGGGTTTCTGGAATTATGTTTTGAAAGAATCATCTGAATGATTCATTTGTCTGGTTTGTCCACAGTTCCTACAATACATACTAGAGAAAAGCAGATTCGAGATGACCACTGAATGTTCATTGAATGCATAAATTGTCATTTTTATGTCATAGAGCCATATATTATTGTCATTTGGACACTGATTTGATGTCAGAGGAAGGATGTGCTCCTCCAGCTGAATCAGCTCATCAAAACACACTCATTGGTCGCCATCTGCTGGTATAATTATATAATTTACATGTTTTAGATGAAGTGTTGTAGTGTTGTACTAGATGTTGTGTTGTCCAAAAGTCTTGACCTCACTGTGTGTCAAATGCATCACATGACCTGCTGCCAACATTGAGTTCCTTTCCACTGGTGGAGACTGGATTCTGTAGCTGATGGTCCTGGTGCTGGGACGTCCTGAAGGCTTCTTCATTGAGGTTCAGTCTCTCTCATGGAAGTTCTTCATGATCCGGGAAATGGTTCTTTCAGGTGCAATAATCTTTGCAGAAATGTCCTTGCATGTGAGGCTATTTTGATGGAAAGTGATGATGGCTACATGTCTTTCTTTGGAGGGAACCATTGCTAACACAAGAACATAATGATTGAAAGCACTTCTTCACTCCTGTTATAGCAATCACTATGCTCTAATAATCCAGTCAGAATGAGTGATTTCACCTGACTAGTACTCGTTCACACTTTCCCACATCTCTTCTATTTTACATTCCCTACACTTGTTACCAGTACACTACAGAGTAAATTTTAACATTTTACTTGGAACTCCACCTTACCTTTCCACCCTTTTGACTGAGCACCATCCAACAAGATCACTTCGGTCATCAAATCAGAGACTCCTGTCTATCCCTAAATCAAGGTTAAAATGTAGAGGCGGCCGTACCTTTTCTGTAGTTGGCCCTAGACTCTGGAATGATTTGCCCATTTAAATTAGACTGGCTTCATCTTTATCTGTTAAAACATATTTGTTTGACAAAGCATATAATACATGTTGAAGCACCCTTACATTGTATTTTATTGTTATATTATAACACTGAAGCACTAATTCTAGTCTATTTTATGTTATTTTTCGACAATTCTGTATTATTGCTTAATTATTATTTTTTTACTTTTAGTGTTTTTCTGTTTTTAGCTATTGTAAAGCACATTGGACAATGTAAGTTGTATTTAATTGTGCTAATAAATTGCCATTGCCATGTGCTGATGATTGTCACTGTCTCACCTTCCCTGGGCTCCATTTCCCATCATCCCTCCTGTCATTCACCTGCTGTCATTCACCTAATCACACACCTGTTTCTAATCAGCACCTCATCAACACTGATACTTAAGCACTCCATTGGAATGTCACCTCAGTCAGTTCAGAATACGGAAGCGACGAAGCGCTTCCGTTGGGACGGCGGTTGGGCGACAGCTGGATTGTGACTGGAGCGCTGATGGAAGGAAGTAGCGTAGATTCCGGAAGTGATCCGGAAATGGAGGATGTGGATAGTGGAGGCGGCGAGAATGAAAGTAGTAAGTGGAATGTAGTAGAAAATCGGAAAAGAAAGAAAAATTGGGATTCGGGCAGTGAGAAAGGAAATCTCCAGGCTAGAAGAAGGAAAGAGGAGTATAAGGTACTGTTGAAGTTTGTTGATTCGGTAAATGCGATTAATCCGTTAAAGCTGACGAAAACATTGAAAGAAACGATAGGGACGGTCGAAAGCATTAAGACTGTGAGGGATGGCAATTTGATGCTGTTTTGTAAAGACAGTAGGCAGCAAAAATCAGCTCAGGGTATAAAATCAATGATTGGACATAAGGTGATATGCTCGATACCAGATGAAAAGAATTGGGTTAGAGGTGTTGTATCAGGGATTCCGACAGATGTCACGGAGGAGAAGATTAAAAGGAATATCACAGGAGCAGCGGTAAAGTTTGTCAGACGGCTCAAGTGTGTTAGAAATAACGAAAATACAGACAGCCTCTCAGTAATGATAAACTTTGATGAAAATAAAATGCCAGAGAATGTTTATTTAGGATTTGTAAGATATGCGGTAAGACCATACGTTCCTCCACCGCTAAGATGTTATAAGTGTCAAAAATTCGGTCACGTAGCGGCAGTATGCAGAGGTAAACAGAGATGTGCGCGGTGTGGAGGCGAACATGAGTACGGCAAGTGTGGGCAAGGTGTAAATCCTAAATGCTGCAACTGTGGTGGGGAACATAGTGCAGGATATGGTGGTTGTCAGGTACGGAAAAAAGCAGTCAAGGCTCAGAATGTTAGAATGACAGAAGGGATAACATACGCTGAGGCATTGAAGAAAGTAAACCAGATTCCTAAAACAAATGAAACTAGGAATGAAGAAATTCATTCAAACCAACAGAGGGAAGAGCAAAGAGATGAAAAGGTAGTAGTGGATGATAAGGTGGCATTTGTAGCATTTATTGCTGAAGTAGTGAACTGTTCAGCTCAAACTGAAAGCAGGACTGAAAGAATCAAAATCATTGTCAGAGCCGCAGAAAAGTACTTGGATCTGGGGAATGTTACTGTTGACATGATAAATGAAAGGCTCAAGATTCCAACATTAAATAGCCAAACAGTAGATAGTCAGACAACATGTGGTGGATCTTAATGGTGTTATCTATCTTGCAATGGAATGCAAGAAGTTTGATAGCAAACGGACAGGAGTTTAAGAAATTTATAGCAAACCAAGAGAAAGGCCCAGATATTATATGTATACAGGAAACTTGGCTTAAATCACAATATAATTTTCTAATACAGGGCTATATTTCTATTCGGAGGGATAGAAATCAAGGGAATGGAGGTGGAGTAGCTACTTTTATAAAACAAGGAATTGGGTACAAAACAGTTGAGGTAGATAGGGAAATAGAAGTTGTGGTGGTGGAAATATGGGAAGGATCACGGTGTATTAGAATAATTAATTTTTACAATCCATGTGATAGGTTAAGCAAGGATATTCTAGAAAGTATAGGAGGGAATGGAAATCAAAAAACGGTGTGGTGTGGTGATTTTAACGCTCACAGTTCAATATGGGGAAGCGCAAAAACAGATTATAATGGTGAGATTATTGAAGATATGCTAGATTGGGGAAGATTAGTGTGCATTAATGATAGAAGTCATACTAGAATTGATTTGTATAAGGGAAGGCATTCAGCATTAGACTTGACAATAGTCTCTGAAAGCTTAGCGAGTAAATGTGAATGGAAGGTACTAAAACAAAGTACAATAGGAAGTGATCATTTTCCTATTTGCAGTAAAGTTGGAGTAGATATAGAACAAAGAGTGGGGGAAAGAATGCTTAGGTGGAGGTTCAAGTCAGCGGACTGGGATAAGTATAAGGAGTTATGTGAAAGCAAAATGAAGGAAATAAGTAAATGTATAGAAGATGTTGATGTTTTTAATAATGAAATATGCAAAGTTCTTCAGAGTACAGCTGAAGAAGTAATAGGTAAGAGGAAGGCAGGCAGCAGGAGGAAAGCTATGCCATGGTGGAATGAGGAATGTAATGAGGCAATTAAAAGGAGAAATAAAGCACTTAAGAAGGTAAGAAGGTCACTTAATTTTAACGATTTAGTTAGTTATAAAAGGGCACAAGCTATAGTGAGAAGAGTTATTCGGACGTCTAAAAGAAATTATTGGAGGGAATTTTGTAATAGAATAGGGGAAGACATTGAAATAAGTGAATTATGGAATATGATACGAAAGATGGGCAGGATACAAAGAGATTACAACATACCTGTATTAGAATATAATAATAGACAAATTATATCTGACAGCGGTAAAGCAGAGGTGTTTGCAGAAACATTCGTTAAAGTTCATAGTAATTCAAATTTATCAGAGGATGTGAGGAAAGCTAGGGACCAGATACTAAGTAAATATCCTCATTTATTGGAGGAAAAGGGACTTTCGGGTAGTACGTTGGATACAGAATTTACCTTGTATGAAGTGAAAAAAGTGCTTGCAGGGGTTAAGCAAACATCTCCAGGCAGAGACGACATTTGTTATGAGATGGTAAAACATTTATCAGAGGCAGCATTAGAGCCAATTTTGAGGCTTTTTAATAAGGTTTGGGAGTCAGGAAAGTTACCAAATGACTGGAAACATGGGGTCATAGTGCCAATTCCAAAACCAGGCAAGGATCATACACAGCCAAATAACTATAGACCTATAGCTTTAACATCTAATTTATGCAAAATAATGGAGCGTATGGTTATGAGTAGACTAGTGTATGTCATTGAAAGGGATAATTTTTTATCACCTTATCAAAGTGGATTTAGGAAAGGACGTAATACAATGGACTCAGTACTGTGCCTGGAATCTGAAATAAGAAAGGCTCAGGTAAATAAGGAAGCTTTAGTTGGGGTATTTTTTGATGTCGAAAAGGCGTATGACATGATGTGGAAAGAGGGACTTTTAATTAAGTTAGAAAAAATGGAAATTAAAGGAAGAATGTATAACTGGATCAGGGATTTCCTGTTTAACAGAACTATACAAGTAAGAGTAAGTACTGTTTTTTCCCAGATACACATAATAGAGAATGGTACACCTCAGGGAAGCGTTAGTAGTCCAATTCTGTTTAACATTATGATTAATGACATCTTTACAAAAGTAGATAGGGGCATTGGAAGATCTTTATATGCAGATGATGGAACACTGTGGAAAAGAGGGCGTAATGTAAAGTATGTGGAAAAATGTTTGCAGAATGCCGTTAATATGGTAGAAAACTGGGCAAATGAATGGGGCTTTCGTTTTTCAGTAGATAAAACTCAGGTAATTTGTTTTGCAAAAAGGAAAAGTAACCCTACAATTAACATTAAATTGTATGGACAAGAAGTGAAACAAACAGCAGTTGTGAGGTTTCTAGGTATATGGATGGATTTGAAACTGAATTTTAGTATACATATACAGAAACTGGTTGACAAATGCAAAAAAGCATTAAATATTATGAGGTGTTTAGCAGGAGTTGATTGGGGAGCATGTCGCCAGTCCCTTAAAATAATATATTGTGCTCTAATAAGATCGGCAATAGATTATGGCAGTATGGTATATTGCTCTGCATCCAAAACACAACTTGTAAAACTAGAGACAATTCAGTCACAAGCTATGAGAATTTGTTGTGGAGCGTTTAGATCCTCCCCAATATCAGCGGTGCAAGTAGAGATGGGTTTAATGCCTCAAGTAATTCGTAGGCTCAAGTTAAAGATGAGGTATTTCATAAGCATAAAGGGACACTCGGACAGTCACCCAGTTAAAATGGTGTTGGAGGACTGTTGGGAATATGGACATAAAAAGTTATCAAGTTTTGGATGGAAGGCCAGTGAGGAAGCCCGGAGAATAGGATTAAGTGATTTCAATGTTGCCCCTACTGTGGCTAGGTCAGCAATTCCTCCTTGGCTTTTCCCAATGCCTTTGATTGATATCCAATTGCTTAAAGAAAAGCATAACGATACAAATGGATTAGAAAATGTTGGTATACAGCAATACATAGATCAAACTTATTATAATGCAGTGCAAATATATACTGATGGTTCAAAAGACCCAGAATTTGGGAAAACAGCAGTAGCGGTATATATTCAACTTTTTAACATAAGAATGTCAAAAAGAACTTCAGATCATATTTCGGTATTCACTGCAGAAATAATAGCAATATGTCTAGCACTTCAGTGGATAGAAGAAATACAACCAACAAGGGCAGTGATTTGTACAGATTCTCTATCAGCTCTAAATAGCTTGGAAAGTGGAACATCATCAGCAAGGCAAGACATGATAAATGAAGTAATGCAGAGTCTCTACAGAACAAGACAGTATGGAATTCTGGTAAATCTTGTATGGGTTCCATCGCATATGGGTGTAAAAGGAAACGAGGAGGCGGACAATCTGGCTAAACAGGCATTAAATCATTCACAAATTGACGTTGAAGTGGCATTAAGTAAAACAGAAATTAAAGTGATAATAGCGAAACAAATACAGGAAATTTGGCAGAAGGAATGGAATGAAGGAACAAAAGGTAGACATTTTTACTGCATTCAAGAAAAAGTTGGTTCAGAGAGAAGAAGATTCGGAAACAGGAAAGAGGATGTTTTAGTCACAAGAATGCGTATTGGACATTGTTTATTAAATCAATGTTTACAAAGAATTGGTAAACATGAGAATGGAAAGTGTGATAAATGTGGGATAGCTGAAACTGTAGAACATGTGCTTATAGAATGCAAAGCTTATGAAAGAGAGCGGTCCCAGCTAAGACACGCCTTAAGAAATATAGATATCAATGAGCTGACACTTCAGGTTCTCCTAGGAGAAGGTACCAAACAATCAAGAATTTATCATGAGTTATTTATATTTTTAAAGGAAACAGGATTATTTAATAGGATGTAAAACTCCCTTCTGTGTAAACTTTTTTTTTTTTTTTTTTTTTTTTTTTTTTTTTTTGAAAAATTAGATCTAGCTTAAACTTCCTTTCCAACATGCGCTTCACACTCCATTTCAGTAGGTGGCGGGAATGCAATTTAAGTTTGTTTGCCAACCGCCATAAAATCCTAGAAGAAGAAGTCACCTCAGTCAGTTTTCCGGTCTTGTTTACACTAAAGACCATTCATGTTGATCTCCAAAGCTTCCAAGATGCATCCTGATTCCACTCCAGTGTGTTTCCCCTGTCTTCCTGTGATATTGTCTGTGTGTGAGTTTACCTACCATCTCCATTCGCCCTTCCAGCACTTCAACCTGCCACGATCCACGATCCACAACCCTGCAAGACAAAGGACAGTTTCAGTATTCCCGTTATCACTTGTCAAGGACTATATCTACCATTTACTCACTGGCTTCACTGTTTACCTGCTGTCAGTCAATAAATACCATCTACTTGCATTCCTGTTGTCTCTGACCCTTCTGTCTGTAACAATGATATGATTATTGAAATTATGTTAGCTGTTCATTTTGTTCCACAGCCAAAACATTTTTTGTGATGAAGTTGATTTTTAAAGCTTTTTGCACTTATTTAAAATGTGTCTGATCACTCTGTACAATAATCTAGTAACATCATGAATCTACACCACAACTGAAGCCGAAAACTTTGTGGAAAAATCTGGAAAAATGTCTCTACTTTTGGCTAAAACCTCTTACTGATACAGATGTAAAAAATGTAGATTTGACACGCAATCTCTCACGCTTGGACATTATAGGGAGAAAACATTCATAATATTCATGCTTCATCATTGATTCTCCATTATTATACTTGACCTCACTTCTGGATGTAAAATTATTTAAATACTTGTATTTTTATTTGAGTACAGTTTTCACGTCTCCAAACACTGACAATCAGCAACATGATCAGACGTGTTTATCACAGGAACTTCATGTTTTGTAGCATTATACTTGAGAGTATTAAAGCTTTTTTTTCACAAATTTAACTTTTTTTTTTTTTTTTTTTTTTTTTTACACACCCACATGATCAGAAACTCCTCCCTCTTACAACACTTACCAGGAAGAGACTGACTTATTTCTCCTTCCTGTCATACTGACTTTATCTCGACAAAAGCATAGAAGAATCGGCTATCAGTGAAGAACAAAGAGAAAAACTTTCAAGAAGGATTTTTGAGAAGTTTGTTTCTGAACAGACAGCAGATCTTTGTGATTATTCATTTTTGAAACCATCATTGAGAAAGTGAAAGTAAAGTTTAGACTGCAGGAGCTCAAACAGTGAAAATGGCTTCACTATCTGAAGATGATCTTTCTTGTCCCGTGTGTCATGAAATCTTCAGTGTTCCTGTTCTTCTGTCATGTAGTCACAGTTTCTGTAAAGAGTGTCTTCAACAGTTCTGGAGAACCAAGAAAACTCAGGAGTGTCCTGTCTGCAGGAGAAGATCCTCAAGAGATGATCCTCCAGTTAGTCTCGCATTAAAGAACTTGTGTGAGACGTTCCTGAAGGAGAGAAATGAGAGGCGTTCATCAGGATCTGAGGAGATCTGCAGTTTACACAGTGAGAAACTCAAACTCTTCTGTCTGGAGGACAAACAGCCTGTGTGTTTAGTGTGCAGAGATTCAAAACAACACGACAATCATAAATTCAGACCCATCGGTGAAGTGGTTTCATCATATAAGGTAAGACGGATAAACACTTGTTTAAGCTTATGTATTACATATATGAACATATTACAGAAATCTCTGGTGTCTTATAGATTTTCACTTTAAATTCTAGGAGGATCTCAATACAGCACTGAAGTCCTTACAAGAGAAACTTAAACACAATGAAAACATTAAAGGAGAGTCTGAGAAAACAGTTCAACACATCAAGGTGAGGATTGATTCTTTTGACATATTCAAGAGTTTGTTTAGAAGAGCTGAACTGATTTGTGTGATATAATTACATGTTCCTTTATTGACTGGAACACACACACACACACACACACACACACACTCTCTCTCTCTCTCTCTCACACACACACACACACACACACACACACACACACACACACACACACACAGACACAGTTGTTCATGTATATCGATGAACAAGTGTGTATATCTCTGTCAGCTGGTTATTCAGCAGTGGGCGGGAATAATGTGTCAGTCCTAATCCCATTGGCTAGCACTCACCTTCCGTGTTTTCATTTGGCCGAACACAAAGTGATTAATATTCATGAGCCCTGAACTGAACTGCTGACATTATGAATCTACCTGAGGATGTGATTGATAATGTGTATTTTCACCTTACAGACACAGAACATCTACTACTACAGCACTAGTGCTTCAGAAATTAAAGTTGTAGTGAACTAACCCACATTTACTCACTCACTCTTCATGCTGCTCCAGAATCAGATGGTCTTTGAGATGATTGAAGTGAATGTGATCTGATTTCAGTCTCAAGCTGAGCACACAGAGCGTCAGATTAAACAGCAGTTTGAGAAGCTTCATCAGTTTCTCAGAGATGAAGAAGAAGCTACAATCACTGCACTGAGGGAGGAAGAGGAGCAGAAGAAGCAGATGATGGAGAAGCTGGAGGAGATGAACAGACACATCTCAGCTCTTTCACACACAATCAAAGACATGGAGGAGATGATGAAAGCCAGTGATGTCTGCTTTCTGAAGGTCTGATTTCAGATCATTGGTTGATCATTGGTTCATTGATTGAGTTCTTGATGATAAATGGTGTGTTTGTTCTGCAGGAGTTTCCAGTCTCGATGGAAAGGTGAGTGATCTGCTCCTGTCTCTGGTCTCTCTGGTTCTGATCCAAAGCCACTGCAGTTCTGACTCCTGAATGTTCTTCCAGAGTCCAGAGATCACGGCCGGATCCACAGATGGCTTCTGGAGCTTTGATTCATGTGCCACGTTACTTGGGCAACCTGCCGTTCAGAGTCTGGAAGAAGATGCAGGACATCGTCCAAAACAGTGAGTCTGACTGCAGAAGATCTGAGCAGGAAATGATGGAGGGGTGGAGAGTTAGAGGTGCTTCATGATAGATAGATAGATAGATAGATAGATAGATAGATAGATAGGTAATTAGTAAGGCAGATTATGAATGTAACTTCATACTTACGACTGATGCCGAGTCAGAGCCAGTTGCGTTCAGTCGGTGTTTGTTTAAATTCTGTTTCTAAGCATTTGAATCGGTTTCAGTCGAAGGAAACAGTCTTTGTGCATTGAGCTCAGTCTTATAATGTTTTAGCTAGTCGTTAAAGGCTGGAATACACTACATGACTTTAAAATCTGAACTGATTTTTAAACAGCAGGCATCATACACTTGGCGACTTTGTAAATGGTTACAGAGAAAGGCTGGGGATCATACACTACACGACTTTGTTCCCAACACAAACAGAAACGTGTCTCATTGCCTATATATCCAGGATAAAGTGTAAATGTCGAGCCCAGGATAATGATGAATATTAACATAGTTAATAATGAATGAATCCGCATTTACCTCAGAATGTGGTTTGGTAACTCTCTCAAGACAAAGCTGACAGTACAGTCAAGGGTGTAACTTTGGTCTGAGAAGTTGGGGGTGACATAAAATGGAGAAAATGTTTTCGATTTGATCCTTGATCCCTCTAGGGGGGTCCTGTAAGAAAATTTAGTACATTTCAAAGATAAATTCATTAATCTGGTGAACTTTGAGAGTTCAAAATAAAGAGCTACAACCCCTGTTCAGTGTCCAAATTGAACAAAGAAAAAGACTGCATTGACTTGTACCTGAATCCACTGTTAAGAATAAATCATCCACCCGCCTGATAATATTCTCTGATTTAGACATCTGCACCTGATCATCACATTACAATTATTCAAATTCCTCAGTGTAGGCTGCTTATAAATTAACATTTAAAATAAAAGTTCTTCTTTGGCTAAATTACATTTCCTTAATAGCCTAAACACAGGCTTCACTCCCTTCAACCTTAAAATGTCACTGTTTCATTACATCATTGTTGGAAAACACTCTTATCAGAATAATTTCTGATAGTTAAGCTTGTGTATATTTTTAGTTAAAAGAAAAAATAATAATCATGAGGATAGAAAGCAGCGACTGAAAAGAGCTCTTGCCATAGATATTCTTGTTATAACATGTTACATTAAAATACCAAGCGTTACGTTATTCTCACAATGTCTGAAAATAAAACATGAAAGAAACACTGACAGCTCATTCAGTCAAACTGATGGATAAGCTTTATTTGTAGGGCAACCTTATGATTTGAAACGATTTGTTTCAGTCTTTTTAAATGGAAGTTCCCCAAACCGGAAGTGCAACCCATAATTCGAAATGCAGTAGGCTAGTCAGGAATAAGGTGGATACATTCAGTTGAAAACACAAGTAAAAGAGTGATGAAGTAGTTTAACAGTAAAATGAGAGTTGGTTTTTTCATTAAAATCAACACATTAATGATTTATCTCTCATCCACCCGCAATTAATTGGAATGTTATTTTTTGTTACGTGGCCCACCCGACCTGCTGATTATCCGCAGTATCAAACGGTTCGAGAATGGGCCGGGAACCGCAACAGAACCATGTCAGTGGAAAAGGGGCATCTGAGCATGTGAGGTCTATCTGAGTTTTGTCGACAGCCGGAGGGCACGAAATTTGACGGAGGTGGACGCCTCATAATTCTCTATGCAGGAAAAACCCAGCATACATTGCTGACAGAAAATGCTGTGGTTGAAATTGGACTCGTTTTCATGGTACACACAATGTTCTACATTAAATATTTAGTTAACAGTCTGAAGTTACCTAGCAACAGTGTATAGCCATTTCTCAATATGCGTTTGTAGCACAGTTAAAGTTCGTGTATGGGAAGGAAGAGGTCTGGGTCGGCGAACAACTGCTGACTGAGCTTTTATTGAGAACAAAGTTCAACAGAAAGACTGTGCAACGCACAACAACAGCAACATAAATAATCCACAAAGGGCTTCACTCCAGATTCGGTAGACACAATCCACAAGGGCTTCACTCCAAGCAACTCGCTGTGCCTCAGTCTGCAGTTCCCCTCTCTCTCACACACTCCTGCTTCTCACTGCGTCTTATCCTGTCTCCGCGCCAATCACTAGAACGAGAAACAGGTGTTCGTGATTTGTATTCAACCCACTCACTTACCAAGCGTCTCCCGCTATTCTCTCCGGTTGCAGACCTCGCTGAACCACGCCCCCCTCGCCACATACCCCCACCGCCCGACTCAGGCCGCTTACAGCACCGGCCGCTCCTCACCCTCCATCTCCTGGACAGGACAGCACCCAGCCCCCTGTCCGACGCGTCAGTCTGCAACAGAAAAGGGAGAGAAAAGTCAGGAAAGTGAAGCAATGGCCCGCCACATAGAGCAGCCTTCACCTGGAAAAAGGCCTGCTGGCACAGCTCCGTCCACTGGACCGTATCTGGTGCATCCTTTTTAGTTAGATCAGTCAACGAGCTGGTGAGGGCCGAATAATTAGGTACAAACCTTCTATAATATCCCGCCAGCCCGAGGAACTGTCTAACCTCCTGTCTTGTCAATTTGGGGATGCACCTGCCCATGCCCCAAGTGGAAGCCCAGATACCTTACCTCCACGCGCCCAATTGCACACTTCTTCGGGTTGGCCGTGAGCCCAGCCCCTCTCAGCGATCTCAGGAAGGCCCTCACATGCTGCATATGCCACTGCCAGTCATTACTATAGATAATAATATCATCTAGATAGGCAGCCGCATATGCACCATGGGGCCGCAGAATTCTATCCATGAGTCGCTGAAAGGTAGCCGGTGCCCCGAACGGAAGCGTAACGAATTGGTGTAATCCGAACGGCGTCGTGAAAGCTGTCTTTTCTTTGGATAATGGCGACAAGGGGATCTGCCAATATCCTTTCGTTAAGTCCAGTGTCGAATAAAATCGAGCCGCACCTAGCCGGTCAAGCAATTCGTCCACCCGTGGCATTGGATATGCGTCGAATTTCGACACTGCATTCACCCTGCGATAGTCCACGCAGAAACGAACCGAGCCGTCGGTCTTGGGGACCAAAACTATCGGGCTCGCCCAGTTACTGCTGGACTCTTCTATTACTCCCATTTTAAGCATTGCCTCTAATTCATCCTGAACTACCTTTTTTTTTGTGTTCAGGTAATCTATACGGCTGGCTGCGAATAACCACGCCCGGCTCCATCTCGACGTGGTGCTGAATGAGGTTGGTACGCCCCGGCAGGGGAGAGAACACGTCTGCAAATTCTGCTTGCAGTTTAGATAAATCAGTGAGCTGGGAGGGTGAGAGGTGATCTCCTCCCGGAGTCAGCGCGAGGGATTGAGTTTTTACATTCGCCTCTGGACCGAGATCATCCTCCCCGCTAACCCTGTCGCCAGCATCACTGATTCTGCCTCATTCCATTTTTTAAGGAGATTGAGGTGATAAATTTGACGTGCCCCCCTCCTGTCAGACCGTACCACCTCATAATCGAGCTCGCCCACTTGCCGTGTAACCTCAAAGGGTCCTTGCCACTTTGCAAGTAATTTAGAACTTGAAGTAGGGAGCAATACAAGTACTTTCTCTCCCGGTGCAAATTTGCGTAAATTAGACCGTCTGTTATACAGCTGGCTCTGTCTGTGCTGGGCTTGTAACAAATTCTCCATAGATAGCCGCCCCAAAGTGTGGAGTTTTGCTCTCAAGTCCAGCACATACTGAATTTCGTTTTTGGCCTGAGATGGTCCGTCCTCCCAAGCCTCCCTCAGGACATCCAGCACGACGCGGGGCTGGCGTCCAAAGAGAAGCTCAAAGGAGGAAAACCCCATGGAGGCTTGCGGGACCTCTCGCACTGCAAATAACAGAGGTTCTAACCACTTATCCCAATTTTTGGCATCCTCCTGAACGAATTTACGAATCATGGATTTAAGCGTGCGATTAAAACGTGCGACCAGCCCGTCCGTTTGTGGGTGAAAGACGCTGGTACGAATCGATTTAATGCCCAATAATTCGTACAATTCGCGTAACGTGCGTGACATAAACGCCGTGCCTTGATCAGTGAGGATTTCTTTTGGAATCCCCACTCGGGAGATTAAACGAAACAGTGCATCCGCAACACTCTTAGCGGAAATGTTGCGGAGAGCCACTGCTTCAGGATATCGCGTTGCATAATCAACAATGACCAATGCAAAGCGATGTCCCCTTGCTGATCGTTCCAATGGCCCGATGAGGTCCATACCAATTCTTTCGAAGGGGACCTGCATTAATGGGAGTGGGCGCAATGGCGCTTTTAGGGTGGCCGGTGGATTTACCAACTGACATTAACGACAAGACGCATACCACCTGTGTACATTCTCGTGAATGCCCGGCCAGAAAAATCGGGTCATGAGACGATTTAGTGTCGCCGCCTGTCCTAAATGCCCCGCCATCGGATTAGAATGAGCCGCGTGGAAAAGCATTTCCCTGCGACTCTTTGGAACTAATAACTGGGTTGTATCCTCTTTTGTCTGAGTGTCTTGGGTCACTCGGTACAACCTATCTTTTATAATTGCAAAATATGGATAAGCAAGCGGACGTCCAGGCTGGAGAGGCTGACCATCAATCACGCAGACCTTTTCAAACGCATGTTTTAGCGTCTCATCCTGAGACTGCTCCAGGGGAAAATCATTGCGCTCCGGAAGAATCAGTCTTCCAGCTTCACTCTGTTCCCCTGCCGCAGCACTCGCCGGTCCCTGATCAGTCTCTCCTACCTGCACTCGCACTTGCCTACCCCGCGTTCTCTTTCCCCAAGAGGCATCCGAGCATAAACATCCCAATAATTGATTGAACGCAGGCCAATTTGTTCCCAAAATTATCGGATGCCGGAGGTGCGGGTTAACTGCAACCTCAACACTATGCTTTTGTCCCCTGAATTTAATTATGACGGGCATTACAGAATATTTCACCACATCCCCGTGCACACACCGAACCCCAACCATGCGGCCTGTATCCAATGCCCCAGATGAAATCAGGCTTTGATGGACAGAGGTTTGGTTACAGCCCGAGTCCACCAAGGCCTGATAGGTACCCCCCTTGATACTCACAGGTATTTGGTACCCGCCAGCTTGACCAGGGGCAGCTCGTGGATCGTCGGGGACCCGGATCATCGTCCCAACTTACATAACCGGACATTTATCCACAAAATGATCCGGATCCCCACACCGCCAACAAGCCGGCCCAGGCCTGCCCGCTGCTCCTGTGGCAGAGAGTGGGCTGAATGGCTGATGCGGAGAAAGGGGAGAAGCAGGAGTGGGGTCCGTCCCGGCAGCAGGGAGTCCCTCCCCCCTGGGTCCATAGAGCGGTGCTGGCGAGGTGGGCCAGGCAGACGAGACCTGGGAAGAGGGACAGGTCTAGAGAGAGAGGGGGACAAAAGAGAGGGAGAGAGAGAGACAGCTGGAAGGGGTTCGCCGACCCCTTGGCACACCACCATGTGGTCCTCCGCCAATTGGATGGCTGAGTCCAGCGACATGGGGCGGTGGCACTGGACCCACTCGGCCGTCTTCTTCGGGAGCCGAGTGATGAACTGCTCCAGCACCACGCGATCGATGACCAGATCCACGTCACTTCCCTCAGCCAGCAATCATTTGCGGCACGAGTCCCGGAGCTGTTGGGCCATCACGAAGGGCCGCCCGGACTCACCCAGGTAGAGGGAACGGAAGCGTTGACGATGTTGTTCCGGGGTCCGGCCAACCCGCTGGATGATGGCCCGCCGTAGGTCGTCGTAGACCAGGAGGTTCTGGACTGGCAGCTGCTGTGCTGCCACCTGTGATTCTCCCGAGAGGAGGGGGACCAACCTCATAGACCACTGGTCCCGCGGCCATTCACTCGCTTCGGCGGACCTCTCAAGGAGCTCGAGAAAAACTTCTGGATCGTCCAGTGGGCCCATCTTATTCAGGGGCAGGTGGACAGGCACAGCTGGCTGCCCGCTGGGCTCCCGAGGAACCTCCCGGTCAATCCAGCTCCGGAACACCTCGTGGTCCTCCTGCTGGGTCTGGAGGATGGCTTGGAAGCACCGCTCCTGGTCTTTGCGCAGATCCAGCAGGGCCTGGTGTTGTTCTTGGTGCAGGACCGCGAGGGACGCGATGACGTCCACAAATGGGGTGGTTGACGATGACTGCATGGCGGCGTACTCCCATCTTCCTTCCCGGGTTTCGGCACCAGTGTAGCACAGTTAAAGTTTGTGTATGGGAAGGAAGAGGTCTGGGTCGGCGAACAACTGCTGACTGAGCTTTTATTGAGAACAAAGTTCAACAGAAAGACTGTGCAGCGCACAACAACAGCAACATAAATAATCCACAAAGGGCTTCACTCCAGATTCGGTAGACACAATCCACAAGGGCTTCACTCCAAGTAACTCGCTGTGCCTCAGTCAGCAGTTCCCCTCTCTCTCACACACTCCTGCTTCTCACGGCGTCTTATCCTGTCTCCGCGCCAATCACTAGAATGAGAAACAGGTGTTCGTGATTTGTATTCAACCCACTCACTTACCAAGCGTCTCCCACTATTCTCTCTGGTTGCAGACCTCGCTGAACCACGCCCCCGTCGCCACAGCGTTCTTGTCTGTACTTGTGTTCTTGTGAAACATCATCAGTCGCTGTCCAAGTACTGTTCCAATTCAAAGTTCTCATCTTGCCAAGTTCAGTTCAAATCCCCGGATGTGTTCTTGACCCGCCCCTTTTATCGAGGATGCATCGAGATGTTAACGTTAGCTCAGTTGTAGACAATATGATTATCCTGACCTTATTTCTCACATCTCCTTTCTTTCATTTCGTCCATTATGTCAAGACATCTGTTGCTGTTTCTGGCGATTCATCGATGACTGTGCCGCCACTGTGATACCTGCTCAGTAAAGCTTTCGTTAGTGATGGCCGATTTCGAATCTTCATGAAGCTCCAAAGATTTATGAATCTTTTGTTTCGAATTAGTGATTCAGAGCGTGTACCAAACTGCCAAAGTCACATGATTTCAGTAAACGAGGCTTCATTATGTCATCACTGTTTCGAAATGTTTCAAAACAGTTTGAAATTTCAATGGTTCACCGGTAGACGGCGATGATAAAATGAACCCATGAATCATGCAGATTCACTGAGAACTGTTGAACAAGTGTCTATGGGCTTTACCTGATCTCTGATCAGTTTTATACATTTGTAGATGTTTTAATAAGACATTAGAATAATTAAAATGAATAATAGTTGTTATTAATCTCTTATTTGCCTGTTTAGCTTGAGCCATGGAACAGAGAAAATTGATAAAATAACACATACTATTCAGACACTCTATATTTAATCTTATTAGATGATTAGTTAATTGCATTTGATAGATTTTTCTTTCAATAAAACTTTTGCAGTAGATTTGTAAAAGGTGTTTTTATGCATGTTTGGCCTGAGTTTTGTTGCATTTGCACTGTTCTGACCACTAGGGGTCACCGTGGAGATTGGTGTCAGATTGTTTCAAAGCCTCGACACATTACAGCACATTTGCTTCAAGTGCTTCGGTGTTTCAAGAAGCCTTGATCTGCCCATCACTAGCTTCATTGAGCTGTTTTTAGAGTGCGCACGCAACTTTCCTGGACGCGTACGCATGCATCGACGCAGACAGGCTCTCTGTCCTCTGTGGTGATGATGGCGTGCGGTTAAAAAATTTGAAAGTAGGGGGACACAAATGGGATTTTGAAAAGTGGACATGTCCCCCCTGTCCCCAGTGTGAATTACGCCCCTGTGTACAGTACTTACTGAAGCAGTTTTTCCTTCATGATGGAGCTCCACTTACTAATCTTCAGTGATTTTTTTTTTTTTTTTTTTTTTCTCGATCTTTGTGACTTCGCACCCTGGACAGCATATGACTGTGCCATGGACTGTATTTATTAGCAACGCATATCATACACTGAAAGTCTATGACCATCATATACTACACGATTTTCCATGAAATCTGTCAGCATAATTCTGCAGACTGGCAACTAGCATCAACTTGTTCAGACTGTAATCGGGAGAAAGAGCGGGAGAAAAAATCGTGTAGTGTGTTCCGGCCTTGAGTGTGTCCAAGGCATTCGATATACTGTCAGTTTAATTGAGTAATGGCAGTTTAATCCTAAAAGGATTCTGTCTGTTTAGATTTTAATTTTTGTCAGTTGGAGTTTGGACGGTTTTGATCATCATTTTTATGAAAACTGTAAGTCTGATCAGTTATAAGAGATAAAGCGACCCGAGTCAGAACAGTCTGAGGGTTTGGTGGTTGTTCAGAGGAGTTACAATCAGAAAATTTAATCTCAGAATAGTAATAATTTCTCAAGCCAACATGATTAGTTAATCAAACACAACAGACCGTGAGAATAAACTATTTTAAACCAATAAAGACTATAAGAGTCAATAAAATAAAGATGATGAGATGCTGCTGAAGATTAGACACACACTTACAGTTTTTCATCTACAGCATAAATCTCATCAGATCTCATTGATTTATTGTGATTTTAATTGATGGACACAAATGTCTGAATCACACATTTAATGTTTGTAGTTGATGATAAAATGAGTGTGAAACTAATAACAGCACTGACAGTGATCAGAGGAAAGTGTGTTTGATCAACAGTGTCATAATTCATAATAATCTGTGTTGGTTCACTCTTGATCATTATATGAACATCAGAATAAAAGCATCTGTTGATTGTGTCTCATCAGCTCCTGTCATTCTGGATCCAAACACGGCGAATCCACGTCTCGTCCTGTCTGATGATCTGACCAGTGTGAGATGGAGTGACAACAAACAACCTCTTCCTGATAATCCAGAGAGATTTGACCACTATGCCTGTGTTCTGGGTTCAGAGGGTTTTAACTCAGGAACACACTGCTGGGATGTGGAGGTTAAAGAGAGTTCAGACTGGAGTCTTGGAGTAACTACAGCATCAAAACAGAGGAAGGGACGTGATTTCTTTAACACTGATGTCTGGGGTGTGCATTGGGAACAGTTTAAACAGAAGCTTGATCGAGTGAGAGTGAATCTGGACTATGACAGAGGAACGGTGTCATTCTCTGATCCTGTAACTAACACACATCTACACACACACACAACCACCTTCACTGACACACTCTTTCCATACTTCTGTTGTTCTCACTCTCTGAGGATCTTACCGGTCAATAGTCAGTAATCGTCACTCCTGTAGGTCTGGATCTTCTGCTTTCATCATAAATAAATCAATCATGTAATGCTTTTGTAGAAATTATAGTATAATACTGTAAAGCAGAAATATGTTTTAGAAAGGATGTGTTAAAAATGAAACAACTTGTATTAAATTTTTACACATTAATGGGTGTTTAGGGATAATGCATATTGTGTTCATTTTAACTCATTCATTGTGTTGATGAGTTTAACACAGTAAGTGTGTCAGAAAGGTTAAAACAAAGAAAATGTGTAAAATTACCATATTCTGTTCTTGAATATACACGCTGTGTTAAAAACGCACCTAAAATCCTAAACAAAACATTAGCATTTGACAAAATTAATGTAAAGTCATTGGTTGTTTAGCTTATTATCAAAAAAACAAACTAACAAAAAAATATAATAAAATATCAACAATTAAATACATCATTTATAATAAATACATAATAAATATGATCTTAAGCAGTCAGAAAGGAAATGTCAAACTAAGCAGTTCTCTTCACAATCTCATTAGGTATCATGACACATGACCTTTAAAATCATTTCACTGTTACTGAACTGTGGGATTGATGAACACTGGAGGCCAAAAGTTTGAATATTAAAGTTTCTTAATGTTTGTGAAAGAAGTCTCTGATGCTCAAGAAACATTTCTCATTATTATTAATAACTGTACTCCATCTTTTCCACAGCACAGGAGTAAAAGTGATCATCAAAATAGCTTTAAAAAGCCAACACAATGTTTTTGTCCACCTGACAACATCAGAATGTTCTCTGGATGTGTGTGTGTCCACAAACACTAATGTCCTCAGTTCTTCAGAGGAGATCCCGGTTCAAACACTTTATACAAATATAAGAAAAAAAGTTTCACATGAGTGTCAAATTATATTTAAAGGGGCTCTATGTAGGAATGACAGTGGTCGAAATAGGTACTGCAGTCCAAATTCAAAATATTGTTTGCCCCGCCCCCTTGTTCAAAGACGCAGGGGCGTTTTTGCTTACTGCAAGCAAGCCACGTGACAACAGTTGTGCTGCTTAATGTTTTTGGAACCTGTGATACTTTTTGCAGGATGCACTGATTAAAAAAAACTTCAAAATAGAAATCATTTCTAACAACAAATCTTTAACACACATATATATACAACGGTTCTTTCTGGTTCTCGAATCTGATTGGCTGATAGCCGTGTGATATTTCAGTGATAACAGCACTCCTCCTGCCTTTTCACCGTTTGCATCACTCCGCTTGAAGTGACTGTCATGGCGGCCAATCATATCAACCATAATTTTTGCGAATACAACTTGTTGTACCACGAACTGTAGTTTTAATAGTTTTTTAGACGAGAATGTAGTTGTTTAGACCTGAAATATGTGACTCCTATTTAATAATAGCGCCTATTTTACAATTTGTTTTGATGTTTTCGGAGATGCGAGCTCGAGTGCGTCAGCGGACGTTCAGTGCTCGTGTAGCCGCTGAGAACAGCTTCATCTCGGCCAGTGCTTCTGGGATTTGCCATTGGCTCTTATAGTGGTTAAACATGAGACATAATTCAATTTGAGTACATAAAACAGGCAACCTTTGGTCTTATTAATCTATTATTTGTTCCAGAGCAAGTCGAATTGTGCTATGTTAGATTTGATAATAATTACCTTAACGTTACATAGCATATTGGCTACAACTAGATGGGACATATCAGATGAACTCTTCTCCACTCTTCAAATACATTAAAACATTACCCTTTATAGACATAGTGTTTTTGAGTAAAGAAAACGCTTTACATTTTTTTTTTCAAACATCAGATCTTTATTTACCTTTGCATTCACAAGGTGAGGCGGATTTATGAGGTTTGACTGACAGTTTGAGGATCCAATGGAGTTAGAGGTTTTGTCACATGCTCTTTAAAATCCTTTTCATTCGTTAAATATTTGTAAAAACCCACAAACAAGCGTAAAGGGTGACCTATATCATTGTTTTTTTGTTTTTTGTTTTAAATAAAAGAAAACAAAAATTAGGAAATATAGAGATACGAGGTGTAGCATTTATTTTATTGTATTTATTTTTTGGCATTTGGTAATTATCCACATAGACATTATAATAAACACTAGACGCCCTATTGGCCGCTGGATCGTACGTCAGCACCGACATATTGTGCAGGGCAACATTCCCATAACGCTAATAACTGGAAGTGAGAAAAATGTCTGCTTCGTGTGCTGCTTGGGGCTGTACGAATCACGGCACAATTGAAAACCAGTCTCGGGGAATGACCTTTCACAGGTAAGACTGAAAATTTGTTTCTGGTAGTATTTTGTCATTATATAATTGATAGTAGTCAGACTAAAATAGATAGCGATGTCGCTAGTTAGCTGTGAAAGTTGAGACATGAGTTTACATGATTTCTAATATAGTTTTAGCTTACATGTTATTTTATAAACTAAATTTCCTAAAGTTTAAATATGCATCTCTATTTTATTAAAAGTGATTTTTATGACAAGTACTCGTTTCGGCTAGGTGACTTATATTTTGTTAATCTTACTGTAATGTAGGTTAGTTGGCTAGCTTCTCACACATTTAAGGTTTCACAAAGACAACGAGTTGAGGAGACAGTGGGAAGTAGCTAGAAGGGAAGTTTCCCAACTCATCTACAATATTTAAAAGTTTGCCATTAAATGGTGAATCATTTATATTTTTATTTCCTTTTCAGCCCGTTGCAACCTGAGGAGAGCCTGTCAGTGTACTGTTCTTCCAAGAGACTGATGGAAACTATATAGCCTTTTGTTGTTATTATTATTATACCAATACTATATTATTATTATACTAGTCACTATTTAATTTACTATTTTTATTATTGTCTATTTTATTCTGCAATTGATATAACATTGTATTTGCGATTATTATTATTTTACCACTTGAGATTATCAATCTATTATAGTCTATAATAGATTATGATAATCTATGATACTACATATTCTATTGCTATTATTATAGTATTATTACACTATATGCTATTATCAATATATTATTATATTATATTCTATACTAAATAAACTATTTTTTATAGTGTATAACAAACTATTTACAATTCTCACTTTCTTATATTTACTATTTGTATTGCACTGTAGTTGAACCATGTCATGTGTATTACCATAAAGGATCCATCAGTTATCTTTGTTGTTGTATGTTTTTGGAGTATCTATCTGTAAATATCAGAATCATTTTAGTGCTATAAAATGCAGAAAGCAGCCTGTGTGATTTGTATTTGATGATTTGTTTAATTTTATCAATGGTGGTCAATTCTAAGCTCAAGAAAAGCTAAAATTGCGTTAAAGACAGAAAATCCCTTTTCCACAATAAGAAAACCTTATTTCATTTAAAGCTGCTGTAGGTAACTTTTGTAAAAAAAATTTTTTTACATATTTGTTAAACCTGTCATTATGTCCTGACAGTAGAATATGAGACAGATAATCTGTGAAAAAATCAAGCTCCTCTGGCTCCTCCAAGTGGTCCTATTGCCATTTGCAGAAATACACCGCTCCCGGTAAGAAACAACCAATCAGAGCCAGGAGGAGTGTCTTAGCAGTGTCAATCAATCAAGCTCGCGTGCGCGCTGATCTCACCCCTCCCATGCACAGCGCCAGCGCATACAGGCTTCAAGATTACCGAGTGCCGCAGCTTTGCTTATGGCGAAATAAAACGATGTTATATGCAAAGGACCACCCTGAAATCTACAAGAAACCATGCCATACATAATTTGTCAGTCCTGTTTTGAAATTATCTTAGTTGTGTAGTTCTTAAAAAATTAAACAAATCAAGCAGGGATAGCTCCCTCCACCTCGGAAAAGCCGCTCCGATATTTACCCTCGTTTTATTTCGGGCTCTATCTAATTCTTTCTTTTTGGCTTTTTTATCATCGTCATCTGTCTTTTTCCGTTTACCCATCTTTATTTTATGAGCAGGTGCCACTCGAGGAATTGGCAGTTTGGATTGTTTTTCCGCCATAAGCAAAGCTGCGGCACACCGGTAATCTTGAAGCCTGTATGCGCTGGCGCTGTGCATGGGAGGGGTGAGATCAGCGCGCACGCGAGCTTGATTGATTGACACTGCTAAGACACTCCTCCTGGCTCTGATTGGTTGTTTCTTACCGGGAGCGGTGTATTTCTGCAAATGGCAATAGGACCACTGGGAGGAGCCAGAGGAGCTTGATTTTTTCACAGATTATCTGTCTCATATTCTACTGTCAGGACATAATGACAGGTTTAACAAATATGTAAAAAAAATTTTTTTACAAAAGTTACCTACAGCAGCTTTAATGTGAAAATTAATATCTCAATATGGGCGTTTTCACCATTCTTATGCAAGAATAAAACAGCCAAATACATGACAAGCCTGAGCTTTGACTATTTCTTGTTAAAATAAATATTTTATATGTCTAACTATAGAGATTTTAAGTAACTAGAACTTTTTGTACACCGCGTACATTATAAACCACTGAAATTGGTTGATAAATGTAAACATTATTTTTGTTTTTAATCCAGAAAAACCGTTTACTTGTGTTTGTTAACAGCGCAGTCTTGCCCTGCACAATATGGGCGACTTGTTGACGTATTGCAACAACAGTCCAAAGCAGCCAATAGGGCGTCTAGTGTTTATTATAATGTCTATGATTATCCACGGCACACTTGACAGCCGTCACGGTCACACTAGTGCTTTACATGTGACTGAACTGTACAATAGTGTTTATTTGTTGTTTAATAAATATTATTTTATATAAATATGTCCATTGGTGCGTAATATAGATTGAGTGAAAGTTACATTAATACGCCATTAGATGGCGGCAACACTTTACAGGTGAATGGGTCAGTCACAAGAGACTTTTAAAGGTGCCCTAGAACGTTTTTTCACAAGATGTAATATAAGTCTAAGGTATCCCCTGAATGTGTCTGTGAAGTTTCAGCTCAAAATACCCCATAGATTTTTTTTTATTAATTTTTTTAACTGCCTATTTTGGGGCATCATTAAATATGCGGCGATTCAGGCTGCGGCCCCTTTAAATCTCGCGCTCCCCGCCCCCAAGCTCTTGACTATAAAACAGTGCATTTACAAAGTTCACACAGCTAATATAACCCTCAAAATGGATCTTTACAAGATGTTCGTCATGCATGCTGCATGCATGCTTCAGATCATGTGAGTGTATTATTTATTTGGATGTTTACATTTGATTCTGAATGAGTTTGAGGCTGTGATCCGTGGCTAACGGCTAATGCTACACTGTTGGAGAGATTTATAAAGAATGAAGTTGTTTATGAATTATACAGACTGCAAGTGTTTAAAAATGAAAATAGCGACGGCTCTTGTCTCCGTGAATACAGTAAGAAACGATGGTAACTTTAACCTCATTTAACAGAACATTAGCAACATGCTAACGAAATATTTAGAAAGACAATTTACAAATATCACTAAAAATATCATGATATCATGGATCATGTCAGTTATTATTGCTCCATCTGCCATTTTTTGCTATTGTTCTTGCTTGCTTACCTAGTCTGATGATTCAGCTGTGCAGATCCAGACGTTAATCCTGGCTGCCCTTATGTAATGCCTTTCATAATGTTGGGAACATGAGCTGGCATATGCAAATATTGGGGGCGTACATATTAATGATCCTGACTGTTACGTAACAGTCGGTGTTATGTTGAGATTCGCCTGTTCTTTGGAGGTCTTTTAAACAAATGAGATTTACATAAGAAAGAGAAAGCAATGGAGTTTGAAACTCACAGTATGTCTTTTCCATGTACTGAACTCTTGTTATTCAACTATGCCAAGGTAAATTCAAATTTTGAATCTAGGGCACCTTTAAATATAAAGAAAGTGATCAAAGAAAGTCCTAGGAGGAGCACGCGCTGAAGCTTTCAATCAAACAGGGCGAGTTTATCGCAAAACTCTTTATTGTTTCCTGGGGTGCACTTATAATGTTAATATGCTTTTTACATCCAAAATTGTCATAATTTTGAAAAAAAAAAAAGGCATTTTTCCTATGCGCTACTCCAAAGACTGCAAAGGGAGCTTAATTAGATCGCTTTCTTTATATAATTTAATCCCTGTTAAATAACAGATTTTCATCCTACTAAGAGAAACAACGCATGGTGAAGTTTAGTCACGGTTTAGTTTACTGACACACAGACAACGATCATCTGACTGTACATGAATCATTAATATCAGATCAGGCATTAGAATGAACACCCTACTGGCTGTGGATGCATCTGTGTGAATATGAGAAAAATATTTGTACCTACAAAGAAAAAGTTTTTCAATGAGGCACTCAAGATTCCAGTTGATGAGTTTCTGTGTAATAAAAAAATCCATTGCTGTAAAAGAACAGAAAGAAACATCTGATTAGTAATATCTTTACAAGATTAGCTGGCAGTGCTAACAAGTCTTATACCTGCTTCTTAAATTTATTTTTGTGCTGGCTCCATTTGTTTTTATCTTTATCTTTTTTAATGAATCTACTTGATTAAAACATTTTAATCCCAATTTTACCCAAATTACCCAGCAGGCTGAACCCAGCATTTGGGTTAAAAAAACAACCCAGCATTTTTTAGAGTGTAAATATATCATGATATCATGGATCATTGTGTGTAAATTGTGCTTGTTTTTAAGCCTTTATATAGCATCATAAAAGGTATAAATATTATAGATATAATCTAAGATATAAACGTTTATTAAATGTCATTTATTCTTGGCTGTTACTTCAGTAAGCTCTGCACACGCTTGCGGTTCAGTCGTACCTCCAATAACAACAGCAGAGCTGTGACATATAAAGCATATGTAAAGCCATGGTGCCACCACTTCATAGAGTGCTATACAGGCATGTGGTGGTGGCATCATGGCTTTTCATATGTTTTATATGCCTCTACAAAGAGGTTTGTGAAAAAAAAAGAGAAAAAAGGACAAATGCCTGTTCTGATTTCTTGCACCAGACGCTTGGCTGGACACCTTGTCGCTTCAAGAAGTGATGCTTGGTTTTGAATTAGTAATGGAGGCTTAACCACTTGAGATGTGAACCTGGTGGAAGAAAGTAGATCAGCACACAAGTAATTCAAGTAAAATACTTGCTGTTGAACTTTGTCAAATTCATATAAAACATTTTTAGGTTTTATTTCTTGTTCATTAAATAAAAAGTTCCATACAGTAGGTCTGTGAAGAGTCAACACTATGTCAAGCTACACATATCCAGATCCAGTGCTGGGATAAAATGATAAAGATACTTATATTTTGAAAACACTGGTATTGGTTCAATCTGGAATGACAAGTAATTAGCTATGCAAAGTCCCAACAGTGTTCATTGGTAATATTTAATGAATTATAACCTCACTAATGAAAACCAGAAGAGATGCACAGAAATGAAAATTCTGGATGCACCTGGCCAAAAACCGAAAAATTCTTTTTAAAAAATATCTTATTTTAATTTGTTTTAATATATATAATTGTATTAATATTAGACTTTTAAATTAAATTCAATCATTTTATTGAATTTGAATTTAAAAACTACAAGCCAATAAAATAAAATAAACACTTTTATTTAAAGTAACATACCAAAATTGGACAGAAAATATATTAAAATAATATGAAATATCAAAATATTACTTTTTCATTCAGTTCTATACACCAGAATCAGATTTAACAGGTTTATTTTTTGATCAATTATCAAAATAATGTACAGTCCAAGCTATTATTATCAGAGCATGTGAGTGGATTGGTGAGCAGAGCAGTGAACAAGATTGTTGTGTCATTATACCAGAATGGCTAGACCACACCATGTTACAGCACAGTAGGGCTATCCCAGGTGAAAAACAAGTACACTTCTATAATGTACTTCAAGTTTTCGTGCACTAATTTTGTACTTAATATACTACAAACTCTTCTTTAGTACTTCTTAAGATAATCCTAAGAACATCTAAGTGTACTCAACTGTGCTATTTTGAGACACCATGAAATAACTAAAATGTGCTTTTAATACTATCTCTGTATTTTAAAATATATTTAGTTACCACTTGTAGTACACTATGGGTTCAAATGTACTATAATGTACCTTACCTGCACTTTAATTGTTAGTTGCCTCCCGCCAATAATAAATAGAAGATTTTAGACTATGACCAGGACTTTTATTTTGGAGTGGCGTTGTGACGTCATAAGACTGCGGCGCGCTGGGCGTCTGTTGAGAATCAGCTGAAGAAAGGTTTGTGTTTTGTAAGCATTTAAAGTTTTCAAATAGGCTTAGTCCCTTCACACCTTTTTTATATTACATTATAATGTAATAGCATAGTGCTCTATCTCACTTTTATGAGCGTTATTTCTGAGTAAAACGCGTCCACACATGAGAGAAAAGATGTTTTTTCTCATTTTTTAGTAACAAAATGTGCGTCTCATTTTGTTAACATTAACGAAAATTAGTAAATACAGTTACAATTGTATTGCTCATGCTTAGTTCATGTTAGTTAATACAATAACTAATGTTTAACTAATGAACCTTATTGTAAAGTGTTACCCCAGTTTTATAGCACTTACTGTTCAATTATGTATTAATTTTCAGTAACTCTTTACTGTTTTAATTGTTTAAATTTAATTACATTTTCTTCCTAACCCTGAACATAACTGTTACCACCCTCTTGATATATCAGCCATAATGATTTACTGTGGATTTGTTTTGATTTCTGATAATTATTCTCATCTTAAACACACAGGAAAACTCCTGATTCAGCTGAGATCTCGTGACACACTATTGTAAAGATGGCGTTTATTAAAGAGGAGAGTGAAGACATAAAGATTGAAGAAGTGTTCAGTGTGAAACATGACGAAACTGAGGAACAAACAGGTTAGTTTCATTCTCAAAGCTGAACTCATTTGATCCTTACTGAAATTTAGCCTCTACAGAATAAATGATATTTTTGTGACATCATTTGTGTGCCCAAAACAGTTTTGTGTACCATTAAACCCAGTATGTATTTCTAAATTGAAAACAATGAAAACCATTGTTCATTACAAAACTGTGGCGGGACAGATTAAACCATGGCAGATCATCTTTGTAATTAAATCAGAAATAGATATTTGATATAATCATTTTAAAAGGCTGTTATTAACTTCCTGTTTGTGCTTTAAATCTTTGAAGTAAACAGCGTTTTAATCTTTGGTTTGCATAACTTACAGTCGACTCGTGTGAAATATCCACTCATGTACGTCCTTTACATAATCATCAGATGATCTCTTGTTGTACGGACTGTAAAGCTGCAAGATGCATGATATAATAATAAACGGAGATAATGAACAAATTTAGTTTGTGATCTAGTAAGAAGACGATGCTTCAGTGCAAGGGTTATGTGCAACGTAGGGCTGGACGAATAATCGAAGTAATCGAAACCGGAATTCTGAACCTCTAACCAATGTAATTTTCCCATGTCGGTTATTTCATTTTTTTAATCCTGTTAATACTTCCCACTTAAAAACATACTACCGCGTGTGTAGTCACATGACTCCGCCCCGTCCAGTCAACACGCATGTTTTAAGGTTTGCCAGTTTGGACATTCAAGCGATTTAGACGATCGGATGTGTATTATATCAAGCTACCGTGCTCGCGCAACTGCATTGTGGCACACGAACACTCATACAAACAGCAGCTGCTCAAAACACGAAGTTAGCGCACACTGAGGAGGAGCAGAAACTAGTTGTCAGCACTGTCCTGAGATTTATCACTAAAGTAGCTTAGAAACTCAAAACTTATTATAGCATATATTTTTTTGCTTTTGAACTAACTATTTACAACCCACAGCTTCACAATTAATAGAGAGACAGTATGACTATTTCACACATGCAATCGTTCTCATTATGTATTGGTACTGTGCTAATTTATCGTATCTGATTTACAACGAGCAGAAATCTGTAAGAAATGTTACGAACCATAGATAAAATAACTGCTGAAAGTGAGCTGCAAAAACAAAATAATTGTTCATTAATAATTGTTCATCATAATCGAGGTAAAATGTTCAATTAATCGAGGTTTTGATTTTAGGCCATTATCGTCCAGCCCTACTTCAAAGCGTTCTACGTGATCCCAGACGAGGACTAAGAGTCTTATCTAGAGAAACCATCACTCATTTTCTGAAAGAAATATGAAAGTAGACATGCTTGAATTTAACATGTTTTTTTTTTTTTTAAGTAAAATGATTATTGTAAATTTAATTTGTTGCAGACACAAATCATGTGATTTTTGACCCATAAATAAAAAATGTACAATTTGCTCAGTTACTACTTTTTCTACTATTTTAGACCTACCTGACAAAATTGAAACAACCTAAAAGTCAAGTCACCTGCCTTGAAAACGTCTTGGTTACGCATGTAACCCTCGTTCCCTGAAGGAGGGAACGGAGACGTACGTCAGTAGTAACCAACGAATTGGGATATCGCCAGAGAGCCCTATCAGCATCACCTGCTTTCAAATGGAGCGGCATTTAATAGACAGAGCCATAGTTAACTGACAAGCCACGCAATATCGTGTTCATTATCGAAGGCAATTCATGTGCGATATGAACGCGATATTGCATGGCTTGTCAGTGATCTACGACTCTGTCTATTAAATGCCGCTCCATTTGAAAGCAGGTGATGGCGATTTAGCGGTAATCAGGGAACCGGCTTTACTGACGAAATGCGCGTTACAATCGCATGCGATATATCGGTCAGCCCTAGAGTGAACTAAAACAAGCCATTGGAATTGGCGTGCGATATCTGCATAATGCACACCGCCCCCTCCAGGTGGTATAAATAGGAAGCAGATGCATTCACACTCTGTTTTTGGCTGAGGAGACAACCTTGAGTCTTCACTACAGCAAAGGCCAAGGAACTGTGGCGATGGGACTTACGTCTCCGTTCCCTCCTTCAGGGAACGAGAGTTGTATACGTTCGACATACGTCAGTAGTGACCGATGAATTGGGATCTCAAATGAAATGCTACAGTTACTGACCCCTTCCAGCACCCAGTGTAAGCTCTAGGCACCCGGCGCACCTGGGGGGCGGTGAAGGGGGTTAGCTTACACAGAGAGAGTCTACTGCTGTTCCACAAGACCCACTACAGTAAGACTTAGACAACACTGGGGAAGCGAACCCTACGGAGAAGTGAACGCTGCGGAGGCCACCATCTACCCTGCAGGGGATGAATTTACATGGAAATACACATATGGACTGGCCATGGGCAGTACGCATATGGAGTCCCTGGGATGGCTCCATCCTAGAGATAGGGGGAGACTCATCTGACAGGTGACGGCAGAGCTGGCTCTGCTAAGAGAAACGGGCTTATCATGGGGAGTTTGACCGTGGACAATACACATATGGGACCACTCACGTGGAGGGGTCGTGACATATGGCATCCAGCCAAACCTCAACATCAGATATGGAAATTTGGCCTGGCATCAGACACTTCGCAATGTCCGAGCTGCAAGGGGAGGCGGAGGAACTTGATAGGGTTCACCAGGCGGGGAACTCTACTGGAGTAAATGGATGCATGTATCCGGCCCAGGTTTGAATATAATATTTTGGAAAAATGGCCATCCCTACTAGCAACTCGAGGCAATTGATATGCCAATGCAGTTAAGGCCCTGTCCACAGACCTGATACTGCATGCCTGTGGCTCCCCACCCGGTGGCAGAAGCATCTGTGTAGACCACAGCATGCCTGGACACCTGTTCGAGGGGAACTCATGCCCGCAGGAATGAAGGATCCAACCACTGAGTCAGGGTGCGATGGCAGTTCGGTGTCACAAGGACACGGAACATACCGCACTGCCATGCACATATCGGGACCCGGCCGTAAAGCCAGTGCTGAAGCGGCCTCATATCAAGCAATCCGAGCGGCGTGACTGCGGCTGCAGATGCCATATGCACCAGGAGCCTCTGAAAAAGTTTCATTGGGGCCGCTGTCCTCCGCTTGAGCGTACTCAGGCAGTTCAACACTGACTGGACGCGCTCCTCTGTGAGGTGTGCTGTCCGGGCGACCGAGTCCTGTTCCATACCAAAATAAGAGATCCTCTGCCCAAAGACCCAACCGGCTGAGGTAAGCTAACATCACGTCCCCGTGTTCGAACTGCTCCCGCGAGTTGGCCAGAATGAGCCAGCCGTCAAGGTAGTTTGTTCCTTGAGCGGAACAATGGCCGCCTCCACAATCTTTGTAAAGACGCGGGGCGACCCTCGAACACAAACCGTAGAAAGGGTCTGTGTCAAGGCAGAACCGAGACATGAAAGTACACGTCCTTCAGGTCGATCGCTGCAAACCAATCCTGGAGACGGATGCATTCGAAAATGCGATTCTGCGTAAGCATCTTGAACGGCAGCCTGTGAAAGGACCGATTTAGGACACGCAGATCCAGGATTGGCCGTAGCCCACCACCCTTCCTGGGTACAATGAAGTAGGGGCTGTAAACCCCTGACTTCATTTCGGCTAGAGGGACCGGCTCGATTGCATCCTTCACCAGGAGACAGCAATCCCCACCCGGAGAACAGGTGCATTGTCCAGGGACACATGAGTGTAATGGACACCCTTGAGCACCGGGGGACGTCGGGCGAACTGAATCGCATAGCCGAGTCTGATGGTACGAATGAGCCAGCGGGACAGGCTGGGAAGCACTAGCCAGGCTTCCAGACACCGAGCCAGCGGGACCAAAGGCACCACAGACGTACCGGCCGCGAGGCAGAGTGCTGGGACCTGACTCAGACAGCATAGCAGCCCGAAGTGGGGTCAGACTCTGCAGGTGGCAGTGTGTATAGGAGACGGCACATGGGAGGCGGCCTCGACCAACACACTGGGACCTGCTGGCGAAGTGAGAGGGGGCTGAGAGTGGCGAGGCGGGGCCTCTCACACTGCCAGCCGCGCCTTCTTGGGACCTGGAGGATTGGGAAACAGTTCTAATTCATGGGCGGAACAGAACAGAACAAATTCTCCACCCGGCCCTCTTCCGGGAATCGTCTCCTGAAGTACTGTCTATCTCTGCTACTGGTCACCTGTTCGAGAACCGCTTCTTGCTAGCCACCTGGCTTGGCTGTGGACTAAGCAGGCTGGGTTTTAGGCCAGCTTGTGAGATGAGAGCATTGAGAAAGCGCACTTTGATGACAACGCACACCACTGCAAAGCTTGCCAGGGGTGTTTCTGGACCACCATGGTGGACATTGTCTGGCCAGGGGCCTGCGCTATGACTTGCATCATGCGTAGCTCAACCCTGACTCAGAACTACCCATATGCAGTGAGTGCTTTGGCCTTCCACAGACCTGCCGAGGGCTAAAGCGCATGCAGGGCAGAGGTGGTGTGCCAGTAGCACTGCCATCCCACCATAGAGGGTAGTGAGAGAGGTAAAACTTTTAATGCAGATTATAGTTGATTTGGTGTTCCAAATATGGCACCAAAAGAGTTCCATACTGCCAAGTTTTTCATGCACGTCCGGGCTAAAGATGGGGCGGGGCAAGGCGAGTACATGTCACACTACGCCTCCAGGGGCCTGGGAAGGCATGGTTGTCAACTCTGAATCTGGTTCAGCATGAGCACACATCACAACCGTGAGACACTCAGTCTCGTCTTCATTTCCAGAGTGCAACAACCCACTTTCCAATGTAGCAGTCGACATCTGATCCTCTGCTGGAGCCCTGACTTAAACGCTAGGTCACCCATGAGAAGGACCAGCAATCCACTTGCCCCACTGTGATCCTCTGGTCACCTTGGCTTATTCACCAAAGTAGCACTTTTCTGATTCAGAAAAAGAAACTAGATTGGGGAATAGGTGAGGGGACTCCACCTCATTTGAGGCACTTGAGTCTCTACCATGCATCTAGAGCGCCCAACAACGCGCTGGGTTGCCATTGCCATGCCTAACAATGCACTGTCAGCCAGCAGCTTGAAGGCACACGGCGCGCTGAGCACTCAAGCCCTTATGAGCAAGGCAAGATGAACAACCCGCCGACGTGGGCATGCTCTC
Organism: Megalobrama amblycephala; assembly: GCF_018812025.1. Taxonomy (NCBI): domain Eukaryota; kingdom Metazoa; phylum Chordata; class Actinopteri; order Cypriniformes; family Xenocyprididae; genus Megalobrama; species Megalobrama amblycephala. The sequence continues at coordinate 4,130,290 of NC_063049.1, read as the reverse complement.
ACGAGAACATGAACCACCCACAAACACAGTCTCAGCACGCTAAGCAGACATGAGATCAGGGAATGTCGTGTTGAAAAAGATGCAATGTCCGTCTGTGAAGCTCTTTTAGAAGAGGGAAATGGACAGCTCCTTGTTCTTTGTGCTGAAGCACACGGAACAGCCGCGATGTGACTGCAGGTACACCACTCCGAATCATATGCACAGAGGAACTGGCCCAAATCGCAAACCAAACGGGGCAAATGATGCTGTGAAAACAGCGGTCAAGAGCTGTATAAATAGCTCAAAAAGCTCGCTCTGGGAAAGCTTGCAGCCTTGTTGTAAGGTGCCTTAACGCCAGCACTGTAGAAGAAAAGCTCTTCGAAGGCTTGAGAAGTCACTCTGTCTAATAGCAGGAACACACAGGTTGTCTCCAAAGTGAAAGACAGAGTGTGATTGCATCTGCTTCCTATTTATACCATCTGGCGGGGGCGGTGTGCATTATGCAAATATCGCACACCAAATCCATTGGCTTGTTTTAGTTCACTCGAAGCTGATAGGGCTCTCTGGCAATATCCCAATTCGTCGGTCATTACTGACGTACGTTGAACGTGACCGACTGAAAGGGAACTGGGGTAACTAACCTCTGACCATCTCACATCCTTAAACCAATGCACTTACACACAAAACCTTTGTCATCTACATTTCTCCTCTTCTCTAATAAATATTTTGGCTCTTGAAGGATAAGTGGATGAAGACCAGTGTTTGCTAATGATCTTTTTGGGGATAATTTTTCTGCCAGAACTGATGTGAGATTAATACGAGGTTAATTTGAATAATTAATCTGCACATCATGTAATTAATTTGATTTAAAAAACCCTTTCAGTAGCTTAGTGCATATAGGATGTAGTATACCATGTTAGTGAGTGTTGATGTTTTAATGCTTTTATGTTTGTTGTTTTGTGCCATTAAACTAGGGTTAACTTATATTTGTTTTGCTTTAGACCTGATGCAGCTGAAAGAGGAGAGTCAAGAACTGGAGGAATTGGAAGAGAAAAATCATGAAAAAGATCATGATTTCAAAATTGAAGAAAAATCTTTTAGTTGCTCAATGACAAAAATGGTTCCCTCACAAAAAAGAGTTCTGAAGACAGAAAATAGTAGTGCTTTCACATGCCAACAGTGTGGAAAATGTTTTGGTCGAAAACAAAACCTTACAATCCACATGAGAGTTCACACTGGAGAGAAGCCTTTCACCTGCCAGCAGTGTGGAAAGAGTTTCACTCAAAAATCAAGCCTTAATATCCACATGAAAATTCACACTGGAAAGAGTCATTACACCTGTCAAGAGTGTGGAAAGAGTTTTACTCAAAAAACAACCCTTAATGTCCACATGAGAATTCACTCTGGAGAGAAGCCTTTTACCTGCAATCTGTGTGGGAAGAGCTTCTCACTAAAAGGAAATCTACAGATTCACATGAGAATTCACACTGGAGAGAAGCCGTACACATGTGATCAGTGTGGAAAGAGTTTTCCACACAAAAAACAGATTAAAGTCCACATGAGAATTCACACTGGAGAGAAGCCATTTACATGTGATCTGTGTGGAAAGAGTTTTTCAAGCAAAGGACAGATTAAAGTCCACATGAGAATTCACACTGGAGAGAAGTCGTTTACCTGTGATCACTGTGGAAAGAGTTTCGGATGTAAATTAACTCTTAAAACCCACATGAGCACTCACTCAAGAGAGAACCTTTTTATATGTCATCAATGTGGAAAGGGCTATACATACAGTAAACGTCTTAAGAGTCATGTATTAACTCACATTGGAGATACGCCTTTCATGTGCCTTCACTGTGGAATGACGTGCTTAAGCAATGCAAGCCTTGAGGTTCACATAACAAGTCACACTGAAGAGCCTTTCACGTGTCTTCAGTGTGACATGAGTTTCGCAAATAAAAGAAACATGAAACATCATTTGAAAACTCATTCTGGAAAGAAACTTTAATGTTCTCCTGTTTCCACCTGATATTAAGATGTGTTTTAAATGCCACCAGCAAATATCTGTGAAATTAATTTTGGTTTCATTTATTCAATTCAGTTCAATACTTCACAATAAAAATGTTAGATAAACTTCTGTCTTGGTGTGAAATTCAACAAAGTAAATGAAAAAATATAAATAAAAGTACAAACTGAATAAAAAATTAATACTGAATTATTGAATTATTTGATTCATCTTTAATTAGAGAATGCACAGGTAAACAGTCATGACTTGAATATGCCTACGTTTGGGAGTGTTTCAGTACAAATGTGCTGATCTGCCGTAGGGCATGTCTGAACCGTGCTGGTCTCGCATGAAGGAAAGTTTTGATTTGTATACATGTTAAGGCCCTTTCACACTTAGCGCAATGTGAAAAAGCAAGGCAAATCACCAACGATTTGACCTCTCACGCCGAACATGCAACAACTGATCACCTTCTGCTAATTCACGCTTGGTGGCGCTGACCAACAATGCATTTTCCTCATGTATGTATCGTAAAGGGCTTTAACATCGTCTGCTGCATAATATAAAGCATTAAATTAAGATTAAAAAAAAAAATTTGTACCACATCAGAAACATTATCTATACTGCTTTCAAGAATACATCTTAAGATATATTTAGAGTGACAATTAGCATCAAGCTTTGTGTGATTATTAATGTCATCAAGTGCTTGTAATAACTTCAGATTGTGATCTAAAAAGAGTTATTCAACCATCTTCCTCTCTTTTGGCTTCTCCTGTAGTTGTCCTAAAAAAGGATGTATAGGGCCCTATGATTTCCGCGATGCAGAAAACGCGGACAGAATCGCGGAATCCATTCATAAAAACTCAAAGCTCTAGGCAACCCGTCAAAATAAAAGTTAAATTTAACTTGACAGAAACATATTAGTGTTGTACAGTAGAATTTAGATAAATTAATTTAATAATAGCCTACATTATTAAAACTATATTTTAAAGAGTAGTCTCAGTTTTTCTTCCATGTTTTAATGTTAACAGTAAAGCTCTGTTGTGCAGCACATTGTTTGACAAAAAAGTTTAATTTAATGATTAAAAGATAAATTAAATGGTATGCGTTCATTTGATTGCCAGAAAAATTAAAATACAAAACAGAATTTCTGAAAAAACAAAACATTTCATAAAAATATATTTTCTAATTAATAAATATTGTTGTCTTTAAGAATTCAATTAATTAGACATTCTTTTTGATTATTAAAATGTAATTAAGCCATTAAAATGGAATCCAGAAAACAGAATTTGCTAAAAAATTAAATTTGAGGGGAAAGAATAAAACGTCATAGGGCCCTAAAAAAATGTAATTTTAATTGTAATAATAAATTGTTGGTAAATTGGACAATATTCATTATTTCATATTAATTAGACATGCTTTTTGATTGCTAAAATTTAATTCAACCATTAAAATGGAATAGAAAAAACAGAATTTAAGAAAAAATAAAAACGGAATTTGGGAAAAAATAAAACGGATTTCATAGGGCCCTAGATGTAGGGTCCAGATTCTGTCGATTACAGAGGTCTAATCTCTAAAACTCACCTAGATGCCTAATGCCCCATATTCAAGAGATCCTGGAGTGATTGCATGGATCTACAATCTTCAGCATTCTAGACCTTAAAAGTGGTTATTTGGTTGTTTATGTGTGGTTATTGAAAAAAAAAAAAAAAAACTTAAGTCACTGAAATAAGGCCAAAAAAAGTATATTAAATCTGTGTTCACAAGACTTCTGGGTATTGGAGGTTGTAGACTAGAGTTTTTGCTTCAGAATTATGTAAAAATTATGCTGCCTACTCCTTCATATAAAACAATATATTGATTTAGGTTTTGTAAGACACTTTTTGTCAAGAAACACAGTATGTGGGAGGCGTGAATCATCATGAATTACACCTGGTCATTTACACCCGAGAAGACAAAAGAATCACATAATAATGACCTGAAATGACTTGCATATTAATGAAGCCTTTCAGTCAGGTAGGCTCTGAAATAACCTTCTGTAATCATGTCTCAGCTCATCATAAACAGCAATACTGTGAAATATTATTACAATTTAAAATAATGGTATTCTATTATATTCTTTGAAATATAATGTATTTCTGTGATGCAAAGTGTCTGAACAATTATGTTACCTCTATGGCATTTCATATAGGCTTTTAGCGTAAAAGCATGCACATTTGGAGAAATATTGATGGATTCTTATATGTTTATGTCAATTTTCTATACTGAGGAGTAATATTTATTCAATATTTATTGTCATCACTATGAGTGCTGGATACTGTGTTTTCAATTCATACTTGCAGCCGGAGGGCGCTCTGTACACCTTTAGGCCACAAATTCATATAAAGAAGAACAGGAACCAGGAACGGCATGTCTTCTAGAGATCGCTAACCATGGCTTTAACATCCAGATAAAAACTTTTCAAGACAATAAATACACGATTGAGACAATGCATACAAGTATTGCCTCTGAATTTGCGTCTGAATAGCGCTCCCTCCGTGGGTGTGGCCGCATTAGCGGATAATGAGCTGAATCATGGACTTCTGACATGACTCTCTTTTCATACAGATTACATAAACACAGAATGTTTGTTTTTGATTTGACTTACATGATTTAAATCCTGACATTTCAATGTTTCTTTAGACATAAGTGTCATTTTTTTTGTCATTAGTATTCATAAGTTACAGTTCATTTTCTGAGAACTATCAGATTGGAGTTCGTTCAGAGGGAGACGAGAGATCACGCATCATGTTAGTTTTCTTTATTTTACAAAAAGTACAACATTGTGTTTTTACTCTGAGTGTACACAAATAAAAGAAGACATTCTATAGTTTCAACTGATATATTATTTATGTCTCTATGACAAGAAATGACGGAGTATTTTAAGTCTGTTTTGCAATGTGAAAAAAATCCTGCAAAACGTGCCGGCGCGTTACCCAACTCCAGAGATTTAAAGGAAAATGTTGCATGGTGTACATTGACGATATTGTTGTGTATTCGCAATCCATCTCTGAACATCTACAACACCATCATCAAGTTCTCTCATGTCTTCATGAGGCTGGTCTCACTCTTAACCTAAAGAAATGCAACCTCCTTCAAAAATATAGTCCTCAGGCACATAGTTTCAGAAAACGAGTGACTACAGACCCAACTAAGGTTGCTGCAGTAAAGTCATTTCAAGTACCTCAAACTGTGAAAGAGGTGCAAAGATTTTTGGAACTTGCAGGCTGGTATTACTGGTTTATACCCCAGTTTTCAGAGAAAGCTGCTCCCTTGCACTCTCTAAAACAAAAGAACCTCACTTGGTCTTGGACTGACCAGTACCAACAGGCATTTGGCATTTTCAAGCAAGACTTGGTACAAGCACCTGTACTTGTAACCCCTAACTTTACTAAACCTTTTTGTGTACAGACTGATGCCAGCGACATTGGTCTAGAGCAGCGGTTCCCAAACTTTTTTTCCTGCGCACCCAACCGTCCCAACCGGGTTGGCGCACCCCAATCCCCACTTCAAAAAAAAAAAAAAAAAAAAAACGCAACAGCTTTTATCCCCATATAAAGACTCATTTAATCATGCGCAAATAACCAGAACACGCATTACAATAACAACATCAACAAAGTTTCAATATTATGCAACAAAGCTACACACAAGCTTCCATTTTTAAGAGGATGAGTGACAGACACAGGCTCAGTAACAGAAAGCACGGTTATTTTCAGCCATGTAAAAGAAACATTGCAGCAGCTAGAACTTCACTGCACAACATGCACTGAGGCTTCGGGCAATCTGTATCCAGGCCCGGCGCCACGAGGGGGCAAAAGGGGGCATTGCCCCTCAGATCTGATTTGTGCCCCCTCAGTTTCAATTTGTCCCCATTCACCCGATCGATTTTAACTTTTTTAACGCCGGTGTGATGAGAACGTTCAATACGCCACTGCTAAATTCAAACATGCTTTCCCGCTGCTGGCGCTGAGCCAGAGATTGACGCGCTCTGTGCTTTTCATATTTCACAACTATTCAGTTTTCAACCACATGTTTATTTGAGGTTTCAGACATTTGAATGAGGTATAGGCTATATATAAAAAAGACATTTATAGTTTGTTAAATGCAGATTCCATACACTCATATGGAAGTTGCGATAATCCTTTAAATTATAATTTGACAGTTTAAAAGTTGTTTATTCATATCAGATACAATGCGTATAAAACAAAGTTTACTTTCTTATCCCAGTTCAACAGCCACTTACGTTTATTTCGGGAAAAATGGATGAATTTATGTAATGTAAATCTGACAGATCCTCTGTTTTATCAACTAACCTGATCAGTAAAGGCGTTTAAACAAAACACATTCACTTCCACATATTTGACAATCAGAAAATATCATATTATTCATGATATCGTTAACAAGTTTGTGAATATTTTAAATAAAAAAGGAAAAACAAAATAAACGCGATACCTGTAGCTTGGCTGCATGAAAAAACAGGGTTTCCCAAACGGGGGTTCGCGAGGAAATTGCAAGTTGATGACAAGCAATTAATTAAATTATAATTAAATAATTAAAAATCAAACAAATAGACTAATATTCAAATAAAAAAAAATCTAAATTTGGCAACAAAACTTAATATTTTATTTCTTTATTCTGCATGTGACCATTCAGTTACAGAACTGAACGCGTCTGCTCAATTCAAAGTGGGCTGAACAGGAGTTGCACCTCACTTTGCCCATTTCACCTCACCTTTGACTGACAAGATGATGGAGGAAAATTTGGTTTCAAAGAGTAATGTAAAAGCGCCTATTTAAGCGAGTTTGTCATTTGTACTGTTTTGTTGTTGTGCTTTTTATTAAGAATAATAATGAACTCATCATTAATGAACCCATCATTAAAATGCGTTCATGGACATTCATAACCGTGCGTGTCCACTGGCGCGGTGCCGTTATGAATGCCCGTGCGCTCTCCCGAGTCGGCACGCATATAGCCTAGCATGCAGTGCATAAAAGAAGAGCAGTGCATAGAAGAAAACAGCAGCTGTCTTCTTCTACGTTTCTATCAAAAACTAATAAATTATAGTTTTTTATTTAAAATAAAAGCGATTACAAAGGAAATGTTTACTGTTCATGTTTTTTTATTCTATGGAAAAATCCCACTTAAAAAAACAGACCGCCATTACATTTTTCCTCTCGCGCACCCCCTGGTGGCAGCTCGCGTACCCCTGGGGGTGCGCTTATCACACTTTGGGAATCCCTGGTCTAGAGCAGGGGTTTGCAATCCTGGAGGGCCACTGTCCTGCAAAGTTTAGCTCCAACACTAATAAAACACATCTGAACCAGATAATCAAGGTCTTACTATAGGCTAGAAACTTCCAAGCAGGTGCGTTTAGGCAGGTTGGAGCTAAACTCTGCAGGACAGTGGCCCTCCAGGACCGAGTTAGGACACCCCTGGTCTAGAGTCTAAAGGTGAGGGCATGTCATTGCTTATGCCTCTTGCTTACTTTGAGGAGCTGAGAAAGCATACTCAGTCTCAGAAAAAGAATGTCTAGCTGTGGTATGGGTGGTGAAAAAATGGAGACCATACTTGGAAGGAAGTCCATTTGAAGTAGTTACGCATCATGCTGCTTTGTTATGAAAGCACCGGGTTTGCTACCGCTGAGGTTGCTTTAGGAAGGAAACTGAAAGGGCGGTCACTGTGATTTTGCCAAGTAAGATGTGTTCCTGGATCAACAGGCTTGTTTGAGATGCGCTTAGCCTCGCCTGAAGTTCAGCCGAGAGCAGGCGGCTGCAGTGAGGGGAGGAGTGAAAAAAATGCAGGCAAGACGGACAGTTCTCCGTTCTCGAAGTGGATCAGGAGGATCAGAACCTACGAGATCAAAGGCGGATATCGCGGGATTCACACTCACGCTTTTTTGCTGATAAACTGGATGTAATTTAAGTTCTGTTGCTTTTTATATGAATATAAACATAATGAACAATACACCCAAAGTACTTGTTATTTATTTCCATTCGAAAGATGTGTGGATCAATCATTTTTATATTACAGACATGTTTTTATATATTTTTATAAATCTGATAACTATCACATAACTCACAGAGAGATCGCACTGTCAGAGACTTTAGGAATATTCACACATTATTTTTACACATAAAAACATGATATTAGAGTTTTCAAATCAAACATTTTAAAACAGATCAATACATCATGGTTGTTTAAACCAATAAGCTTTAAGCTGTGTCGTCAGCCAGTAGTTTCCCATTGTGCTTTTGGTCAGCGCAGTTGGTAGAGAGCAACTGCGCTCGACTGCAGAATCCGATGAGGCCGCCTCGCCCTCGCGAGAGGTTTTTGACACACGTCGGCATGACATCAGAGCAAGGCGCCCCACCCTCGGACACATTTCTAACCGGCATGCATCTTGCGATGATCACCGGTGATCGGTTCTGTGCAGAATTTGCTCATCTCAAACAAGCCTAACATCTTTTGTTGATCCTGGATCAACATTGAATCAACCAATCACAAGCCTCTGATTTCATCAACGTGTGCCGACCAAATGCAATCGACCTCCATTTTGACCGTTCTCTCCCTTCTTCCCTCAGCTGGCCGACAAAAGGTAAGATTCTGTCTGTCCTTTCAACTTCTCTGCAATCACAAACTGACAATGAAAATGAATTTGCCCACTAAGGAGTCCTGAAATTAAAGGTGCCATAGAATCCTTTTTCACAAGATGTAATATAAGTCTAAGGTGTCCCCTGAATGTGTCTGTGAAGTTTCAGCTCAAAATACCCCAGAGACTTTTTATTATTTAATTTTTTAACTGCTCGTGCTCTCCGCCCCCCGAGCTTGCAACTCTATAATACATTGCATAAACAAAGTTCACACAGCTATTATAACCCTCAAAATGGATCTTTACAAAGTGTTCGTCATGCAGTATATCAGATCATGCGAGTATAATATTTATTTGGATGTTTACATTTGATTCTGAATGAGTTTGATAGTTGCCTATGCTGCGGCTAACGGGGCTAAAGCTTACAATACACACTATTGGAGAGACTTATGTTGTGTTTATGAATTATACAGACTGCAAGTGTTTAATAATGAAAATAACGACATGGCTCTAGTCTTCATGAATACAGTAAGAAACAATGGTAACTTTAACCACATTTTACAGTACATTAGCAACATGCTAACGAAAAATTTAGAAAGACAATTTACAAATATCACTAAAAATATCACAATATCATGGATCATATCAGTTATTATTGCTCCATCTGCCATTTTTCACTATTCTTGCTTGCTTACCTGCATAAAGTCTGTTGACTCTGCTGTGCTGCTCCAGACATTAATACATACTTGTCTAATGCCTTGAACATGGGCTGGCATATGCAAATATTGGGGGCGTACATATTAATGATCCCGACTTTTGCGTCACAGTCGGTGTTATGTTGAGATTTGCCTGTTCTTCAGAGGTCTTTTGCACAAATCAAATTTACATAAGAAGGAGGAAACAATGGTGTTTGAGACTCACTGTATGTCATTTCCATGTATAAAACTCGAATTATTTAACTATGCTGAGGTAAATTCAATTTTCAATTCTAGGGCACCTTTAACACTTAATGCATAATGTAATGCAACCCTAAGCAATTAACATTACATACAACAGCCATGTGCCGTTTAGCTAATAGCTAAGCTTACTTTATTTCATAACCCCTAACAGTCTTCTTTCTCTTATACTTTTACTCACTAATACACGTTAACTATTTACTAATTTAATCAAACTTAATGATAATGCTTAAAAACAGAATATGATTTTGGTCTATATAAAGTCTGCAAAAAATGAATTATATTTTTTTAAATAGAAGCATAATTGCTTTATAAACCCAATTTTAATATTTTGATGACCGCTATTGTAATCATTTTAATACAGGGGCAATTCGCTAATGTTGATCCAGGACCGTCATGATCATTTCAATATGGGGCAGATTAGCTAATGTTGATCTGGGATCATCATGATCATTTCAATATTGAGTAGATTTGCTAATGTTGATCCACCATCATGATCATTTCAATATTGAGTAGATTCGCTAATGTTGATCCAGGACCATCATGATCATTTCAATATTGAGTAGATTCGATAATGTTGATCCAGGACCATCATGATCATTTCAATATTGAGTAGATTCGCTAACATATGTTTACTTCAAAAACACTGATTATTTATCCTTTTTAAAGTTTTTATCAGTATTTTACATTGCTATTGTTATTACACATTTGAATTTGGGATGTGACAGTGAGGAAATGTTCCTACCTGTTTAATCGGCAACACCGGCGGGGGCTTTTAAATCACTAATTCAGGTGAAAGTAAAATGCTCACGGCTGCATAGGCATTTATAACGGCACGCACGGTTATGAACACCTGTGAACGTATTTTTAATGTGTTCATTATTATTCTTAATGAAAAACACAACAAAACATATGACAAACTCGCTTAAGGCGCTTTTACATTTTGCTTTGAAACCAAATCTTCCTCCATCATCTTATCAGTCAAACGTGAAGCGAAATGGGCAAAGTGAGGTGAAATCTGATGCCTGCAGCTGATCTGTACTGCGACTCTTGTTCAGCACGTTCAGTTCTGTAACGGAATGGTCATATGACATGCAGATTAAAGAAATAAAAATATATTTTTTGTATTTTTTTTTTTATTTGAATATTATTTAGCATATACCCCCTGCATTCCCCCGCGAACCCCAGTTTGGGAAACCCTGCTCTAAAGGAAGTTTTTCCTGAGTCTGATGTTCTTCTCTGCTGGTATCATGTAAGGCAAGGCAAGGCAATTTTATTTGTATAGCACATTTCATACACAATGGTAATTCAAAGTGCTTTACATAAAAAAGAATAATAAAAATATAACATAAGGAATAGAAATAACAGTAAAAACAGAGAATTTTGCTATCTGGAATGAAGAGCTAGGAAGTCTCAGGGAGTTTGTTGTTGTTGTTGTCCATCAGAGTGGATCTAAACGGATCTATCCATCAGAGCGGATCTGAATGGATCTTCCTCACACGACAGGACTGCTACCTGTTAAGGCACTTCAAACTGATAAACACAGTTTCTTTTTTTTTTTTTCAACTTAATTTTTATTTTCCTTTTTTTTTTTCTTTTAAGAACAAACGTACATACATCCTGTGTGTAACATACATCATACATGTCTGTTTTTACATTTTTTTTTGCAGGACCACCTAATCACCAACCATAAACATAAAACATATTTAACAAACATTATACAACAAAAATCTTCACAGGAAATACATAAAAGAAAAACAAAAAAAAACCAACAGCAACAAAACACCAAAATAGGAAACCATTAACAAAACTATATAACTAAATTAATACTTGAATCCAACCAAGGAGGGTGGGACTTTTTATTTATTCATTTTAATTAATTATAGGTATTACTATTGCTGGGTATATATTACTAGATTTGCCATGCCTGGAAAGCCATCAGTCCCAGTCCAAAGCCATTCCTTCTAACCAGGCTGCCCATCTTTTTTTAAATGATGCATGTTCCAATCTAAGAGTATATGTTATTTTTTCCATAACATATATTTCTTTAATTAAAGATAACCATTTATTACAGGTTGGAGGCTCCCTCTGGAGCCAATTTTGGTGATAACTTTTTTTGCAGCTACAAAGAGTATTTGGATTAAATATTTTCCCTCTTTAGATTTCACCTCTTTCATATTGGCCCCAAGAATAGCCATCATGGGGTCTCTATTTAATTGTATAACTAATGTTTTCTCTGCAATATCAAATACTTCATTCCAAAAACCTGTTAATTTAGGACAAGTCCAAAATATATGTGTGTGATTGGCCAGAGCCTCCCCACAGTCTCTCCAGCAATAAGCCGTTTGGTTAAGATTGCTCTTGGATGCCACTACTGGTGATCTGAAAAATCGGATTGAACATTTCCAGCTGAATTCTCTCCAATTAACTGAATTCGTTACTTTATGCAAGTCAATAAAAATATTTCTCCAGGTCTCTTTATTTATTTCCTTGTTAAACTCGTTTTCCCATTTGTGCCTGATATGTTCAATATTATCTTTTTTCATATCAGATAGGGCCTGATATAAAGTAGATACCGTTTTACCTGCCTTCTCATTAAGCTGAATTCTTTTAAAATATTGTTCTACTGGTGATAATGGGTTTAGAATTTCTTTTGAATTTGGATGTTTGAGGAGAAAATTTCTTATTTGAAGATATCGGAAAAAATCAGCTCTTGGTAAACCAAACTCTAATTCAAGCTGTTCAAAGGTTTTCAATGTAGTACCAACTAGCAATTGATGAATAAAACGTAAATTGTACAGTCTCCACCTCTGAAAGCCTGAATCTAGCTGTAGGGGCCTAAATTTCTTTAAACATGAGATATCTGACAAGGCAGAGTCCCCAGTTAAAAGACCAAAACTCCGCTGAACTTCTTTCCACGCTAAAAGAGTAGTCATTGTCCACCTCCCTAAACGGCTATTACAGGTCTTCTCTTCATAAAAAGGAATAGCTGACAATGGCACACATGAGCAATTTGTCTTCTCTATTTCAAGCCATCCTGTATCAGACCTATCTGATATCCACACTGTCATGGCTCTTAATTGACATGCTAACCAATAGTATCTGAAATTTGGTAGAGCCCAGCCTCCTTGAGATTTTTGTAACTGTAGAACCTTGTATCTAACTCTAGGGCGTCTTCCCTGCCAGATAAATCTGGAAGTTAATCTATCCAACAGTGTAAACATGGACCTTGGAGGTGTGAGGGGTAGTACCTGGAATAAAAACATCAATCTAGGAAGGATGTTCATTCTAATTGACTCGATTCTTCCGGCCATAGAGAGGGGCAACATTGACCACCTATCAAGATCACTTGTAATTTTTTTAATGAGCTTAATATAGTTGACCTCATATAATTTATCTGAATTTGGGGGGATTTTTGCTCCCAAATACGTTATGCCTTCTCTTGGCCATCTAAAATGAAAGGAAGCTTTTATGTGAGGGGAAATGTGTGTATTTAAAGCTAGGGCTTCAGTTTTATTAACATTAATTTTATATCCTGATAAATTTCCATATTGTTTAATTTCCTCCATTAATATTGGAACTGAACTTAGAGGATCTGAAACATATACAAGGACATCATCTGCATAGAGGGACAACTTGTGTACATAATTATCTACATCATATTATCTATATTCCTTTAATTTGTAAGTTATCTCTAATAGCCTGAGCCAGAGGCTCTATACTCATTGCGAACAATAGTGGGGATAGAGGGCATCCCTGCCTTGTTCCCCTACTTAATTGAAATGGCTGTGACAGACAGCCATTTACTCTGACCATGCTCTGTGGGCCTGAATACAACAATTGGATCCACTTAACGAATTTAGGGCCAAATCCAAATTTCTCTAACACCTTAAACAAAAAAGGCCAAGATACGCGATCAAACGCTTTCTCTGCATCTAACGCTAGTGCCATGCAAGAAAGTTGTTGAGAGGAGCTATATGTCATGATATTGAGTAGTCTTCGAATATTATCTTGCAAATGCCGCCCGATCACAAATCCAGTCTGATCTGGATTTATCAGATGCACAACAATTCTCTCTATACGCCTAGTCAGTATAGATGTTAACAATTTGCAATCTGTGTTTAGGAGGGCAACTGGCCTGTATGAGGCACAATCCGTAGGGTCCTTCCCCTCTTTATGAATGACTGAAATTATTGCCTCCTTCCATGAATATGGCATTTTACCAGTTTCCATAATATGGGCATATGTTCTTTCTAACAAGGGACTTATAATGTCACTAAATGCTTTGTAGAACTAATTTGTATACCCATCTGTCCCAGGGCTTTTATTATTCTTTAATTTTTTAATGGCTTCCATTATTTCTTCCTTTGTTATGGGGTTATCAATCATGTTTGAAGTTAAAATGTCCATCTTGGGGAGGTTAATTTTATCTAAATATGATTTAATTTGTTCTGGCTCTGAGCATATGTCTGTATCTGAGTAAAGGTTTTTATAAAAAGCAGCAAAGGTCTCTGAAATTTCAGCAGGTTTATACAAAAAAGGTTTATCAGCAGAGTTGGTCTTAATTTTTTTTACTATGTTTAAACCAATTTTTTTCCGCAACTGAGAGGCTAACAAACGGTTAGCTCTGCTCCCATGCTCATAAAATTTTTGCTTCAAAAATCTTAGGTTCCTCTCTACTTTCTCTGTGAGTAAATCATCTAGTTCCCTTCTCACCTCCTTGAGCTGTTTTAGATTCTCTGTTATTGGGTTTTGCTTATGCTGTATTTCTAGAATTTTTATTTTTTGTTTGAGTTTGTTTTGCTTTTCTATCCTTCTTTTTTTTAATGTGGAAGAACATGAAATAATTTTCCCTCTTAACACAGCTTTAGCCGCCTCCCATAATGTTATGGGTGATGTATCTGGTTTATCATTAATTTCTAGGTACTGTTCAAATTCATGTCTTATATATGTTTTAATCTCTGACCTTCCTAATAGTGATGTATTCAACCTCCATCTACTACATGAAGGTCTTTGGCCAACTTCCCATATCAGTGACACAGGAGCATGATCAGATAATGAGATATTATGAATTTCACACTCTCTTGCTCTATAGACTTCACTTTTTGGCATAAAGAAGTAATCTATCCTAGAATATGTCCCATGAGGGTGGGAAAAAAAAAAGTATAATCTTGTTGTTTTGGATGTAAGAATCTCCAGATATCTAAAAACTCGAGTTCCTCACAAACATTCTTAAGGGCTTTGGCCATTAATGTCTGAGGTGAGGATGAGGGTGGATATTTATCTAATATCAAAGACAGTGAACAATTAAAATCTCCCCAACCAATAAAAGGCCCTTTGCTCTTTCTATTATTACACTGAAGATGTTTTTTATAAATTGTGGTTTATTGTCATTCGGTGCATAAACATTACACATGGTAACCCAAACCCCATCTATCATTCCATTTACTATGATATATCTCCCCTCTTTATCTTTAAATACTGAATCTAGACAAAACTGAACTGACCGGTGTAGTAAAATGGCAACTCCTCTCTTATGGCCTGAACTGTAAGAAGAATAGAAAACCTGTGGAGCCCAAGACTTACTTAATTTCTTGTGCTCGTCATCTGACAGATGTGTTTCTTGGAGGTATACAATATCAGAATGCATATGTTTAAGCTGATCCATAATTTTTCGTCGCTTAATTGGGTTATATAAACCTTTCACATTATAAGATACTACATTATACCCCTTCATTTACAATGTCATATTGAATTGCACTTTACTCTCCTGTCTTATCCTACTTAACCCTATAATATTGCTGCACCTATCCCTTAAAATATTATAATACTAAAATATAAAATATTAAAATATTATAATATAATACTGCGTATTACCCGCAGATGTACTGTTGTAAGTCCCACTCTTTTAATACTCTTACAATAAAGAAAAAAAACATAAAACCAAAAATAAATTAAACATATATTGACAAAGAACAACATCCAAAAACAATATATTGTGGAGTCTGAAAGAACATAACCACTTCCACAACTACAATCCCTCCTGAACCATGGGATTCCTTTAGCCATTTCTAACAGAGATGACAAGTTTAAGGTTTATCCAAGCAGCCCTATTGGTGCTTGGGCCTTCCCTGCCTGATGTAAAAGGCAGTAAAGCAGGTAATCTATTAGACTATTAAACGCTATTGATTATCTGCTTCGAATTTTCCTTCCAAATCCGCCGTTTTGCATTCAACCAACCCCTCAAGTCAGCATCGAACTGGGTTTAATCCGTTATCCCTGAGTGCAACTAAACATTTTGTTTTTATTCTGTATTTAACACAAAGTCAAACATATTATCAAGTTTGTGTAGTAAGGAAAACTGTTTACATAGGACAGACTCTATTATTTTTCTACACTTTTAAATCCGTACAACTTACTTGCCTGAGTATATTATTTACTTTGAGAGCGATTCAATATCCCCAACCAGAGTTGTAGATAAATGTGTCTCTTCGCGTTTCCGCGGCAGCAAGCCCAGTTTGAACAAGTCTCTTTCTCGCATCTCGGCCTCTGAAAGCTTCGCTCGGATCCCCAGATGTTGAAGACCTTCCGCCGCCTCCCAGGCAGAGCTGTAACTCACTTCTCCATCTTCAAGCTGAACTTTCAGTATCGCTGGGTAAGGTGACTTGAACTTGATCTTGCGTTCTTTCAGCTGCTTTTTGATGTCTTTATACTCTCTTCGTTTGCGTTGTACTGCGTTGGAATAGTCATGATCCAGCGCGACACGACTCCCATTAAACTGCAAATCCTTAGTAGCCCAGGCTTTGTGCAAGATCCGTTGTTTCGTCTGAAAATGCAAAAACTTAACCACGACTGATCGCGGGGCCGCGTTTGGATTTGTCGGTTTCATCCCGAGCGATCTATGTGCGCGTTCTATACCCAAGTCCTCATCCTCGGGCAGATCAAGTATCAGCTTCAATGTTGTCGACACGAATTCAATCATGTTTCTGTTTCCTTCTGCTCCTTCTTCCAGTCCATATATTCTCACATTTGAACGCCTTGATCGGTTTTCCAAGTCCTCTAACTTCTCCTCCATCTGAAGCTGTTTTTTCATCATATATGTCGACAGCCTGTCCGATCGCTCGCATCTGTCCTCAGTAATGCCGATTCTTTCTTCGGATTCCTCCAATCGTTTTTCGAGTCCTTTTATCCCTTCATTTACTTGCTTGATCGATTCCTCCAATTTTCCAAACTTCTCGTTTATTTCCTTTCTCATGCCACGCATTTCGTTGAGAATTTCAGAGGTCGGCGAGTCATTGGAAGCATCCTGGTTAACATTTGCGCTAGCCGCTTGGCTAGGCTTGAAGGCATTGGTTATTTTGCCAGTTCCCTCGCGATTTCTTCGACTTTGCATTTTAGATTCGCTGTTTAGTTACAAGAACGAATTTTCGTACATTAACAACCCATATGTTATATTCTGAATCGATGTCTGCGGCAAGTTTTAACTTGTTAAGTGAGGAGCCCTGTTAATGTGCTGCCATCCCAAGGCCAGACCCGCCGGAAGTCCCGATAAACACAGTTTCAATCTCCCCTTTTGCCAAGACACCTCAAACTGCACCACACAGCCCTAATCCCCCTTCCGGAGATATCTTATCTATGCAACGCAGTTCAAGTTTCCCCTTTGGAAATTTCCCCCTTTGGAAAGTGTCCTGACTGTAATCCAGAGATATCTTAACCATGTACTACAGCTTAAATTCCCCCATGGTTTGTCCCTTTATCAAAATTTACCAAATTTTAACCTAATCACTTTCTTCCTAATTCTCCCAGCTCTTTCAACCAGACAGCAATATTTAAAATGCATATATAAAATACATTAAAAATGAAATAAAAACAGGAAAAGGAATTAAAAGAATAAAAAGATAATACGTATAAAATAAAGTGCAAACAGTTCGGACATAGCACAGTGCTCAATCAGCAAATGCATAGATAAAAAGATGTGTTTTGAGTCTGGATTTGAATGTGGCTACTGTTGGAGCACACCTGATCTCTTCTGGAAGCTGGTTCCAGCTGCGGCTGGCGTAACAGCTAAAAGCAGTTTAGCTGTAAGTAATGTACTGCAAGTAGCTTTTTTCACTACACATTGTGTAATTTTCAAAAAACTTTAGAAATGACAGAATACTATAGATATTTTATCATGAGTATTATTATGTTTTGTTGTTGTTTTTGCCTTTTGTGCTTGCAGTCTCACACTACCTTGTTTTATTTATTGCAGAAGGCTGACTTTGACAGAGTGGCTGAAAAATGTCTAAAGGATTTTTTCTCACTACCATGAGCTTTGCAATTACTTCCAGAGGTACTGGGAACCAATAAGACATAGATGGGCCGGTTATGGACATTGTTATAACCATGGGAATTCAGAGACCAACAATTTAATAGAAAGGTAATATAAGACCCTGGCAAATTTAAAGGGATTTCTGCTGTACAGCCTTTACTACCATTCACTGTCATGCATATTTTCCCCATATAAGTATACACTTGTTTTGGCACTATGAATAGTTTCTTTTATTCAGGATCTTCCATCGACTAAAATACCAATTCTTATCTGGGATAAGAAAACATCGTTTGGATGACTTGCTTCATGTCCTTCTTTGCAAGACAGAGACTTACTTCCAGGCAATTAAACCTTTGCAAACAGAAAGGAAGAATGGCAAATTGCCATTAATATGGAGGAAACATTTAACAATGCAACTAGATATGATGGAAAAAGGCTGGATTGACCACATCAAAAGAGAATCATCAGAAATATGTCTATAGTGTGCCATCCAAAAAAGACCCCACAATTTTCTACAGAACCTGCCCAGCAGAGTGCTTCTGCAGTTGCCCTATTGGTTTGAGAGGTGAAGTATGCAAACATTTGGTGGTGCTAGATGTACTCAAAGATAAGGATGATGCGTTCCCTGAACTTGCTCTTCAGCTGGAAGCTCATGCAAGAGCTGTACAAGACAACGGCCAATTCAGTGTCTGTTCTGAGGTGAAGATGGAAATCATTGTGGAAAGCCTTTGTGGGAGAGGAATATATCATACGGCTTTGGAGACCCATTCTTGTACCTGTTGCACATTCTCATATCATGGTATATGTCCCTGTCTTATTTTAGCATGACAGTTGTTTGGCATGACCATTAATGAAAACATGCATTGTTCTGTGAATCACAGTGGCAATGCTGATATGTATATTGAGAAACAAGACACAAATTTGGACTTCCAGAAACTAGAAGACGTTCTTGAAATTGTGAAAAGATGACAGTTCCAGAGAACATCAAAAGGCAAATAAATGCTTAACTGGATGTTAATTTCTATATAATTATAATATATAATTATATATAATTATAATTATATAATTTTGTCACAGGTCTCGTAATATTTTTTCTGTTTGGCTTAGGCTTGTGCAAAATTTCCTTTTCCATTTTGATGAGGTCTTGCTGATGTTCCATGGAGGGCTGAACAGTGCTAGTGTCAGAAGGGTGGTTGTAAAGCCCTTTCCAATGGCCCTTTCAGTTTCCTTCCTAAAGCAATCTCAGCGGTAGCAAACCCAGTGTTTTCATAACAAAGCAGCAATGATGCGTAACTACTTCAAATGGACTTCCTTCCAAGTATGGTCTCCATTTTTTCACCACCCATACCACATCTAGACATTCTTTTTCTGAGACTGAGTATGCTTTCTAAACTCCTCGAAGTAAGCGAGAGGCATAAGCAATGACATGCCCTCACCTTCAGACTCTAGACCAGGGGTGTCCAAATTCAGTCCTGGAGAGTTTAGCTCCAGCTTGCCTAAACACACCTGCTTGGAGGTTTCTAGCCTATAGTAAGACCTTGATTAGCTGGTTCAGATGTGTTTAATTAGGGTTGGACCTAAACTCTGCAGGACAGTGGCCCTCCAGGATTGGAAACCCCTGCTCTAGACCAATGTCGCTGGCATCAGCCTGTACATGAAAAGGTTTAGTAAAGTTAGGGGTTAGGGCTAAGTACGGGTGCTTCTACCAAGTCTTGCTTGAGAATGCCAAATGCCTGTTGGTACTGGTCAGTCCAAGACCAAGTGAGGTTCTTTTGTTTTAGAGAGTGCAAGGGAGCAGCTTTCTCTATAAACCGGTGATGCCAGCCAGCAAGTTTCAAAAATCTTTGCACCTCTTTCACAGTTTGAGGTACTTGAAATGACTTTACTGCAGCAACCTAAGTTGGGTCTGTAGTCACTCCTTTTCTGAAACTATGTGCCTGAGGACTTTATTTTTGAAGGAGGTTGCATTTCTTTAGGTTAAGAGTGAGACCAGCCTTATGGAGACATGGGAGAACTTGATGATGGTGTTGTAGATGTTCAGAGATGGATTGTGAATACACAACAATATCATCAATGTACTCCATGCATCATTTACCTTAAAGTTCTCATAGCATGTTCCATTAGACTCTAAAATAATGCTCCAGCATTTTTCAGCCCAAAAGGAAGACACAAGAAGTCATTAGATAGGCATCTAGGTGAGTTTTAGAGTTTAGCCCTCTGTAATTGACACAGAATCTGGACCCTCCATCCTTTTTCAGGACAACACGACAGCATGTGTACTGAAACACTCCCTAACGCAGGCATATTAAAGTCTAAACCATGATTACCTGTGTGTTCTCTCACTAAAGATGAATCAGTAATTCATTTCAATATTCTTTTTTTTTATTATTCAGTTTGTCCTTTTATTAATATTTTATCATTTACATGGTTGCATTTCACACCAAGACAGAAGTTTATATAACATTTTGATTGTGAGGTATTGAACTGAATCAAATAAATGAAATCAAAATTATTTTATCAGATATTTCCTATTGGCATTTAAAATTACAGAGCCATTTAAAACAGTTTCCACACAAAAACAGGGTCTCACACCTGCATTCATTTTAGGCCCAGTTTCCTGGTATTAAGATGCATTTTGGTCGATCGGATCAAGTGGACAACGCTATGTACAGGTGTAAACGGGGTAAAAACCGTTTTGGGCTTCCACTTTTGAAGCATTTGACCAAATTGCTTTCGTAGTGGAAACCCTCATATGTGTTCGAACAGCCACAAAGGACCGCCTACTCTCTGCCTACTGACTTAATGTGTAAATATTATGGAAAGCTTGGTAGCCAGATGGGATTTAAACTTTGTCGGCTAAAGAACCAAGTTTGGTTTGGAGACAAAACAATTTAATCTCACCATTCCTGATTTCTAACACACACTCACCATGTTCAATGTGATCTTGCATCTGTCAGAAACGAAAGCTGATGCTCATAGTATGTTCATATGTAAATTGCGCAACCTTATTTTGTCCATTTGATCAAAAGATCTGATAAAAACCATACATTTACTTTATGGGTAGACACTCCCCTCGAAGAAATCAGGACAGAAGTGAACAAAAGTGACGGATTAAATCTTAATACCAGGTGGAAACAGGGCCTTGGGAGTATCTGCAAATGTGATGGCAAAATATTTTTTTTGCAATATTAAAGTTTCTTTCCAGAATGAGTTTTCAAATGATGTTTCATGTCTCTTTCATTTGTGAAACTCATGTCACACTGAAGACATGTGAAAGGCTCTTCAGTGTGACTTGTTATGTGAACCTCAAGGCTTGCATTGCTTGAGCATGTCATTCCACAGTGAAGGCACATGAAGGGCGTACCTCCGTTGTGAGTTATTACGTGTTTCTTAAGACGTTTACTGCATGTATAGCTCCTTCCACATTGATGACATTTAAAACACTTCTCTCTTGAGTGAGTGCTCATGTGGCTTTTAAGAGTTAATTTACATCTGAAACACCTTCCGCACTGATCACATGTGAACGGCTTC
Source organism: Megalobrama amblycephala (assembly GCF_018812025.1). Classification (NCBI taxonomy): domain Eukaryota; kingdom Metazoa; phylum Chordata; class Actinopteri; order Cypriniformes; family Xenocyprididae; genus Megalobrama; species Megalobrama amblycephala. Next base: position 4,108,883 of record NC_063049.1, on the reverse strand, counting down.
TCTCCAGTGTGAATTCTCATGTGCACTTTAATCCGTCCTTTGTGTGGAAAACTCTTTCCACACAGATCACATGTGAACGGCTTCTCTCCAGTGTGAGTTCTCATATGAATCTGTAGATTTCCTTTTAGTGAGAAGCTCTTCCCACACAGGTTGCAGGTGAAAGATTTCTCTCCGGTATGAATTCTCATGTGGACATTAAAGTTTCCTTTTTGAGTGAAACTCTTTCCACACTCTTGGCAGGTGTAAGGACTCTCTCCAGTGTGAATTTTCATGTGGATATTAAGGCTTGATTTTTGAGTGAAACTCTTTCCACACTGCTGGCAGGTGAAAGGCTTCTCTCCAGTGTGAATTCTCATGTGGATTGTAAGGTATTGTTTTCGACCGAAACATTTTCCACACTGTTGGCATGTGAAATCACTACTAGTTTCTGTCTTCAGAACTCTTTTTTGTGAGGGAACCATTTTTGTCATTGAGCAACTAAAAGATTTTTCTTCAGTTTTGAAACCATGATCATTTTCATAATAATTTTTCTCCTCCAGTTCTTGACTCTCCTCTTTCAGCTGCATCAGGTCTAAAGAAAAACAAAAACAAATTAACCCTTGTTTAATGGCACAAAACAACATAAAAGCATTAAAACATCAACACTCACCAACATAGTATACTACATCCTATATGCACTAAGCTACTGAAAGAGGTTATACAATTTTTAATCTAATTAATTACACGATGTGCAGATTTATGCAAACAGTTTTAACCAAAGCAACTCACGAGAGGAACAAAAGCAATCCTTCAAGAGCCAAAAATATTTGTAATATACAATTCCAGGTTTATCTGACAAATAGATTAAGAAGAGGAGAAATGTAGAGGACAGAAGTTTTACTTCGGTAAAGTTGGTTTTATATTCGCACATTCGGACATCCGTATTCAATAGCCTTGTTAATCACACTACATTGGACATTCAGTGGACATTCACAAGTAAATATGCCATTAAAACAATACTTGCCTATTTTGATCGACTGTGAAAAATGTTGTAAGTTGACAATCGTTGGTTGTCAATATCATGTCGCTGCTTAAAATTCACAAACATTAATTTATTGCACATTTATTGGAAAGTCTGAATTGATCAAAAGTCCGAATGTGCGAATATAAAACCAACTTTACCCAAGTAGAAGTTTTGTGTGTAAGTGCATTGGTTTAAGGGTGTGAGGGGGTCAGAGGTTAGTTACCCCAGTTTTCAAGGCAGGTGATCACACTAATTTATCAAATTATAGCCCCATTTCAATTTTGTCAGCAATGTCTAAAACAGTAGAAAAAGTAGTAACTGGACAAATTGTAAATTTTTTTAGATTTACCAAATAATTTATTGTGCCATTTGCAATTTGGGTTCGGTAAACATCATTCAACGGAAACTGCTGTATGTTGTTTTATTGAGCAAGTGTGGTGAAAACTAGACAAGGGTTGTGGGTGCAGTGTTCATTGATTTACAAAAGGCATTCAATATGCTAAATCATAAAAATCTGTTATCTAAATGATTACATTTTAACTTTTCGGTAGAAACAATCAATTGTATTGAGTCTTATCTTACACCCGGATTAAAACACATCTTCTTTGAGAGATCGTTCCACAGGGGTACCTCAGGTGTCTATACCAGGGCCTCTACTTTTTATTTTGTACTTGAATTATTTTCCAGATGTTTGTCGATGTATATATTTAAATGTATGCAGGTGATACTGAGATTTATGTACGTGATAAAACAAATGAACTGGTGGCAAAAAAAATTATCTGTCACAATGTCCAAAATCTCTGACTGGCTTACTCGGTGTTGTTTAAAGGTGCCCTAGAATCCTTTTTCACAAGATGTAATATACGTCTAAGGTGTCCCCTGAATGTGTCTGTGAAGTTTCAGCTCAAAATACCCCATAGACTTTTTATTATTAAATTTTTTAACTGCCTATTTTGAGGCGTAATTATAAATGCGCCGATTCTGTGCGTGTCCCCTTTAAATGCTAGCGCTCTCTGCCCCCCGAGCGCGCAACTCTATAATACATTGCATAAACAAAGTTCACACAGCTAATATAACCCTCAAAATGGACCTTTACAAAGTGTTCATCATGCAGCCTATCCAATCATGTGAGTATAGTATTTATTTGGATGTTTACACTTGATTTTGAATGAGTAGCCTATGCTCAGGTTAATGGGCTAATGCTACACTGTTGGAGAGATTTATAAAGAATGAAGTTGTGTTTATGAATTATACAGACTGCAAGTGCTAAATAATGAAAATAACGACATGGCTCGTCTCTATGAATACAGTAAAGGCCCCGATAAACCTCAAACGAAATCAAAGAACCAACTGATGCGATGTCATTTGACTTTTTGGAAGTTCGAAATGGCTTGCCAAAGCGAACCTTCAGGAAAATTTCGCTTCAGCTGCAAAACACCTTCGTACTACCATTGGTCCGTGATGCTAATGTAATAGGAGGCTCCGCCTTCACTCGCATCTTTGACTCTTTTCGTGTGTTTGAGTTCGTCGAGGTAAGATCGGGTGTATTTTGAACACCCAGTAGAAAATATATACATCAATAATTAATAACACTTTCATGTTTCATGTCAATTTTAATCACTGGTTCTTCATATCCTCAACCTTTGGAAGTGTTCACAAAGATAATTTGCTATTGCAGAGCAGAAAACAGCATCTTCTCGACATGTACACAATACGAACCAGATACAGCGTTTGAGGAGGGATCAAGTTTTCGAGGGATGTCCACACAGAACGTAGGGAATGGGATTCGAACTAAAAACTCTTTCTTTTGAGAGACAATAACTTTTTTTTATGATGCACTTTCAGCTTTACAACTTTGAACACTGTTTACATTCACATATAGGCAAGGGGGGCACTAGGGGTGGGCTAAGGGGGCTGGAGCCCCGAATGTTTTCCCAAAAGCCCCGAATCTTTCAGGTTTGAGGTTTCTTCAGTGCTCTCAAAAGATATTTTTTTTTCTAAACGTATCTATATTAACTCCCTCGGGTCGGCGGTCACGCTGGCATGATCACCGCGTTTTTTTTCTAACCAGTGTGAAAGAGACTCAAAATACTCCGTTAATGTTGCACATATAATTAAGAGTTATACACCATTTTAATCTGTGGAATATCTTCTTTTATTTGTGTACACTCAGAGTAAAAACAAAATGTTGTGCTTTTTGCAAAATAAAGAAAACTAACATGATGCGTGATCTCTCGTCTCCCTCTGAACGAACTCCAATCTGATAGTTCTCAGAAAATTAACTAACTTAGTGAATACTAATCACAAAAAAATTAGACTTATGTCTAAAAACCCTTGAAATGTCAGGTTTTAAATCGTGCAAGTCAAATCGAAAACAAATATTCTGTGTTTATGTAATCTGTATGAAAAGAGAGCCATGTCAAAGTCTGTGATTCAGCTCATTATCCGCTAATGCGGCCACGCCCACGGAGCGAGCACTATTCAGACGCAAATTCAGTCAATACATGCATACATCGTCTCACTCGTGTATTTATTGTCTTGAAAAGTGTTTTGAATAGCCATAGTTAGCGATCTCTGGCCTCTGTTAGTTCGGTTAGTTCCTGGATTGCCTATTCTTCTTTAGCAGGCATTTGTGGACAAAAGGGGCAGAGCGCCCTCCGGCTGCAAGTATGAATTGAAAACACAGTATCCAGCGCTCATAGTAATGACAATAAATCCTGAATAAATATGTGACCCGTCACGGAAACCAGGGACACAAGTCGGCAGCACAACTATTGAGCAAACTGAGAAAGAAGCGTTTTTTTTTTCAAAATTGGTGATTTTCGTTTTTTTGCAGAATCTGTTAGTTGAGATCACGAAGAAGCATCTCCGTGTTTTAGGTAGCAGTATTGGTTTATTTAAAAGCATACATTTTGAGGTTGAAATCGGCTTGTTTTTCTGGGATTCTATCTCGCCGTAGGGGCGTGTCATTGTCTGTTTGTATTTCCATACTGGAATCGGATACGCCAGCTTTTGTTTCTTTTGTTATTGCCGCCGCCCTCCAAGGGAAGCGTGGCTACTTATTTATGCAGCGCTCTGGCCGGCTCTAGCTGATATCAAAATTTAATGAAGATGGACGCCGCAAAGAATATCGCAGATGAGCTGAACCGTGGCCGTTACACTGAAAATGTTTTGAAGTACAACATACGGCTGGATTCTTTAGCTGCGGAAAAAAGAGTGGCAGGACATGTGAATTATTGGACATTTAGAGGCAAACAGACGCATAGTGCAAACTTCGGAGATGGTTACATCCACAAAGAAGACCCCGACAAAGAGAAAGTGTGCCCGAACAACTTATTTCATTGGAGGCAACGAGATCTTTTCTGTTTCTTATGGGGTGAGTTTCCATAAACATCAAAGTTTGTCGTTTTGTGTTCATTCTAAGAACACGTAGGCTACACGTTATCTCATGTGTCTTTTGCTATTAGCTAGCTCAGGAGTTTCGTTTTAATTGTAATCGTTAGCATCGAAAAACCCCCATTACTATAATGGTAATGTTAGCATCTGCTATTAATTTGAATAACGCTTCAACTGCTTGAATTGACTGGTGTGAATGACTTAGCTCATGTAAACCTTACTATTCTTGAATTGAATGTGACGCTAATAATTTTAGCTAGTTACTACTTAATATTCTTAACAAGGATTTACTAATGTAATAGTAAATGTATCAGATTAAATTCCTACGTAAGTAAAAGTATAAAGTATCCGTAGCCGTAAAATGTGCATTATAAGTCAAAAGTAAAAGTATTTATTGAAGAGTTTAATGTACAGGATGTTTTTAATCCTTTGACTCAAACCAGGTCTAACCACTAACTGAGGTCTAAACCAGGACTATACGGTTATCACAGAATCCTGTTAAAAAAAGTCCTAAAGTCAAAAAAGATAAATTACTGACATTTACAATGCACATTATGCTTTATTATTAATAGTATGCGGTCCGATTTTTCCCGTTGCGTCTGTCGTTGCTTTGCAACCATGCAGCTTTACAGGGGGTATGGCTTATCTAAATGAGATGTAAATGAGCCCTTTTGTCACTCCCAGCAGGTGAGAACAGGCGAGAACTACAAAATTAGAGGTCATTTTCTGCCCTTTGAGCATTTTTGAGTGCCTACCTTCAAATGGCCACAACTTCTCCAAATATTATCAGATTTCCATGTGTTACAAATCGTTGGAAAGCTTGGAGACTACACATTCAGAATCTGTGAATAACTAATAGTTTTTTGTTTTTTCAATAACCACGCATAAACGTTATTCCTTCAAAAATACAAACATGTACATTCATGTTCCTCACATATTATTGTAGCCTAGTTTGTGCTGAATACAGTGTAATGACACTTTTTCCATTAATATGTTTATGAACAACTGAAAAAAGCACAAATGTCAGGGCATGTCAAAACTTCTCCAGGCCCCAAATCAGCCTCAGACCCCTGAGGGTTAAAATATGTTAAACAGTTCAATATCGCTTTCTACATCATAGGTATCCGATGACAGACACGCCTCCTGTCACTCAGTCAGAGCAGCGGCAGGCCTCGAGACTCTCATTCGGTCCCGTTTAAGGGTTTTTGTTATGATATAACAGCTGATATGACAATTTTAGCACATTTGTCAGCTAAACATTCATTCAGTGTTTCCCATTAATGACCCTGTGCCGCCGCCACCGTTTCATCATAAACCCAAAAATTGTATTTTACCAACAAACTAAAATCGAAACCGTGATATGGCTTTGTGCCTTTATAAACCAGCAAAATACAGTGATTAAGTATATATACACTCTGTGCTGTGCATGTTTTAAATAGAAGTGCGCACATTTGCTCATTTGATCTGGTGATCAAAAAAATGCTCAAGGATTTATCTTTTAAAAAGAAATTAGTACAAGTGTTGTAATTTCCCTATACTGTTGTGTAAAGTAGGCTAACTAATAAAAATTGTGATTTATTTTAGAGTGCATTTGTTACATGGAAATTACTGTCATGAATAATTAGCCTATCAAAATATTATTATATTATTATTTTATTAATAATTGTTTGGCATCCTAAAACACAATGTAGACTGAGACTTTATATCACAACTAAAAAGATGTTTGTCTTTCATGTCCAGGTAAGTCAATGCTGTTTCTTTGGTCAATTTGCACACTGTATGGGCTTAAGCTCTTAAGTTTTGAGCTCTCAAAGTGCACCAGATTGATGCATTTAACCTTAAAACGTACTAAATTTTCTCCCGGGGGGGTATGCCCCTGGACCCCCCTAGAGGAGGTACACCCAACTAACTTTTATAAATTACAATCCTCTGAAACAACAATACTACAGCAAAAGCTCATTTCATGTCAGTAAAGCTGTTAACAGAAAATTAAAATGTCATTGGACAAATATAAATTTGGGCTAAGCCCCGGACGTTTACAATGCCCCTGGCTCCGCCCCTGCATATAGGTACATTACGCACTGCTTGAAAGGTCATTTTCAAAAATCCATAATAGGGGCACTTTAACAATGCAGTGAAGCAGCGCAGAGTCTTCTTACTAGATCACAAACTAAATTAATTCATTACCGCCAACTATTATTATATCATGCATCTTACGGCTTTATAGTCCGTACAACAAGAAATCATCTGATCATTATGAAAAGAACGTACATGAGTGGATATTTCACTCGAGTCGACTGTAAGTTATGCAAACCAAAGATTAAAACACTGTTTACTTCAAAGACAAAAGCACAAACAGGAGGTGAATAACAGCCTTTTAAAATGATGAATTACCTGCTTTATTGCACTCTATATCAAATGTCTATTTCTGATTTAATTACAAAGATGATCTGCCATGGTTTAATCTGTCCCGCCACAGTTCTGTAATGAACCTAAAAGATCACTAATCAAACAGAAAATAATGTAGATCAACAAATGTAGAGATAATTACTCACATTTAATTGTTTTAGGTTTACATGAATGGTTTTCTTTGTTTTCAATTCAGAATTACATATTTTTGTTACACAAAACTGTTTTGGGCACTCATATGATGCCACAACAATATAATTTATTTCCATAGAGGCCACATTTTAATAAGAATGAAATGAGTTCAGCTTTGAGAATGAAACTAACCTGTTTGTTCTTCAGTTTCTTCATGTTTCACACTGAACACTTCTTCAATCTTTATGTCTTCACTCTCCTCTTTAATAAACGCCATCTTTATAATAGTGTGTCACGAGAGCTCAGATGAACCAGGAGTTTTTCTGTGTGTTTGAACAAATTGACATGTTTAAGATGAGAATAATTAACAGAAATAAAAATAAATCCACAGTAAATCAGTATGGCTGATTGATGTTGTCAATTGGAATGTGTTTTCATATTATATTATTAACAGTTTTACTGAACTTTGTTAAAAGGTCAGACATCAGACAGCACTGCGGCTAATGAACAGAAAATGTTGAGAAATTAAGGTCTTTCTTTCATCAAAACTGAATCAGAATATATGGGTTCATATTTTGAAACAAATCAGGTTAAATATATCAAGAGGGTGGTAACAGTTATGTTCAGAGTTAGGGAAAAAATGCAATTAAATTAAAACGATAAAGAGTTACTGAAAATGAATACATAATTGAACACAAGTGCTATAAAACTGCTTGTACAAACTAAAAACTAGAAGCGCTCCTGAAAGCCTCTGGTGTTGTAGGATGAAACTCTTTTCAAGAGATTCGAAACACTGATTGAATCATTTTTGACATGCATTTGATTCAGTTGACTCGGAAAGCTCGTTTCTTCACAATTTACTAGAGACTGAATTCATGTTTATAATAAACTGATGCACGATAAAGGGGGCAAAATAAGACGCAACTTTTCTGTTACTAAGAAAAAAACCTTTTCAGTTACTCATGTGGATGTTTTACTCACAGAAATAACGCTCTTAAAAGTTAGCTATTACATTATATGAAGGGACTAAGCCTATTTAAAAACTTTAAATGCTTACAAAACACAAACCTTTCTTCAGCCGATTCTCAACAGACGCCCAGCGCGCCGCGGTCTTATGACGTCACAACGCCACTCCAAAATAAAAGTCCTGGTCACAGGCTAAAAACTCTAAAGTGCATAGGCTATATACAAGCAAAATAATCAGGGGCGGATCTAGAAAATTATTTATGGGGTGGCAAGGGGGTGGCATGAGAACTATGAGGGGTGGCAACACTGAAGTAAGCGTCCTTGCATGGTTCTTGTGGATTCAAGTAATAATATACATATTCAGTGTATACACGGGGGCGCACATTTTTTAATGGTCTACAAATATTAAAGACTTTTGTGTGATAGATTTTGCCTGAACCTGATAGATGAACTGGAAACTTAAAATGAGTACAAGTTCATATCAATATTAATTTACAAAGCATGACAAACAATAAAGATTATATATGGATATAAGCCTCATTGCATCAAGTACTGGTTTATTTAGTCACCAACACCTAGCAAATACATATAAACCACAAGTTGTAGTGCATTTAGATTAAGATGTGATGCATTCAAATAACCAACAAATATTTTCAAAAAAAAAATCACAGGTTTTAGGGCAACAAGAGCAACAAAATGTTCAAACAAAATCTAAAGTCATCAAATATCTTGGACAAAACAAACATAAGAAACAAAACCAAGAATTTTAGTGCAACTACAGCAACAAAGTTCAAGTATCTTGGATTTTGGATGGAAAAACAAAAAATCTTATTCTTTCTTTTCTTTTTGTTACCAAATATGGATGAAACATACAAGCAAACAAAAAATCACAAATTTTGCTGCAACAAGCTTATGGCCAGCAAACTAATAAATTGTCCAACAAATTAGAAATGTCCATGACTTTGGTGAACATGTGTACAATTGCAGACACATCTACTACTTGCATCTAAAGGATACAAGTGATTTGAATCTAAAGCAGCTGAATGCGGCGATTACCATGTTGTTCAGCAAACCTTTTTACAAAGTCATCTAAATTCAAGGCCTTGGTGCGTTTTGACTCAATGCTGAGAATAGCCAAACTCGACAATCTACTCTCTGCCATTGTAGCCCTTAGGTGATTTTTTATAATCTTCAGAGCTGATAAACTTCGTTCACATGTGGCGCAGCTAACTGGTAACACAACAGCTATTTTGCACAACCTGAACAGTTCAAAGAAAACATCCTTATATGGTTCCAGAAAATGAACAAACTCCATCAAAGTAGTAGGACTTTCTTTTCTATTCATCTTAAGTCAATCTAGTACTCTCCCTACCTGGTGAAGCTCATGCTTAATATCTTCAACACTTGACTCATAAGCATTAGCCAAAAGGAAAATCTCTTCCTCCTTCAAAAAGCTACTGCTTGATGGATTTAGTGCCTGGATGCCTTTCATGATGTTGCAATTGTTATCTGAAAAACGTCTTTCCATTTCCCCAATCATGGTGTCCAAGACAGGGTAGAACACTTTGACTCGAAAAGTTTCCTTGCTATCTGGTTCTACATGCTGTCCAAGTGTGGAAGTAATGACGGAGTCTTGAAATTTCTTAGCTATCTGTTTTGGCCGCTTTCGGATGTTAAGTGTTGTTGAAATGTCACTCTTTTCACATGTCATAAGTATCTCCGACCAAAGGTCTTCAAAAAAGGACTCACTGCGATAATGTGTCAGTGTCTCTTTAAGCACATCAATGAGTTCAACAGCCTTAGCGTGGTCAACAGATTTAGACTGGAGCATCTCAGACAAAATATTAGAGTCATTTAACACCTTTCGAAAGAGTACAAGACATCCAACAAAATAGACATCAATTTGAGCCAATATGCCTTTAGCTTCAACAGCTCTTTGAGGATTGTTCTCAGCTGAGATCTCTTCAAGCACTTGCAAAATAGCAGGTAATCTATCCATGACATTGCGACATGCTACATGTCTGCAAGCCCAGCGTGTATCGCTAAGTCGCTGGAGCTCCCTTGTTACACCATCATACATGTTCCGCTGCACTTCAAGCCATCTCTGATGGATGTAAGATCCAGACAAAAAGACATAAAGTCTTTCCAACAAAGAAAAGAAATTGCCAGCATCGGGCACACTTTTGACAGCATCTACTATGACCAGGTTGAGACAGTGTGCACTGCAGTGCACATAAAATGCATGCTTGGCCACTGCTTTTATTCTTGCTTGGACACCTGAGTGGGCCCCACTCATTACAGCTGCCCCATCATACCCCTGACCGACAAGATTTTTCTTGTACTCCAAACCATACTTCTCCAAACACCCAATTATTTTCTCAGTTAACCCAGCAGCATCCAGCTTCTCTGCCTCTTGAAATTCTAGGAAGCTCTCATAAATCAGACCATTGTAATAGTATCTCAGGACAAGTGAGATTTGCTCTTTTTTCTGAACATCTTTAGTTTCATCTACGATGACAGAAAATTGTACACTCTCTTTAACTTCCCGCATGATTTCCTCTTTTACCATTCCAGCCAAACAAGCAAGTATTTCATTCTGGATGGTTTTACTTGTATATTTAGCATTTTTGGGTTGCTGTTCAAGCCTTTTTTTAACAATGGGATCATGGTTGCCCAACAAATCTAGCATGGCTAAAAAAACACCTCGTCTGTCTGAGTCTGGAGACTCCCGGTGACCCCTTTGGGCTAGATTTTCAGAAGCAGTTAGGACAAGAATTTCAGCTAGTGTTTTGATGTATTTTCAATTTTCTGTTACCCTTTTCTGGTAATGTTCATCCATGATATCCAACAGTGAGGTATTTTTGTCTTGCATCTTTTTGTTCTCTGCCCATGCAACCATTGCGAAGTAAAGGAAAGTAAAAACGCTCTTTGGAGCATCAGGGAGAGAAAAATGTCTACAAGCAAAACAGTAACAGGCATTTCTTGTCTGTGAATATTCAAGCCATGGATGTTTTTTATACCAGTCAGCATGGAGGCTCCGCTGGACTCCGCCTTGAAAGGTCTTTGGAAACAGTAGTTTTGGCTGGGTTGGGCCATCAGACCTAAATTTTGATATATCTAAAAGACAACATAAAAATGTCAGATAAAGTCAAATAAAAATCACTTATATTCAAATACTACAATATTCCAACATTTAACACCTAATAGTTTATTTATAGTTACCTGAAATATCTATTTCTATCAAAGATATTTTTAACATAGGCCAAGTCTCACCAGTATCTAATAGCAAAAGCACTGATTGTAACCATAATAAGTGTAAGCTTCTGCACACTTCACACTACAACGAACTATAATTAAGTGCAAGTGCCTAGGAACTTTCCCAAGAAGGAGTAATAACACACACAAAAATAAAATATCCGAAGCGCTAAATCACTTCACTTTAAAACACGTATATGTATATAGCCGGCATTTATTTAACAATAAACCAAAATCCAAAAATTACTTTTTTTCTTCCGTTACAATGTATTTAGTTGAAACCACAGTATCCCTTGCAACTCAGAAATCAATGTCCTTTTAGTATAGAAGCAAATGTCCTTTTAGTATAGAAGCAAATGTCCTTTTAGTATAGAACCAAATGTCCTTTTAGTATAGAAGCAAATGTCCTTTTAGTATAGAACCAAATGTCCTTTTAAAAGTAGAATCAGAGCTCTGATGAAAATAATAAACCCCAAAAATATTAAATAAAATGTTCTACCCGGGTAGTGTGGTTTTTTTTTTTAAGTGTAATGAGATCTCAAGCGCTTATCTGTGAGATGAAATGAAAACACGTCGAATGGAAATGGAAGTTCCTGCTGATAGAGACTTCTTGCACACTATGCTCCTTCGCCGCACCTCCGTCTGTCCGATGGCGGTGAATCCAATGGCGGTATCAAATCATGCATACAAAAAACCAACCTGCATAACAGGGCAACATTCAATTACTCTATCAAAATCATTTCCAATTTCTTCCAGATCTGGAAACAACATTACTAAAAAACATATTCATAATTGTACAGCTGTTTACAATTTGAAAAGGTTACATATTTCTCTCTGTCATTACACGTTAACTCAGACTAGCTTATTACATCGTAACCTAGATTACACGGCTCATAATAGCATCTCAGATTCATGTGACTCAAATTACTCTCCAGTTGGTTTTTACTCAAATAAAACACATCAAAATATTGAAATATCAAGATCATAGTATTTCCACAAAATAGTATTTTGCAAAAGCAATACTTAACTGCGTCACGCTAGCAGAGTGAACACTCTGCAAACTCACCGGAGAAAACAGAAAACAATCCACAAATCCTCGCCAGCAGTAAAACGCCTCTTCCCTCGCGACACCGTTCAAAAGATGATTTCTGTGTAGAAACTAGAGCTCTAAAACTTTATGTTTTTAAAATTAACTCAGTGTGTTTTTTTTTTTAGAACTCTGTTCACTCCCATTCGGTCGCGTTCTTTTTCCCTTCTCCCTACTGAGAACTATATTAGTTTCACCTCTCTGCAGTGCCACTACTGCCATCTGCTGGGCAATAATGATATGCAGTTAAAAGACATAACTGAAAATAACCTAATTATTAGATAAAACCTACTCTGCTTTTAGGTTCATTTTAAGTAGGTTACATCCTCCCCCCCTTAATCTGCATGCATCCTTGCATGCTGCACCCTACACTATCTCAGAAGTTAAAGGTGTCAAATGACATATGTAAGGTACTGTGTCAAGGGTTTGGGAGAAAGCTTTATCTAACCCAGTTAAAATTGAGTGCATAACTGTAACTAGTGGGTTCCCTAAAGTCGGATATGTCAACTTTTTGGGAGCTGTTCTATCTCTAGAAGACCTTCTCAATGGCACCTCATCATCAGAGATAACCTCAGTTTTCTCAAACTCTGTGGGATCTTTTACATTCAATCCCTCCTCCATCTCATTCAATCCAATGTTTGTTCCATTTATAGGAGTACAATGTTCAATCAGATCTGTGACAGGAACATTAGGAATGCTTTCCTCAGCTCTTACAGTCTCAGGTACAGGTGAGTGTTGACCTCGACTGACCTCACAGGGTCTATCACCTACATCATACTGAAGTTCAAATACTGGAGCTTCAGGGTTCAATGTAGACACATCAAAACTTGTTCTAGCAACTTGATACTCAGGAACAGACTCATTCACCATTTGAACATACTGGTCATCTGATATTCCACCCTGAGACCTTTGCTTGGGTCTGGCTTCCTTTTGAACCTTCCTGCTGTCCTGCTCAACATTTTCCTGGATACTTTCTAACTCAGGGTATGGGTGATCATAAAGAGAGTAGTACTCAACCTCATCCTCCATCTCAGACAATTCGTCATTATCTTCAGCACCATCACCCTCAAAAAGAGGTGAGTTATCAGATTTCTGTCTGAATCTTGACTTCCGTGATGGCATATCTCTCACAGTGGATGGAAGAAATCCACACGGCAAAAGCAGGTCTCGGTGTAAAACTCTTTCGGGACCATCTGTATGTTCGGGAATGACAACATATACAGGGGAATCTTCAATACGTTTGACAACAGTATATATTGTATCACTCCATCTATCAGCAATTTTATGTTTCCCCCTGATGCCAACATTCCGCACCAAGACTCTGTCTCCTGCTTCCAATGTGGCCTCCCTTACTTTGCGATCAAACCTCTGTTTGTTCTGCAAAGCATTCTTTAAACTGTGTGTTGTGGCTAACTGATAGCTTTCTGTGAGACTCTCTGTCAACCTCTTAACATACTCAGAGTGAGACACTTTAGTGATTCCCTCTGGGCTCAGCCCAAAGGCTATATCGACCGGAAGCCTTGGTTGGCGACCAAACATCAGCTGATATGGGGAGTAGCCGGTAGTATCGTTTTTTGTGCAGTTATATGCATGGACAAGGGGCTGCACAAAATCCTTCCATCTCGCTTTGTCCTCTTCTTAGAGCGTTCCCAGCATTTCAAGAAGCGTCCTGTTGAATCGCTCCACAGGATTCCCACAGGGGTGGTAAGGTGTGGTTCTCGTTTTTTATATTCCAAGCAGCACACACAGGTCTTTGATCAGGGCTGATTCAAAATCGCGACCTTGATCACTATGCAACCGCTCGGGAAAACCGTAATGGATGAAAAAGTTGTTCCATAGCGCTTTCGCCACTGTCCTTGCCTTTTGGTCTGCTGTCGGAACTGCTACTGCATATTTGGTAAAATGATCTGTTATGACCAAAATATTCTTTGTTCCTTTGCCGTCCGGCTCAAGTGAAAGATAATCCATACAAACCAACTCTAGAGGACGTTGTGTTCTTATGTTCACAAGGGGAGCACATCGTTCAGCACGTGCCTTTCTGCGTATACATCTCTCACAGGTCCGAATCTTTTCGCTCACTTCCATAGCCATACGGGGCCAATAGAAACGGGCACGAACTAAGTCCAGTGTTCTATCAGTACCCATATGTCCAACAGCATCATGAAGACTTTCGAGCGCCAACTTTCTAAACCTTTTGGGAAGGACAAGCTGATGGAAAGGCTCACCTTGGCTCATGCGCTTTCTGTACAGAACATTGTTTGAAATTATCAACTGCTCCATTACTCTCAGCATCAACTGGACCTCTCTGTCTTCCTGACGTCTTGATCTGAATGAGAGTCGCTTTCCTGTTTGGACAATATCTATTACTCTACTGATGGCTGAATCATGTCTTTGCTCACGAGCCCAGTCTTCAAGTGACATTTGTGGTAACGTACATGATCCAAACTCATCAGGTTGACTGAAACCTACAGGAATAGCAGAGGCCCCAATCGCCAAACATTCAACTGGTACAGGCAGTGGGAAATCTGGTACTGTACTTGTCACTGAAACACACTGATGCCTCTGACACACTGCTCTCACAGCCTCAGATGGGAAATCAGCTCTCCTGTCATCCTGTAAGAACTGGGTGATGAACCGCTGGACACGGTCCTCCTCATCTTGGAGAGCTAGATCAGGTTTATGATGGTCATCAGGATGCGGACGCCTCGAGAGACCATCCGCGTCTTGATTCTTCTTCCCAGCCCTGTACAGGATATTGAAGTCAAAGCTAGAAAGAGCGGCCAACCACCGGTGACCCGCTGCATCGAGTTTTGCAGATGTCAGGATGTACGTCAGTGGGTTATTGTCTGTCACAATGGTGAACTTTGCTCCATAGAGGTAGTCGAAAAATTTCTCAGTGACAGCCCACTTTAAAGAAAGAAATTCGAGCTTATGAGCAGGATATCTTCGTTCACAATGGCTAAGTCCTCTGCTCGCATAGGCTATCACTCTCAATTTGCCTGCTTGCTCTTGGTATAGAGCCGCACCAAGACCATGAGTGCTTGCATCCGTGTGTACAACGTAGGGCTTCTTTGAGTCGGCGAACCCAAGAACCGGAGCTGTTGTGAGCTTATGTATGAGAGTCTTGAAGGCGTCTTCACATACCGATGTCCATCTCTCATTGAAGGGCCTTTTGAAATCTGCACTTGAAGAATGTTTCGAGCTACTGTGAGAGAAAGCTGACTGTCTTTTTGGAGGCAGGTACCCAGCGGTTAAGTCATTGAGAGGTCTTGCAATTTTGGAATAGTCTTTTATGAATCGCCTATAATATCCGGCAAATCCGAGAAAAGACTTAAGCTCCTTGATGTTATTTGGCCTGGGCCACGTCGTGAGAGCAGCTATCTTGGTTGGGTCGGTCTCTACACCACTTGCAGACACCACATGCCCAAGATATTTTACAGACGTTCTAAAGAATTGACATTTCTCAGGCGAAAGCTTTAACCCAAATTCCTTCAATCTCTGGAGAACTCTAAGTAATCGGTCCTCATGCTCCTCAAGAGTAGCTGAGAAAACTATGACATCATCAAGAAAGACCAATACTTCTCTCAAATTCATCCCACCCATGCACTTCTCCATTACCCTCTGAAAAGTACTGGGAGCGTTCGTAACTCCCTGCGGCATCCTGTTGAACTCCCAGAACCCCATAGGTGTGACAAAAGCCGTTTTACACTTGTCTTCCTCCTCCATTTCCACTTGATAATAACCAGACTTGAGATCCATTATAGAAAACCACTTCGAGCCGGTCAAAACAGAAAAGGCCTCTTCAATGTTGGGTAAAGCGTATGCATCTTTGATTGTTTGGCTGTTCAGCTTCCGATAATCCACGCATAGCCTGATGTCACCGTTTTTTTTCTTCACCACAACGATTGGAGAAGCAAAAGGACTTTCTGAATCACGTATGATGTTAGCATCTTGAAGTTCTTTTAAATGACGTCTGACGGCCTCATAGTCAGAAGGATGGATCGGTCTGGGCCTATGTTTAAATGGAGTTGGATCTGACAAGCGTATTCTGTGTTTGATTTCAGTGGTATGACCAAAATCGAGGTCACTGAGTGCAAAAGCGTCTGATACCGAATTTAATTTCCTGGTGATTCTCTCTTTCCACTCTTCAGACAAAGGAGAATCAGTGAAATCAAAAGTGAGTTTTCCACAATCAGACACATGCATGGAATTGCATGTTGCAAAAGATGAAGTAACGTCATGGTGGAGTAGTTCTCCTGCATTGGGAGCTGGGAGAGACGACACAACCTTTGGAAAGGAGAGTTCAGCAATGTTGTGACCTAAGGGCACTTTGATGTCATGTACCGTGATATTTTTAACTAAGACAGGCACCTTGAAAGATGAAACTGTTGGGCTTGTCATAATGTAGCTACAGAACAGGAGACCTGCAGGTAATCTTGATTTGGGAGGCTCTACTAAGAGAGTCGTATCTGTTGCTACAGGGACATGTCTTGTGTAGCCAGTTAAAACCACCCTTTCTCCTGCAGGAATGATGACACTCTTCTTGCTCTGCAGCTTCACAGTTCCCACTCTACCATTTTGCCGATTTATTTTGAATCGGTGATACAAATGTTTCAAAAGTGGAGAACCATGACTGTCCTTGGTCCTGTGCTTCACAGACTCACCCTGGATAAGTGCACACTTTTCATAGAGAGGATCAAGTGTATTGGTGCCTATCAGCAAGGGGACATCCACATTTGTCCTGTGATCAGTTACAACAAGTGCAAGAGTGTGAATTTTTTCAGACTTTCCCATGATATCTTCTGGAAAGTCTACGTCAACTTGAACATAGCCCAAATAAGGTACTTCCTGACCACCAGCACCTTCTATGTCTAAAAGATCATGGATGGGAAAAATGGGCTGATGTGAAAGATGATTCTCATGGAAAGACTTTGACACTGTACTGACCTGAGAACCTGAATCCAGAAGGCTATCGCACTGGACTCCCTCAATGATAACAGTTGACGTACATTTTGGCCCTACTAACCCCTTTGGAAGAGCACCTTCAACCATCTGAGCTTGAGAATGAGTTTTACAGGTGACTGTTATTATTTCTTGACTTTGTGTGGGACGTTTCATTTTATTTCTGGGCGCAGTCAGTCCCTCCACCGCGACCCGTTCCAGTTTAAATGGCCATATTTGGTTTGCCATTCATCTTGTTTTTCTTTCAGTTCCTCATATTTCTGATCCACTAAAGGCTTATTTGGGGGATTTTCACACTGTCTTGCTAGATGCCCATCATTGCCACATTTAAAACAGAACCATGCCTTTGGCCTGGGCTTTGGTGCTGTCTGTTGAGCTTGAACCTCTGCCACCCTAGCTGAGGGGATTTCTTGAGCTGGATTTTGAGTTTTCATGTCTCTGTCGCCTTTGCTCCTTCTTTTTAGTAAGCTGCATTTTTAGTTCTGCAACCTGCTTCTGCAATGCTTCAGTTTCTGTGATGATAGTCTGCAGGACATTAGCACTAGCATCATGAGAACAAGGAGCTTCATTCACTAGCTGCATATTCAGAAAGGATTTGGGCTGGGTAGTCCCTAAATGCCGTTGCATGCGATCATGCTTTGCGGCTCTCCTATCTTCCTCTGTTCTCACCTGTAACAGGAATTCCGAAAAATCAGGAGGCGTTTCTGTTTTAAGCCCTAACTGCAATGCCAGAATGAGAGACTGATCCCAGCACCCACGCCGAAACTGCCGCAGTAACTGTTTATTGGCATCTGCTTTATCAATGCCACCTCTCTTTGACGCAGTAGTAATCAGCACCTGTAATCACTGCAGGTACTCTGAGGCTTTTTCTCCTGTGTTTTGATGAGTACCGAGGAACCTTGTGAAGATTTCGTCCCCATCCTCAACCAATCCATATGCTGAATCAATAAGTTTCACATAATCGCAAGGATCTGCATGTGGGCCTAGCTGTCTGATTAAATCAGAGGCTGGTGGAAGCAGACTTTCTAAAATTGTACGTCGCTGCATGTCAACTGGAATTTTGTCTTGAATCATAAGCTCTACATGGAGAGACCATGTCTGGAAGTCCACTTCATTAGGAGGCTTAGGAAGTTTGCCTGAAAATGGGCAAAGTCGTTTTGTTCCTTGATTTGTAGAAATTGAGTTATCACTTTTAATGACATGCTCCACGATGATCTTCTGAACGTCTGGTGGATTGAAAAGATCATTGGCAGAGGCCACTTCATTTATTGGAGCTGGTTGCGTTACTGTCATCCGCTTTCTGGATTTAGCGGCAATTGTGGGCAAAGCATACTGGGTTTTTTTCAATGTATTGGGGGGTTTACGAATTAAAGGGGTCCCACTATCATCAGAGTCTTGCTCACTGTCAACATATGAGCTATCACTTAAATCTAAGGGTTCTGTCTGCACTGGGGATTTCTTTGGAGTAGAAACCACTTTATAAACCCTATCTACACGCCACATAATATTAGGGTGTCCAACACTAGAGAAATACTTTGGAAGGACAGGTGCTATGTTTGTGAGAGATTCCTCTGATTCGAACTCTACAAGAGCTTTCACACCATTCTCTTGCCCTGTCTGCCTCAACCTGAGAATTTTGTTAACAGATCCAAAAGTCGAGCAGAATTCAGTTATCTGTTCATCAGTATCAGCTGTGGTAATACCTTCAATGTACACAGCATTCTTTAAATTTACACCGCCCATCTGTTCAGTGTCCATGGCTGGTTTCACACAATGTACAACGTAAATTAAAAAAATATTTACAAGAAAAAAATATTACAATATATCAAATAAATCAAACTGGCAATGTAACCCAAAAAATATATATATATCGATTATTTCTACTCCTCCTGGCTGCTGGCTCGCCACAATATGTAAGCTTCTGCGCACTTCACACTACAACGAACTATAATTAAGTGCAAGTGCCTAGGAACTTTCCCAAGAAGGAGTAATAACACACACAAAAATAAAATATCCGAAGCGCTAAATCACTTCACTTTAAAACACGTATATGTATATAGCCGGCATTTATTTAACAATAAACCAAAATCCAAAAATTAGTTTTTTTCTTCCGTTACAATGTATTTAGTTGAAACCACAGTATCCCTTGCAACTCAGAAATCAATGTCCTTTTAGTATAGAAGCAAATGTCCTTTTAGTATAGAACCAAATGTCCTTTTAGTATAGAACCAAATGTCCTTTTAAAAGTAGAATCAGAGCTCTGATGAAAATAATAAACCCCAAAAATATTAAATAAAATGTTCTACCCGGGTAGTGTGGTTTTTTTTTTTAAGTGTAATGAGATCTCAAGCGCTTATCTGTGAGATGAAATGAAAACACGTCGAATGGAAATGGAAGTTCCTGCTGATAGAGACTTCTTGCACACTATGCTCCTTCGCCGCACCTCCGTCTGTCCGATGGCGGTGAATCCAATGGCGGTATCAAATCATGCATACAAAAAACCAACCTGCATAACAGGACAACATTCAATTACTCTATCAAAATCATTTCCAATTTCTTCCAGATCTGGAAACAACATTACTAAAAAACATATTCATAATTGTACAGCTGTTTACAATTTGAAAAGGTTACATATTTCTCTCTGTCATTACACGTTAACTCAGACTAGCTTATTACATCGTAACCTAGATTACACGGCTCATAATAGCATCTCAGATTCATGTGACTCAAATTACTCTCCAGTTGGTTTTTACTCAAATAAAACACATCAAAATATTGAAATATCAAGATCATAGTATTTCCACAAAATAGTATTTTGCAAAAGCAATACTTAACTGCGTCACGCTAGCAGAGTGAACACTCTGCAAACTCACCGGAGAAAACAGAAAACAATCCACAAATCCTCGCCAGCAGTAAAACGCCTCTTCCCTCGCGACACCGTTCAAAAGATGATTTCTGTGTAGAAACTAGAGCTCTAAAACTTTATGTTTTTAAAATTAACTCAGTGTGTTTTTTTTTTTTAGAACTCTGTTCACTCCCATTCGGTCGCGTTCTTTTTCCCTTCTCCCTACTGAGAACTATATTAGTTTCACCTCTCTGCAGTGCCACTACTGCCATCTGCTGGGCAATAATGATATGCAGTTAAAAGACATAACTGAAAATAACCTAATTATTAGATAAAACCTACTCTGCTTTTAGGTTCATTTTAAGTAGGTTACATCAGCAAGGTAAACATATATTGACATATGGTCATTTAAATCATAACTTATAGGTAATAAGAATAAATAGGTTTTGACTATTTTATGTTAATGTAAAAAATATTTGAAAAGGCACTCTAAACACAACATACCATGGGGACCTGACACACAGGGTGCTGGTGTTTCAAGCTCTCTCTCTTCTCTTTCAATGTCTGAGCTCTCTTCCTCCCTTAGCCCTCTCTCTTCCACCTCTTCACTCACTTCATGCTGTATCTCTTCTGTCTCATCACCTCTATCTAGCTCTTTGTCATCCATTTCTATATTTCTCTCTTCCACCACTTCATCTTCTCCTCTGCCTTCCACAACTTAATTTGTACCTTTTTCTGTCTTATCTGCACTTTCCCCTCCCACATTATCTGACTCTGATTTTCCTTTTCTTTTTGGTTTAAAAAAACTGGATGTCAGCCTTTCTTTTCATAGTATCCTGCAAGACGTAACAAGTACAAAGTTTAGACTTTCTAGCTTTCTAAATGTACACTACACTTAATAATTTAATCTTCTTAATGAATACAAATTAAAACATTAGGTTACAACATAACTGAGGGATTTAATATGCATGTTTACATGTATTTATATTTCTGCACAAATTAGCAAACTTACTAGACATAATTGGTTCACATTGTGGGCTAACGTAAATGTTAGATCGAACTACTTCCACGAATCTGCTATTTAATTGTCATAGCAAGCAAGCAACTACCTCAGGCAATACTAAAAAAAGTAAGTTAATCAATAGTTGTATTTTTTAGTCTAAATCATGCATCTGTAAAAATATCATATGACAGTAATTCAGTACCTGAATTTGTTGATGTGATCTTCGATCGACTCCAGCACCATATGCGACGGAGAGTGCCAAA
Source organism: Megalobrama amblycephala (assembly GCF_018812025.1). Taxonomy (NCBI): domain Eukaryota; kingdom Metazoa; phylum Chordata; class Actinopteri; order Cypriniformes; family Xenocyprididae; genus Megalobrama; species Megalobrama amblycephala. The sequence continues at coordinate 4,087,562 of NC_063049.1, read as the reverse complement.
TGAGTCGTTGCCATGTGACGTCACTTGTCAAAAGTTCCGACTCCGACAATCTTGGACAATACTGAAAACTTACACTAAACAACGTACTTTCGAAAATAGATTAGTGTTGAAATGTTTGTCATTAATACGCGCGAAGATGAGATAATGTCGGAATAAACTATAATAATACTTATATGTATATTTACATAAATGCTTCGATTTGTTAAAAGAACCAGATAGAGTCATCTATTCATGATCACACTGGTTGCGTTGCGAATCACTAAGCAGTTCAAAAGAGTAATTTGGTTGGACTACTACACAAAAATCGAAAAAGACGTGTTTTCTTGCTTTTCTCCGATTATCTCATCACATTGAAGCGCCGCTGATGTAAATCGGTAGAGGAAACAATTTATATTAAACATTGGGAATTTGGGATACAGCTGCTGGGGTGGCAGACGGGGTCTTTCTTAGGGTGGCAGTTGCCACCCCATGCCACCCCGGTAGATCCGCCCCTGAAAATAATATGTCGGATGGATTATAGATGAATACATGTTTAAATACATGCTGTCCAATGATGTGCTTAAAAGAGCTGCCAATAAATGAGTGTGAAGCACATCTGATATGCATTCTCTGTAAAGCTGCTTTGAAACAATATGTATCGTGAAAAATTGAATTGAATGAGAGATTCTGTCTAAAAGACAAAATTATAATTTTTGAGTGCAGAGACTAATTATACCAGGGTTTGATTTTTGAAGTTGTATCACAAACAAATATTTTATTATTATGCAGTAAACAAGGTTCGTCAATTAAATTAAACCTTTATTAAGGCAAAAGACCTCTCAAAAATCACAAAAAATAAACATATCCAACATGTCACACATACCTGTATGTTACTCTCAGTTGTGCAGAATTAATTATGATTTTTGCATGTGTGTCAACAGTTGAAAAAACAAAGTTTGTGATTCTTGAATTTTCAAACAATCCAATATTTGTTTTCCAAATTTGCTTGACATTTTTGTGCCACTGAACTGGGGAACCTGATTTGAATGTCCCGTGAGAAATTATGTTTAGATAACTGTGAGATATTTGGCATGCTAAATATCTGGACCTGTCGGCGATTCAAAATCCTGCTGTGTGAAAAGTGTTCTGACTGAAAACTACATCGGCAATGACTGACAGCCAATGAGAGAGCAAGATACAGAGCAGCGGGGAGGAGTTATAGACCACAATATCAGCAAGCATGGCTTCGTACACATAAACATTACAATTCTATCAAACAGAAACAAAGCACAAACATTTGCTTGACCATCCGGAACAGCAGCACATTGAAAAGTTATGTATTTAGCTCCAACTGTCATTGCAGAACACACAATCCTTGTTCCTTGCGTCTCCCCAAACATTTCCTCCTCCCTATTCTTCTTGTATTTTTGTTGTTTTCGCTGCAACTCAGCGCACAGGCAATTCATATTTCAAACTTCTTGCGGGCTGCCGCTTTTAATAATAATGGCCGTGTGTCTCAATCAGCTCCCTAGTTCAGTAGTCAGGGCACTGATCAGGGTATCAGCTCCCTAGCTCCCTAGGTCCTGAAATACTGATTCACGACCTAGGGAGCTAGGGAGCTAATTGAGACGCAGGGCCAGTCTCACGTGAGAACTCTGGTCTTGAACGAGTGATATCACGTTGTTTCCTTGTCACGTCTTGCGCGTTTGGTTGTGAAACGTAGTTTGCGTGCCAGACAGAGTTGTCGGCGATTCTTCCTATTGTAAAGTCATGCAGTGTGAAACCCTCTGTCGCCGATCCATTGTGCAGTTTGAACACAGCAGCGACTAAATGATGGCCAAGATAGTCATGCAGTGTGAAAAGTACAGTGACCCGACTACTTTGAAAATCGTGCAGTCTGAACTTGGCTTAAAGCAACCTCAGCAGTAGCAAACCCAGTGCTTTCATAACAAAGCAGCATGATGTGTAACAACTTCAAATGGACTTCCTTCCAAGTATGGTATCCACTTTTTCACCACCCATACCACAGTTAGACATTCTTTTTCTGAGACTGAGTATGCTTTCTCAGCTCCTCGAAGTAAGCAAGAGGCATAAGCAATGATATGCCCTCACCTTCAGACTCTAGACCAGGGGTGTCCAAACTCAGTCCTGGAGAGTTTAGCTCCAACTTGCCTAAACACACCTGCTTGGAGATTTCTAGCCTTATAGTAAGACCTAGATTAGCTGGTTCAGATGTGTTTAATTAGGGTTGGAGCTAAACTCTGCAGGACAGTGGCCCTCCAGGATTGGAAACCCCTGCTCTAGACCAATGTCGCTGACATCAGCCTGTACATGAAAAGGTTTAGTAAAGTTAGGGGTTACAAGTACGGGTGCTTCTACCAAGTTTTGCTTGAGAATGCCAAATGCCTGTTGGTACTGGTCAGTCCAAGACCAAGTGAGGTTCTTTTGTTTTAGAGAGTGCAAGGGAGCAGATTTCTCTGAAAACTGGGGTATAAACTGGTGATGCCAACCTGCAAGTTTCAAAAATCTTTGCACCTCTTTCACAGTTTGAGGTACTGGAAATTACTTTACTGCAGCAAACTTAGTTGGGTCTGTAGTCACTCCTTTTCTGAAACGATGTGCCTGAGGACTTGATTTTTGAAGGAGGTTGCATTTCTTTAGGTTACGAGTGAGACCAGCCTTATGGAGACATGGGAGAACTTGATAAAGATGTTGTAGATGTTCAGAGATGGATTGTGAATACACAACAATATCATCAATGTACACCATGCAACATTTACCTTTAACTTCTCATAGCATGTTCCATTAGACTCTAAAATAATGCTCCAGCATTTTTCAGCCCAAAAGGAAGACACAAGGATTCATTAGATAGGCATCTAGGTGAGTTTTAGAGTTTAGCCCTCTGTAATTGACAAAGAATCTGGACCCTCTATCCTTTTTCAGGACAACATGACAGCATGTGTACTGAAACACTCCCTAACGCAGGCATATTCAAGTCTAAACCATGATTACCTGTGTGTTCTCTCACTAAAGATGAATCAGTAATTCATTTCAATATTCCTTTTTTTATTCAGTGTCCTTTGATTCATATTTTTTCATTTACATTGCTGCATTTCACACCAAGACAGAAGTTTATCTAACATTTTGATTGTGAGGTATTGAACTGAATCAAATAAATGAAATCAAAATTATTTTAACAGATATTTGCTGGTGGCATTTAAAATTGCAAAGACATTTAAAAGTTTCCACATAAAAACAGGGTCTCAAATCTGCATACATTTTAGGCTCAGTTTCCACCTGGTATTAAGATGCGTTTTGGTCGATCAGATCACAAGTGGACAATGCTATATACAGGTGTAAACGGGGTGAAAACTGTTTTGAGCTTCCATTTTCGAAGCATTTGACCAAATTGCTTTCGTAGTGGAAACCCTCATGTGGTCGAATGTGTTCGAACAGCCACAAAAGACCGCCTACTCTCTGGAAAGCTTGGTAGCCAGATGGGATTTAAACTTTCGGCTGAAGAAACAAGTTTAGTTTGGAGACAAAACAATTTAATCTCACCATTCAACAATGTTCTCTCACCTTTCCTGATTTCTAACACACACTCACCGTGTTCAGTGTGATCTTGCATCTGTTAGAGCAGAAACGAAAGCTGATGCTCGTAGTACGTTCATATGTAAATTACGCAAGCTTATTTTGTCCATTTGATCAAAAGATCTGATAAATCCATACATTTACTCTATGGGTAGACCCACCCCTCGAAGAAATCAGGACAGAAGTGGTTGAAAGTGGACAAAAGAGATGGACTAAATCTTAATACCAGGTGGAAATGGGGCCTTAGGAGTATCTGGAAATGTGATGATAAAATAAATTTTTTTTGAGACATTAAAGTTTCTTTCCAGAATGTGTTTTCAAATGATGTTTCATGTCTCTTTCATTTGTGAAACTCATGTCACACTGATCACATGTAAACGGCTTCTCTCCAGTGTGAATTCTCATGTGGACTTTAATCCGTCCTTTGTGTGGAAAACTCTTTCCACACAGATCACATGTGAATGGCTTCTCTCCAGTGTGAGTTCTCATATGAATCTGTAGATTTCCTTTTAGTGAGAAGCTCTTCCCACACAGGTTGCAGGTGAAAGATTTCTCTCCGGTATGAATTCTCATGTGGACATTAAAGTTTCCTTTTTGAGTAAAACTCTTTCCACACTCTTGGCAGGTAAAAGGGTTTTCTCCAGTGTGAACTCTCATGTGGACTTCAAGCCTTGCTTTTTGAGTGAAACTCTTTCCACACTCTTGGCAGGTGAAAGGGTTTTCTCCAGAGTGAATTTTCATGTGGATATTAAGGCTTGATTTTTGAGTGAAACTCTTTCCACACTGCTGGCAGGTGAAAGGCTTCTCTCCAGTGTGAATTCTCATGTGGATTGTAAGATATTTTTTTCGACCGAAACATTTTCCACACTGTTGGCATGTGAAATCACTACTAGTTTCTGTCTTCAGAACTCTTTTTTGTGAGGGAACCTTTTTTGTCATTGAGCAACTAAAAGATTTTTCTTCAGTTTTGAAACCATGATCATTTTCATAATGATTTTTCTCCTCCAATTCCTCCAGTTCTTGACTCTCCTCTTTCAGCTGCATCAGGTCTAAAGAAAAACAAATACAAGTTAACCCTTGTTTAATGTCACAAAACAACAAACATAAAAGCATTAAAACATCAACACTCACCAACATAGTATAATAGATCCTATATGCACTAGGCTACTGAAAGAGGTTATACAGTTTTTAATCAAATTAATTACACAATGTGCAGATTAATTATTCAAATTAACCTTGTATTAACCCTCTGGAGTCTGAGGCTGATTTGGGGCTTGGAGAAGTTTTGACATGCCCTGACATTTGTGCTTTTTTCAGTTGTTCATAAACATATAAATGACAAAAGTGTCATTACACTGTATTCAGCACAAACTAGGCTACAATAATATGTGAGGAACATGTATGTACATGTTTGTATTTTTGAAGGAATAATGTTTATGCGTGGTTATTGAAAAAACAAAAAACTTAAGGTCACTGAAATAAGGCCAAAAAAAGTATATTAAATCTGTGTTCACAAGACTTTTGAGTATTGGAGGTTGTAGACTAGAGTTTTTGCTTCAGAATTATGTAAAAATTATGCTGCCTACTCCTTCATATAAAACAATATATTGATTTAGTTTTTGTAAAACACTTTTTGTCAAGAAACACAGTATGCGTGGAGGCGTGAATCTGCATGAATAATGGGCCATTTACACCTGAGAAGACAAAAGAATCACATAATAATGACCTGAAATGACTTGCATATTAATGAGGCCTTTCAGTCAGGTAGGCCAGTGGTTCCCAAACCTGTCCTGGAGGATCCCCAGCCCTGCACATTTCCTCCCTATTTCTGACATACCCATTTCAGGTCTTGCAGTTTCTACTAATGAGCTCATGAGTTGAATCAGGTGTGATAGATGAGGGAGACATACAAAATGTGCAGGGCTGGGGGTCCTCCAGGACAGGTTTGGGAACCACTGAGGTAGGCTGTGAAAAAAACCCTCTGTAATAATGTCTCAGCTCATCATAAACAGCAATACTGTGAAATATTATTACAATTTAAAATAATGGTATTCTATTATATTCTTTAAAATAAAATGTATTTCTGTGATGCAAAGTGTCTGAACAATTATGTTACCTCTATTGCATTTCATAAAGGCTTTTAGCTTAAAAGCATGCACATTTGGAGAAATATTGATGGATTCTTATATATTTATGTCAATTTTCTATACTGATAAGTAATATTTATTGTCATCACTATGAGTGCTGGATACTGTTTTTTCAATTCATATTTGCAGCCGGAGGGCGCTCTCTGTACACCTTTAGTCCACAAATTATTCTAAAGAAGAAGAGGACATTTCAGGAATGGTATTTTCAATTCATACTTGCAGCCGGAAGGCGCTCTCTGTACACCTTTAGGCCACAAATTCATATAAAGAAGAAAAGGAACTAGGAACTAACGGCATGTCTTCTAGAGATCGCTAACCATTGCTTTAACATCCAAATAAACACTTTTCAAGACAATAAATACACGATTGAGACGATGAATGCATGTATTGCCTCTGAATTTGCGTCTGAATAGCGCTGGCTCCGTGGGCGTGGCCGCATTAGCGGATAATGAGCTGAATTACAGACTTCTGACATGGCTCTCTTTTCATACAGATTACATAAACACAGAATGTTTGTTTTCGATTTGACTTGCACGATTTAAAATCGGACATTTCTTTAGACGTAAGTGTAATTTTTTTTGTCATTAGTATTCAAAAGTTACAGTTCATTTTCTGAGAACTATCAGATTGGACTTCGTTCAGAGGGAGAGGAGAGATCACGCATCATGTTAGTTTTCTTTATTTTACAAAAAGCACAACATTGTGTTTTTACTCTGAGTGTACACAAATAAAAGAAGACATTCTATAGTTTCAATTGATATATTACTTATGTCTCTATGACAAGAAATGACGGAGTATTTTAAGTCTGTTTTGCTGCAATGTGAAAAAAATCCTGCAAAATGCGCCGGCACGTTTTCAGACCTCAGGGAGTTAATCTCACATCAATTCTGGCAGAAAAATTATCCCCTAAAAGTTTATTAGCAAACACTGGTCTTCATGCACTGGGAGTTTATTTACATTTAGGCATTTATGCCAAGTTTTATCCAAAGCGACTCACGAGAGGAACAAAAGCAATCCGTCAAGAACCAAAAATATTTGTAATATACAATTCCAGGTTTATCTGACAAATAGATTAAGAAGAGGAGAAATGTAGAGGACAGAAATTTTGTGTGTAAGTGCATTGGTTTAAGGGTGTGAGGGGGTCAGAAGTTAGTTACCCCAGTTTTCAAGGCAGGTGATCACACTATTTTATCAAATTATAGCCCGATTTTGTCAAGGAAAGAAAGGCAGATGCAAGTGCAAGCTTAAACTTCTCATTTATTGAGCTTTACACACATGAGAACAGTCAGCTGACATGTAGCAGACAGCAGGAGAGTGGTGAACGCAGGGACTTCGATGGACCGCCAGGAATCCAGTGAAGGAAGATCGTGAATGGAGTCCGTGAGCGTGAAACCACCATGAAGAATCCAAGGAAGAACAGAAAACAGGAACACGACGTCAAGAAGAACTCCAATCCAGGAACGAACACACGAGAAGCACAGGGGACAACACAGGGGAACTCCAAACAACGATCTGACAAACATGAGACGAAAGACAGGGCATTAAATAGGCTGGTAGATGGGAAACAGCTGCCGCCCACATATAACAATAAACGTGACGAAACACACACATACACAGACACCAGAATGAGACAGCGGATCACCAACCGTGACAGTACCCTCCCTCCTAAGAATGCCTCACGGCGTTCCCAGAAGCACCTACCTGTCGATTGTAATCATCGATAAGGGAGTGATCCAGAACGTCCCTAGCAGGTACCCAACTTCTCTCCTCCGGACCGTAACCTTCCCAGTCCACCAAGTACTGAAATCCGCGTCCCCTCCGTCTCGAGTCCAGAATACGATTAGTGTGAGCGGAGGGGCCCGCGACTTCGGATTCCAGACTGGGAAAGATAGGTGGCTGGTAACCTAAACTACATTCAAATGGCGAGAGGCCCGTGGCAGACACTGGAAACGAATTATGTGCGTACTCAATCATAGAGAGTTGTTGGCTCCAGGAGGAAGGATTCTTGGAAACCAAACATCGCAACATTCTTTCCAAATCTTGGTTGGCTCTCTCGGTTTGGCCATTGCTCTGAGGATGGAACCCCGACGAAAGACTGACGCCCCCCAGTAATTTTCATAACTCTTGCCAAAATTTGGACACAAATTGGGGACCCCTGTCGGAAACCACATCCATCGGGAGGCCATGTAACCGAAAGACATGGTCTACGACAGTTTCCGCTGTCTCCTTAGCAGAGAGTAATTTGGGTAAAGGGATGAAATGAGTCGCTTTTGAGAACCGGTCCACTACGGTCAAAACGACGTATTCCCCTGGGAGGGTGGGAGGGCGGTGACAAAATCTAGCACAATGTGGGACCAGGGTCTCGAAGGGACAGACAGCGGTCGGAGTAACCCATCTGGGGATCGATTGGAAGTCTTACCAGTGGCACAAATCGAGCAAGCCAAAACAAAACTGCGAATGTCACGAGCCATAGCAGGCCACCAGAATCGTTGCTTGACCAAAGAACTGGTGCGATTAACCCCTGGATGACAAGCCACGTTGGAACAATGCCCCCACTTGATAACATTGGATCTTAACCTCTACGGCACAAATAATTGATTCGGTGGGCACCCGGGCGGGGGCGTTACCCCTTGTAAGGCCATCTTGACCTTCGATTCGACCTCCCATGTCAGAGTGGAGACCACTAATGTCTTGGGAAGAATACACTCAGGAGTAGACGGGCGTTCGGAAGGATCAAAAATGCGAAACAAAGAATCAGGTTTGATGTTTTTAGAACCCGGGCGGTATGAGAGAGAAAAAACAAATTGTCCGAAAAAAAGTGCCCACCAAGCCTGCCTGGAATTTAGTCTTTTGGCAGATCTGATATATTCTAAGTTCTTGTGATCAGTCCAAACAATAAAAGGTACCCCCGAACCTTCCAACCAGTGACGCCATTCTTCCAATGCTAACTTGACTGCTAGCAACTTTCTGTTACCAATGTCATAATTACGCTCGGCTGGAGATAAACGATGGGAATAAAATGCGCAGGGATGCATCTTATCGTCTGTGGGAGAACGCTGGGATAGCACTACACTTACCCCCACCTCTGACGCATTGACCTCCACCACAAACTGACGTGAGGGATCAGGAGCTATGAGAATGGGAGCCGAAACGAAGCGACTTCTCAGTTTGGCGAATGCAGCCTCAGCTGCATCGGACCACCTGAACGTCGTTCTGGGGGAAGTCAAGGCGGTCAGAGGCGCGGCTAGTTGGCTGAAATTGCGAATGAACCGCCGGTAAAAATTGGCAAACCCCAGAAACCTCTGTAGAGCCTTACAGGAATCTGGACTTGGCCAATCCACCACAGCCTTAACCTTCTCAGGATCCATGCGAACTCCCTCAGACGAGACGATGTACCCTAGGAAAGAAACAGACTGTGCATGAAAATCGCATTTCTCCGCCTTGACAAAAAGCCCATTCTCTAGCAGTGGTTGAAGCACTCGTCTGACGTGTTGCACATGTTCCTGGAGAGATGAGGGAAAAAAATCAATATGTCATCCAGGTAGACATAAATGAACTGGTCAACCATCTCTCTCAACACGTCATTAACGAGTGCCTGGAAGACCGCCGGGGAGTTGGACAGCCCGAAGGGCATGACCAAGTATTCAAAGTGCCCCCTAGGGGTGTTAAAGGCAGTCTTCCACTCATCTCCCTCCCTGATGCGAACCAAATGATAAGCGTTCCGTAAATCCAATTTTGTGAAAATGGATGCTCCTTGCAACCTCTCGATGGCTGAAGACATCAACGGCAGAGGATATGTATTCTTTACCGTGATGTTATTCAACCCTTGGTAATCAATGCAAGGTTGCAAGGAACCATCCTTCTTCCCTACAAAAAAGAACCCCGCCCCCGCTGGAGAAGAGGAAGGGCGGATGAACTTCACTGCTAGAGAATCAGAAATATATTTCTCCATGGCCTCCCTCTCAGGAACCGAAAGAGTACAACTTGCCTTTAGGCGGAGACTTACCTGGCACTAAATCTATAGCACAGTCATAGGGACGATGCGGAGGAAGAGAAGCAGCACAGGACTTACTGAACACTTCCTTCAGATCCAGATACTCCACGGGCACGTTTGATAGATCCACTGCCTTCTCCTGTAACACAGAGACAGAGACAGACGGACACGCAGACATAAGACAGGACTTGTGACGTTGAGTTCTCCATTTGGAGATGGAGTGCTGCCGCCAGTCCACCTTGGGGTTGTGTTGAGTGAGCCAGGGGTGTCCGAGTACAATGGGTGCTAAGGGGGAGTCCATGAGCAGAAATTGGATGGATTCTGTGTGGTTGCCGGATGTAATCAAGGTTATGGAGCTGGTGCTGAGTGAGATGTTGGGAAGACTCTGGCCATTGAGGGCGTTGACAGCAATCTGACTGGTGAGTGGAGTGATAGGCAGGTGATGCTTCTGTGCAAAGTGAATGTCCATGAAATTACCCTCAGCTCCCGAGTCCAGTAGTGCTTGACAGGTGAGAGTGTGGTTGGCCCATCTCAGTCTTACCGGAAGGAGAGTGGAAGGTGAGGACTTCTCGGTGGAGATCCCACCCGATAGTAGCCTCTTCATTACTATTGGGCTCGATCCTTTACTCGGGCATGAATGCAGAAAATGCCCCGCTCCTCCACAGTAAATGCACAGTCCTTGGGATCTCCGCCTCTCTCTCTCCTCCCGGGAAAGCCGAGCTCTCCCTACCTGCATGGGTTCAGAATGGTAGGTGGGACCGACCGTGTCTGCAGCGCTGGTCGAACGGCCCTCCGCGGCTCTAGCTCCGTGGTCAGGAAGGGAGAAGCGTTCCACACGACTGAGGCGAGCGTCCACTCGCAATGCGAGGTCGATTAGCCCGTTAAGACTCTGGGGAAGATCCAAGATGTAGCTTTCCTTCTGGACACGGTCGGCCAACCCATGCAGGAAGACGTCCCACTGCGCCTCCTCGTTCCATCTGCACTCCGCCGCCAAGGTACAGAACTTGATGGAGTACTCAGCCACAGTGCGATTCCCTTGCTTGAGCTCCGTAAGCAGTCGAGCCGCGTCCTTGCCGGCTACCGCACGGTCGGTATCTCGGCGGCGAGTGCCTGGAACGAGGTGCAGCATGAATCCTGGTTCTCCCACACCGCCGTTCCCCACAAAGCTGCCTGCCCCGTGAGGAGCGTGAGCACGAATGCCACCCTAGACTCCTCCTTTTCAAAGGTTCGGGGCTGCAGAGTGAAATACATGGAACATCTTGTAAGAAAAGTTCTGCAGAAATTAGGCTCACCAGCGTAAGACTGTGGAACAGGTAGGCGTGGCTCCGGCTGGTCTCCTCGATCCAGTGGTGTGGGGGGAACAGGCGGCGTGGGCGGCGCAGTGGGATTGCGAAGCTGTTGCAGTTGCTGGGAGAGCTCGGACACCTGCGTCACCAGTGCTTGCACAGCGTGTCCGGTAGATGAAATACTCTCCTGCTGCTGATCCATCCAAGCGATGCGGTGATTGATGAACTTCGTCAGCGATGCTGAACTTGCTGCATCCATTATGGTCAGATCGTTGTGTCACGGAAAGAAAGGCAGATGCAAGTGCAAGTTTAAACTTCTCATTTATTGAGCTTCACACACATGAGAACAGTCAGCTGACATGTAGCAGACAGCAGGAGAGTGGTGAACGCAGGGACTTCGATGGACTGCCAGGAATCCAGTGAGGGAAGATCGTGAAGGGAGTCCGTGAGCGTGAAACCACCATGAAGAATCCAACGAAGAATAGAAAACAGGAACACGACATCAAGAAGAACTCCAATCCAGGAACGAACACACGAGAAGCACAGGGAACAACACAGGGGAACTCCAAACAATGATCTGACAAACATGAGATGAAAGACAGGGCATTAAATAGGCTGGTATATGGGAAACAGCTGCCGCTGATCAGACAATCAGCGGCGACGCCCACATATAACAATAAATGTGACGAAACACACACATACACAGACACCAGAATGAGACAGCGGATCACCAACCGTTTCACCGAAAACGACACATTTCAATTTTGTCAGTAATGTCTAAAACATTAGAAATGTAGTATCTGAGAAAATTGTAAATTTTTTAGATATACCAAATAATTTGTTGTGCCATTTGCAATTTGGGTTCGGTAAACATCATTCAACGGAAACTGCTGTATGTTATTTTATTGAGCAAGTGTGGTGAAAACTAGACAAGGGTTGTGGGTGCAGTTTTCATTGATTTACAAAAGGCATTCAATACGCTAAATCATAAAAATCTGTTATCTAAATTATTACATTTTAACTTTTCGGTAGAAACAATCAATTGTATTGAGTCTTATCTTACACCTGGATTAAAACACATCTTCTTTGAGAGATCGTTCCACAGGGGTACCTCAGGTGTCTATACCAGGGCCTCTACTTTTTATTTTGTACTTGAATTATTTTCCAGATGTTTGTCGATGTATATATTTAAATGTATGCAGGTGATACTGTGTTTATCATGCTTACTCTGTGTTGTTTAAAGGTGCCCTAGAATCCCTTTTCACAAGATGTAATATAAGTCTAAGGTGTCCCCTGAATGTGTCTGTGAAGTTTCAGCTCAAAATACCCCATAGACTTTTTATTATTCAATTTTTTAACTGCCTATTTTGAGGCGTAATTATAAATGCGCAGATTCTGTGCGTGTCCCCTTTAAATGCTAGCGCTCTCTGCCCCCCGAGCGCGCAACTCTATAATTGCATAAACAAAGTTCACACAGCTAATATAACCCTCAAAATGGACCTTTACAAAGTGTTCGTCATGCAGCCTATCCAATCATGTGAGTATAGTATTTATTTGGATGTTTAGACTTGATTTTGAATGAGTTTGATAGTAGCCTATGCTCGGGCTAACAGGCTAATGCTACGCTTTTGGAGAGATTTATAAAGAATGAAGTTGTGTTTATGAATTATACAGACTGCAAGTGTTAAATAATGAAAATCATGACATGGCTCTTGTCTCTGTGAATACAGTAAAGGCCCTGGTAAACCTCAAACGAAATCAAAGAACCAACTGATGTGATGTCATTTCGAACAAAATCAGGCCAAAACGAAGTACGTTTTGTGTACTTTTTGGAAGTTCGAAATGGCTTGCCAAAGCGAACCTTCAGGAAAAGTTCGCTTCAGCTGCAAAACACCTTCGTACTACCATTGGTCCGTGATGATAACTTAATAGGAGGCTCCGCCTTCACTCGCGTCTTTGACTCTTTTCGTGTGTTTGAGTTCGTCGAGGTACGATCGGGGTGAATTTTGAACACCCAGTAGAAAATATATACATCAATAATTAATCACACTTTCATGTTTCATGTCAATTTTAATCACTGGTTCTTCATATCCTCATCCTTTGGAAGTGTTTACAAAGATAATTTGCTATTGCAGAGCAGAAAACAGCATCTTCTCGACATGTACACAATACGCACCAGATACAGCGTTTGAGGAGGGATCAAGTTTTCGAGGGACGTCCACACAGAACGTAGGGAATGGGATTCGAACTAAAAACTCTTTCTTTTGAGAGACAACTTTTTTTTATGATGCACTTTCAGCTTTACAACTTTGAACACTGTTTACATTCAAATATAGGTACATTACGCACTGCATGAAAGGTCATTTTCAAAAATCCATAATAGGGGCACTTTAACAATGCAGTGAAGCAGCGCAGAGTCTTCTTACTAGATCACAAACTAAATTAATTAATTACCGCCAACTATTATTATATCATGTATCTCACGGCTTTACAGTCCGTACAACGAGATCATCTGATGATTATGAAAAGGACGTACATGAGTGGATATTTCACACGAGTCGACTGTAAGTTATGCAAACCAAAGATTAAAACGCTGTTTACTTCAAAGACTAAAGCACAAACTGGAGGTGAATAACAGCCTTTTAAAATGATTAATTATCTGCTTTATTGCACTCTATATCAAATGTCTATTTCTGATTTAATTACAAAGATGATCTGCCATGGTTTAATCTGTCCTGAACCAGTTCTGCAATGAACCTAAAAGATCACTAATCGAACAGAAAATAAAAAAGAACAAAATAATGTAGGTCAACAAATGTAGAGATAATTACTCACATTTAATTGTTTCATTTTACAGTTTTACATGAATGGTTTTCTTTGTTTTCAATTCAGAATTACATATGTTACACAAAACTGTTTTGGGCACTCATATGATGCCACAAAAATATAATTTATTTCCGTAGAGGCCACATTTTGATAAGAATGAAATGAGTTCAGCTTTGAGAATGAAACTAACCTGTTTGTTCTTCAGTTTCTTCATGTTTCACACTGAACACTTCTTCAATCTTTATGTCTTCACTCTCCTCTTTAATAAACGCCATCTTTATAATAGTGTGTCACGTGATCTCAGCTGAACCAGAAGTTTTTTCTGTGTGTTTGAACAATTTGACATGTTTATTAGGAGAATAAATAACAGAAATAAATCCACAGTAAATCAGTATGGCTGATTGATGTTGTCAACTGGAATGTGTTTTCATATTACATTATTAACATTAACATTATTACATTATTTTACCATTTACTGCACTTTGTTAAAAGGTCAGACATCAGACGGCGCTGTGGCTAATGAAACAGAAAATGTTGAGAAATTAAGGTCTTTCTTACATCAAAACTGAATCAGAATATGAGTTTATATTTTGAAACAAATTAAATATATCAAGAGGCAACAGTTATGTTCAGGGTTAGGAAAAAATGTAATTAAACAATTAAAACAGTAAAGAGCTACTGAATACATAATTGAACACAAGTGCTATAAAACTGCTTGTACAAACTAAAAACTAGAAGCGCTCCTGAAAGCCTCTGGTGTTGTAGGATGAAACTCTTTTCAAGAGATTCGAAACACTGATTGAATCATTTTTGACATGCATTTGATTCAGTTGACTCGGAAAGCTCGTTTCTTCATCACAATTTACTAGAGACTGAATTCATGTTTATGATAAACTGATGCACGATAAAGGGCGCAAAATAAGACGGAACTTTTCTGTTACTAAGAAAAAAACCTTTTCAGTTACTCATGTGGATGTTTTACTCACAGAAATAACGCCCTTAAAAGTTAGCTATTACATTATATGAAGGGACTAAGCCTATTTAAAAACTTTAAATGCTTACAAAACACAAACCTTTCTTCAGCCGATTCTCAACAGACGCCCAGCGCGCCGCGGTCTTATGGCGTCACAACGCCACTCCAAAATAAAAGTCCTGGTCACAGGCTAAAATCACAAAAGTGCATAGGCTATATACAAGCAAAATAATATGTCGGATGGATTATATATGAATACATGTTTAAATACATGCTGTCCAATATGTGCTGAAAAGAGCTGCCAATAAATGAGTGTGAAGCACATCTAATATGCATTGTCTGTAAAGCTGCTTTGAAATGATATGTATTGTGAAAAGCGCTATACAAATAAATGTGAATTGAATTGAATGAGAGATTCTGTCTAAAAGACAAAATTATCATTTTTGAGTGCAGAAACTAATTATACCAGGGTTTGATTTTTGAAGTTGTATCACAAACAAATGTTATTATTATACAGTAAACAAGGTTTGTCAATTAAATTTTACCTTTATTAAGGCAAAAGACTACTCAAAATCACAAAAAACTAAACATATCCAACAATCAAAAATTAACATGTCGCACATACCTGAACATTACTCTCAGTTGTGCAGAATTAATTGTGATTTTGCATGTGTGTCAACTAAGTTGTTATTTTCAAATAATCCAATTGTTTTCCAAATTTGCTTGACATTTTTGTACCACTGAACTGGGGAACCTGATTTGAATGTCCCGTGAGAAGTTATGTTTGCACATGCATGTGTGTGAATCCACCAAGCATCTGTTAGATGTTTTCCCTCTCCACATTTCTTTCTTAAGAAGCTTCTCCCGAATGATCAATCAGTCCAGACTCTCTCAGTAACTGATACTGTGGACACATCCTCTGCTGCTTCCTTATATATACAACACTTGAAAAATGCACAGCCAAGAAACTTACAATGTGTCTTTCCATAGCAAAATGCTGACTGTTGCTTTCTGGATTTCTGAAGTTTTACTATATTGTATTTAAATGACAGGACACATGCATTTTTTCAGAGAACATATCTGTCCATCCATGGTTTAGACGCCCTTTAGACGTTTTATCTTTGCCCACTCTTCTCTTGTCAGTGTAATTGAAAACCGTTCGATGTCTTCATTGTCATTTCCTTGTTGATTCTTCAAGGTTGTCTCTTTCTGTTTGTTCTGAAACTCTTCTCTGAATGTGTAAAGGATAGCTTGGTCTTCTTCAGTTTTCTTTTTTTGTGGTTGTCTTGTTCAGTTTGGACAGAAACAGGGTGAAATATCAGCAATACCCTGAATATCCTTAAATCCAACACATGCACCATTCCTGCACTGGGGCTCTGGTCTTTCAGGAATGTTTGGGCGTCTGCAGACACAATGTTCATCTCCCTCATCACCACAGCCAGTGGACGGCAGACCATGTAAATATGTTAATATAAACAAAGCATGTCAAAAACAACAATCTTTTTTTCTTTTTTAAATTTGATATTTGTTTACACTGCATACTCACAGGTTCCTCACTTAGCTTTTCTAGTGGTGTGTCAAAACCATCTGTTTCACCTTGAACATCACTAGGATTATCCTTGAAAAATGTTAATTTCAATCCAATGCTGTATTATTACCAAATAAATAAATACAAAGTAATCTCAGTTCTCACAAGACTATGTTGGCTTCAGAAAACAGAGGTCATTTGTATCAAACAATATAACAACGCTTTATGAAAGGTTTAAACATTACATTCGTATTAACGTTTGAACAAACCATTTTAACCTACACTGTTAAATGTCGCTGTAGATTTTGCAGCACAGTACTGTAAAAACCTACAGTACAGTACCATATTTCTATATTACAGTAAAATACTGTAATTTATATTGCATTCTGGGTAATTTTGATTGAGCGGGAATATTTTACAGTACATTTTAGTGTTGCTGTACCCTGCTGTAACCTGGCTGTAATATACCAGGCAATAATACAGGATTGCTGTAAATAACGCGCCACGTGACGTCACATCACACAGACAGAAGAACACGGCCGCTGGTGACCGGAGAAGCAGAACGGTGTATTTCTGGAAGTTTGGTAAGTTAATTTTACTATTAGGTTTTTACAAAGTGTATCATTTTTATTCTGGAATGAAACTGCACATTTAGCCAGCGAATGTTGCTAGCTGTAGTCGAAAACACCGTTATTAGATGTGTACGCGCTGTTTTGCCCCGCTGCTCTCCTGACATTTTAAAATCTAACTCAGTGTATTAGCTTCGGGTTTATTTCTACCAAACTCGATGTCGATGATTGTTGGAACCGTGGAAAGACGAACCGAAACGGGTTTGGTGAGTTTTAATTTGTTTCTGTCGAGTTTGAACGAAGTTTGTTTTACTAATGCGCGCGAGGTTGGAATCTGCTGGGAGATCGATAGACGGCCGTTTGTGTTTAAACAAAAAGGATCTTGCGATTAAAAAAAAGTATATTCCTGTGGGGATCCTTTCCATAATGTTGTCCGATTCGAGCCTGTCAGTGAGAAAAACAAGCACTTTTATAGTCGTACACTGACGGTGCACACAAGCTCAAACGTATTATATTTGCCATCCACTGACGGCTGCAGCGGCCGCGGTCTTCAGTTAACGTTAGTGCTTAGGCACAAAAACATGGAAAAAGATGGCCCAGATCGAAAATACTTAAGTTTCACTTGAAACGTACTGTAAATGGGTGGTTTGGGGTCAGAGAGATTGGCTATTGTTAACTTGGCCAGATTATTACTGCATCTGTTTGGGCAAGAAGACCCTGTTCTGTAGCATAGTGACTGTAATGACAATAAACGATTATGATTATAAAAAAAATATGAATTGGGATATAAATTACCTTTATCACCATTTATAATTATCTATTAGACAACAAAGCAAGTATAATGCATGCCATGGCAATATATTCAGCAAGGTCTAGGATAATATTTTACTAACCTAGATGTATTATTGAAGTAGGCCTATATGAAATGCATGTGGCAACAGTGTATGTGTTAGCCTATCCCCAACAAGCAACATCAATGAATAAACATTTATTTTGATTTCTTCCAGCAGTGTGGTCCACTTGTCTTTGCATCCTGGGAAGTGCATTGCTTTCACAAGGAAGCGTATTTGTAAGTATTAGCCATAATAATACAACCTTTTACACTTTAAAAATAAGTTGCATTTTGTTTTGCTACAGAATTTTCATTTGACATTTCTATCTTACACTGTCTGTTCATCTTTATTGGTGCTGTGGATAACAGTTTTTGTAATACGTGTATTTGTGTTTGTGCCTTGACTTTGTTATAGTTTTGGCATTGAAGGAAAGAAATGTACTGCCCGACAGGGAGTGAGCAGAAGACCAGGACGTGGTGCAGAGTGATGGCCATCAACCCACATGTCAACAGCTTCGTTCGGTCCTTTGTGTTTAAATGGAAGACTTCACACTGAGGGACTGTGGCCTGTTTGCAGCCATCCACGTGCCCTTCAGTTAGGGGTGAATCTTGTGGGACACTTGTTGTTTTTGCTCACTTTTTAAGATAAATCAAATTTCTGATGCACTGTACCAAGACCGTTGCTGATGGGGCGTAAGATGGAGACAATTCTGAAATGTTTTGAAATGTTTAAATATATTGATTGAATAAAAATACATTTTTAAAATTTACTCTGGTTTGCCTTTTGATTTGTAATGTTATTCTGTAGTATAGTACTATTGTAATATTACTAACTATAGTATGTATATACTATTCTAACCTATGTATTATATAATTATATATTTTATCATTATTAGCAATGATTATAAGTAATATTTATCAGTGAAATAACTATATAATACAATATAGTAAAATACAGTAAAAATTGATCAAATTACAAAATACTGTAAAAATACAGTAAAATACTGTTATGTAGTTATACAGTACTGTTCTTTGTACTGTAAAATTGCATTACAGTACATTGCTGTAAAGCGAAATACACTACATTGCTGGCAACCCTGCTGCCAGTACTGTACTGTAAAAATACAGGGAAATTGTTAACAGTGTACACAAATGTATCCAATCCTAAAAAAAGTTACATACAGCTCATATTTACCATATTAACTTAAAGTTCACTCACTTGTAACGTTGTTCTGTCATCTTGAACAGGAAAGTAAGTAAAGTGCATCCTCTGTGATGTCACTGATTACATTTTAAGGCAAGGTTTAAAAAAATGACAGATATAATGCAAGTGCTTTTTGCTACTTTCAGCCCAATGCAGTTATCATTTTCACGTCCTGCACCACGTTGTTTAAATAGAAAATGCATTTGCACCCATTTGTGCACCTATAGGCGTGCTGATCTGAAAACGAGGTGTGTTCAGACACATTGTTGGCGTGTTGCTATTTTGAGGCAACTGAAATAGACCGCGCCATTGACCAACTGAAACCTGCTCTAAAGTCAATGCCGCAATATTTGTTTTGTTATTTAAAGAGCGTGTTAGTAATATGAGCCTATATGCGCGTGCACAACGCGTGTACACTCTGATTATTACACAAAGTGAACTAAACCTTTAAGTTCAACTAAATTAATTACATTTTCTTTTCAAAACTGGCGTCTGTCTATTGACAATAATGCAAGCAGAAATTCCTTTACGCCACTAATTGGAGCTGGATGAGACGACATGCTGATTGTGATAAAGGTCCATAGAATGCTGCAGTAGTGACCATGTCATGTCCGGCTAGAAAAAGGGACATCTTCACTCTATATCTAAATATTAAAAAAAAAAAAAAAAAAAAAAAAAAATGTTAAAGATTTTAAGCATATTGTGTATTTGTGCTTAGAGACAGTTGTTTTATTTGTGATAACACAATGAAACATGCCAAATTATGCAGACATCATTTATGGCCAGGCTGTCAAACAAATTAATTATGCAAAAACAAGAGAGAACCAACAAAATATTAAATGTAATAACATTTCCTGTCAGCTTTTTGTTTTTCTAGTAAAATAAAATCTGTATATGTTATTTGCCTGTATATGTAATTTTGTCAGAAAAATACCTTAGTACACTCAGTTTGATTTTGTTCTTCTTCGATATTTAAAATATTTTAAAATATATATAAAATATTTCCTAATTTTTTGATGGTTTAATCAAACTTTTTAATCAAAAACACATATCCCTCTGGGATATGTCATACACATTTTGTATATTAAATGTAAACATTTACGAACTATGTAAATTTATATGTATTTTGGGGATTTTAGACAGCAGCGTGTGAACGGGACTTTTATTTTGGTCTGGTGATGTGACGTCATGACTCTGCGCCGCATTCATGCATCTGTTGTGATTCGCCTGTAAAAAGGTTTGTTTTAAAGCATTTATATCAACACAAAAACCGTTCAACCAATTGTATAGTTAATGATGAATTATTTATTAATGAATGAAGCATTGTAATTAGGCTATTTATTCAAACATGAGGACCCAAAATGTCTCAAGAACGTTTTTTTTGTGATAAGGTGCATTAGCACACGAGTAACAGAAAAGATGCGTCTTATTTCGCTACCCATATAGTCCATAATTGTATAGTAAACACGAATTTGACAGCTGGCTAGTAGTGATGGAGAAACGGATGTTTTTCTTTTCTTTTTTTACACCGAGTCAATTGAACCAATTGCTCCGCAGAATGATTCACTGATTCGATTCGCTCGAATCACCTCGTTGGTGATGCCTGCTTGAACAGTGTAAATGAAATGAGAATACAAACACAAACATGTAATAATGACAAGGTTTAAAAACCTATTTTAAATGTCATCATGAAAGAGTAATGTATTTAATGTAGTCTGCAAATCATCATATACTCCATAATGCCTAAATAAGAATTTAAGAATTTAATTTGCTCTTTTAATAATTTGTACTGCTTGTTTTTAGTGTTTTTGGGGGGAATCGGGTCATTTAAGGCCATTACTCTGACTGACTCTTACCAGTGTGCTGACTACTGAACTATGGATTCATTTAGATTTATTTTTGTTTCTGATAATTATTCTCATCCTAAACATGAAAAATTGTTCAAACACACAGAAAAACTCCTGGAGAAGCAGCTGAGATCCTCACGACAAACTATTATAAAGATGGCGTTTATTAAAGAGGAAAGTGAAGATATAGAGATTGAAGAAGCATTCAGCGTAAAACATGAAGATACTGAGCAACAAACAGGTTAGTTTCATTTGATCCTCACTGAAATGTCGGCCTCTACTGAAATGAATGATATGTTTGTTTGTATAATGTCATATGTGTGTTCTAATTAAATTAGTTTTGTTTGTCATAAGTGGTTGCCTTATGTGGATATACATGTTGCGATCACGTGACCAGACAAATACTAATGCTGCTTCAAAAGAGGTGGTCTGAGTACGGTTCGCTAAATATGTCCACTGTGAACACAAATCAGTCCCGGCTCACTTGATTTTTCCATTTGTGAATTCCAGTGTTTGGTCATCAGATGCTTCCATACGAATTGGCTGTTCATCACGGCTGCTTCTTCTCTCAAACCTCGACTGATTACTCATTCACAATGTACAATGGACTACTTGCACAACTACTTCTGTGTTCTACTCATTACAGCTCGAGGGTTTCTGGTCAGCGTTCAGCGCACTTATATACAGAGAGCTTCTTGTGAAAATGCAGATTATTCATATGGTTTAGGGCTGGCAAATGTTTTGTAAACAATTAATTATATTTTCTGCATTAACATTAATTATCTTCAACCTGCTGAAATGTTTATTAATGTATTTCGCTTCCAAATGCGCATTCTGAATAATAAATAAATATATTTCCCCACTAACCTGCCGCCGTCAAGTGCTCGTCTTGTCATTAGCAGTGTTTCCTTTCGAAAGGGAACTCAACTCTGCGTTGGAATACGCAATGGGAGGGAACGTCACGTGACCCAGGTGTCTGAAAGCCAACTATCCAATAATTCCAATCCCTATTGGCCGGCGACAGCCTATGACGTAATATGGCGCGACCCGGAGTATAAAGGAGCGCCTGAGGAAACAGTCAGCATCTCATCGTCTTTCGGTCCTGTTCTGTCTGATTTCGACTATATCGACTCCAGTAAGGTTTTTATATATGCCTTACAAACGTTCAAGAGAGTGTGTTTATCCATGTCCCAGGGTTTGACACTTGATATACACATTTTTCTGGACGTTTTCTGTCTGGAGAGGAGCACGCATAGACAGTGCTTGAGGGCGCTGTCTGTTGTTTACTGTGAGCCTCTTCCTATCGGGACGCTCCGTTCTCGTTTGGCACTCTTCCTGAGGGAAGAGGTGTCTGCATCTGTGCCTGGTGATTCTGGCCCCATTTGTGCTGAGGCATAGCGGTGGCTGCCATCATAGGGATCGCAGATGAGCTCGTTGGGAGGTTTGAGAGAATTGTATTCTCTCTCTCTAACTTTCCCGGGGCTGACGAGAACGAGTGGATGATGATGACGTTCGTGTTTGACGTCATAGCATTCGGCGAGCGCTCCTCTGGCTTGTGTATGTGAGCTACTGTGTGTTTGGGACGCCAGGCCGCAGGAGGGTCTATATTTTATGTGTTTAAAATAAGACCTTATTTTCCTGTATAGTTTTCTGAGCATGTAGTCGGAAAAATTAGGTTTTTTTTGGGCAAACTGAAGTTGATAGACTGGCTAGAGTATATGTTGTTCAGGCCACAAAATGGCCGCCTCTTAGCCACCTGTTTAGAGTAGCTTCTCATCTGCTGTTTTCTAGAGTAGTTTGAGTTAGCACTCGTCACTTCAGTTAATATGTATGTTTAGGTCGGCCTTAATCAGCCGCCTGACATTGTTTGCTTGTGAGCTTCGCTTTCTTTCTTTTATCCATGTGATTTGGAGGTGAAACCCAGGCTTCACTAGGCTTGTGGCCCTGTAAGAAGGCCCGTAGCTTAGCGGCCAGGCTAGAGCTAGGTTAGTTGTGTTATTTACATATAACCCTATGTATACTATCCCTTGTCAGGTTGTATAGTTCCTAGTTCTGGCCACCTCCCGAGGGAGTTGTTAGGCCGTATGCCCATTATCCCCTTGCTATGTAGGTGCAATTGTTGAGTTTAACAGCTAGGTTGTAGACTGTTTTTTAGACTCCCTGATGCTGTTATCTCAGGTGGTAGGCCCTTATCTTTGCGTAGATAAGTTCATGCTGTGTGTGCAAGGCCCCACTCTCTAGAACTTTTATGCTATGGAAAATGTGTTTTTTCCTCTGAGCTACTTGCTCTTTTATCAAGTTTGAGTTGGCGTTGCTTGTGTTTAGCATCTGTCCTCTATGGCTCAGTACAGATTTGATAATCTGTAGGGAGAAAATAATTTTCCTCTTTGAAAATAGCATATACATCAAAGTGTTGTGTTTGCTTTGAAGTTCTAGACTTTTGACCTACATTATATGTGAGCTTACTTATGCTGCCACAGGTTAGCACCTGTTCTCATAATAGCAGGCTTTTTCATGTAGCCGCTATTGGAGACCTTGGTGACCTAATATTCCCCATTTGTAGGTTTATTGGTGTTACTGAGTGCATGACCTGTTGGATTGCATACTCAGGGTAGTATAGAACCACTTTTTGAGAAAAGCTGGTTTCTATTAGCTCCCTTTTTGTGATCTTGTTAACAGCTATATTGCATATAACTTTGATTGTAGGCTCTTATGGTTAATTAGCCTCCTTCTAGTTTGCCTCCTTTTTAGCTGACTTGTTGGCAGGATCCCTGGGAATCCGAGAACCCATACCACCATCAGCCACGTCCCACCTCTGTTGAGTAGGCCTTAAGCAGGCCTCTCGTGGAGTATGGCAGCGTAATATGCATTCCTTCTCTAAGAAGTTCGTGACAGGTTTTCCACTGAATGCATGGCCTGACGGTTGATATGGTCTTGGACTGGCTGATGCCACATGTTTACTATGGTAGGCCCTAATAAGGCCTCCTTTTTAGTTTACATGTTGGCACAGTGTGTGTTATATGGACAAACAGGCTGAATGCCACTTGTTGCTGAGATTGTAGGCCCTATAGGCCTCCTTTTTAGCTGACATATTGGCAGGATGCTTGTGAATCCAATACCACCATCGGCCACGCCCCACCTCTGTTGAGTAGGCCTTAAGCAGGCCTCTCTTGGAGTATGTGGCGTAATATACACTCCTTTTAGAAACTAAATCTTTGAATGCATGGCCTAATGGTTGGTATTGTTATGGTCGCCACCTGCTGATGCCACGTGTTTACTAAGGTTTTCCTGCTTTTGTTTACCTGCGTAGCATGTTGGAGTTCAGTTATGTACTCCTCTCGCTTTGAGAGTAAAAAGGTGCTTTTTCCGAGTACTGTTCTGAGTGGCTGACTTCTCAGGGTGAGTTCTGGTGGTAAAACCTAACTGAGGTTTGGTTATAACTACATCAGCCTCCTTGAGTCTGGGTGGATTGTCATGTGGGCACTTTACAGTTTAACTACTGTCATTGAGTCATATGTCCTGCTCCTAGCAAGACAGGTGTTCAAGGTGGCCCTCACAAGCCACCATTGAATGTCCTTCTATGATTATGTGCCCACAGTATGGTCTACCTGCTAGGTTGAGCTTTGAACTTCCCTGTTAGGGTTGTTTGTGTAATAGTGCTTAGCTCCCTAAGCTGATCATGGGTTGTAGGCTTCCATGAGGCCTCCTCCTGAGGTTCAGCCCTAGGCTGGTTTGTGCTCCCCTGTATCAGGGTTTCTAGTGCACAGTCTGTTTTTACTCTACAGTTGCTGAACGGCACTTGTTGCTGAAATTGTAGGCCCCACTAGGCCTACTTTTTAGTTGATTTGTTGGCAGGATGCTTTCGAAAAAACCTGACCACCTTAAAAAAGCCATGCCCCACCTCTGAGGCCCTAATCAGGCCTGTTCACGTTGGGTGGCAGCGTTCTATGTATTTCTTCTGAGGAAGTTTCAATACTAAATACATGGCTTTTGGGTGGACTGGTTATGGCAGCCCCTTGCTGATGCCATATGTTTACTAAGGTAGGCCTCTTCTCGCTGTGAGAATTTATGGTGCTTTTCCGAGTACTTTGAGTGGCTAGCCCCTCAGGGTGTATGCTGTGGTGAAACCTTACTGAGGTTTGGTTTGAACTGCATCCGTCTCCCTGAGCCTGATCTTACGCTAGTTGAGCTAATAGCCACCTACAGTGGCATGAAAAAAGTATGTGAACCACTTGCAGAATCTGTGAAAATGTGAATATTTTTAATAACATAAGTGAGATCATACAAAATACATGTTATTTTTTATTTAGTACTGTCCTGAGTAAGATTTTACATAAAAGATGATTACATTTAGTTCACAAGACAAAACAATAGCTGAATTTATTAAAATAACCCCATTCAAAAGTTTGTGATTGATTCTCAATACAGTGTGTGGTTACCTGTGTGTGACAGGTGTTCAGGGTGGCCCCTCCAGGACACTTTCTGAATATACTTCTGTATCATATTCAGTTACTTTCATGCTGTAGGCCCTCTTGGCCTCCATGAGTATGTGCCCATTGCATGGTCTACCTGTTAGGTGAGTTTTGTACTTCCCTTTCGGGTTATGTATGTAAGGGTGCTTTCACACCTGCCTCATTTAGTTCGGTTGAATCGTACTAGAGTTCGTTTCCCCCTTTGGTGCGGTTCGTTTGGGCAGGTGTGAAAGCAGCAATCGCACTCGGGTGCGCACCAAAAGCGGACCAAATAAGCGTACCGAGACCTGCTTGAAGAGGTGGTCTCGGTACGCTTTCAAACGAACTCTGGAGCGGTTCGTTTGTGGTGAGAACGTGATCCAACCTCGAACAGACCCAACTGCAAAAAGTACTGATCATTTTTGGACTAAACCAGCTGCCGTAGTCAGCTGCGCTATGCATTATGGGATGAGGAAGTGTTTGTTGACAGTTTGCACTTTAGCATGGCAGCTCGCGGACAAACTTGGAGTTGTGAGGAGGTGCGGAGCCTCATAGAAATTTGGACTGATGACCATATTAGGTCCCAACTTTCGAAAACTCATAAGAACAGCGCGATCCTCTCATTGTTTAGCAAACAACTCAGGGAAAGGGGGTTTGATAGATCTGTGGAACAGTGCCGGGTTAAGGTAAAGAAGCTCCGCCAGCAGTACATCCAAGTGCGGGATGCACTTAATAAAACGGGCAGCTCGGGTAAGGAGAAAGACAAGTTCCCCTGGTATGATGACCTCGATAATATACTTGGGACAAAACCCGACGTCGATCCGGTGGATGTCGTTGAGTCCCATGAAAGTTCAACATTGTCCGCTTCCAGTGATGCTATTGATGCTAGCACTGTTGACCAAGCTACCGCATCTAATACCGATGTTGACGGTGAGTTTATTTCGTTTTTGCACTTGCCAATACAAAGCACTTACTTAAGAAATTATGGTGTAACTTTAGGCGTAGATTATTCTTTGCCATGCCTAATATGACGGCAAGTTATGTTACTTCACATTAACCAGAAGCAGTTATATATATATATATATATATAACAGTATATATATAACTGCTTCTGGTTAATGTGGAGTGACATAACTTGCCGTCATATCGTGTGTATATATGTATGTATGTATGTATGTGTGTGATATATATATATATATATATATATATATATATATATATATATATGTGTGTGTATATTTATGGGACATTCTTTGTTTCACACACACTGCATTGCTTACATTGCAATATGCATTTAAATATATTTTTATATTTAAATCTGCATTAAAATGTCATAAGTAACAAAGATACAGTTTTTTTCACTAAACAGTGGGAGATTCAAGCAACATATCCTCTGATGTAGATGTCACAAACACCGTTGCTGATGCAGGAGTGTCTGATGATCCAAGTACAGAGAGCAGTGCCAATGAAGAAGGCATCATAGGAGAAAGACTGCCCATTCCTGGAGCCAAAGCTCGAAAAAGAAAGATAAAGTCTTGCAAAGCTGATGTTGACATCCAGGCATATATGATGGACAACAAAACGATGCTGACAGAACTGCATAGAGCTGAACAGAGCCAGGTGGCTCAAGAAGCTGCCTGTTTTGAGAGAATATTGAAGGCACAACAGGAGGCTGAGGAGAGAAGATTCCAGGTGATGCAGGCACAGCAACAGGCCACTAACCAGATGTTTCTGCAACTAATGGGCACTCTAGCAAGTGCACTGAATCCTGGTCAGCCTCCACCTCATTCCTCAACAATGCCAGCCTGGACCACGACACCCCCACCAACATCAATCCCTAGTGCTTGGTCCTTGCCCCACCTGTTTCAGCCAACTGCCCTGCTGCCAATGAATGATCCACATCACCACCGGCAATCAGAATCTCCATCCACCCAAGAAGAACATCCTAGCACTTCATCCATTATACATGACATTAATAGTACATACTACTACAAGATGTAGTTTTTTTTTGTTTTTTTTTTTTTTTTGCTTTTTGAATTGTTCTGGAAGAAATTAATGTTCTGTTTAGTGTTCTGAAGAATATACTTAAAGCAGAAATGACAACCCTGTGTTGTGTTTACTTTTCCCAGAAATATGCTACCTCATTTGCATTACCTCTGGAGTACACGAGTAGAATATATAATTTAAAGTAAAAAGAGGACTTTTTTTTTCTAATCAATGTTTTTGTAGCCAACATTTATGGCAAAGTTGCATTTGTCTGAAGTTAAACAGGCAAGTTTGGTGTTAAGAATGTTCTATTTTTTAAGAACTGTGATTGTGTTTACATGTATAACATGGCTAGTCCAGTGGCCTAGAAACTGTTAGCAGGCAGTTGAAGGACTAGCTGGAGGCAAAGCTCCCTAAGACCACCACTTACGCACTGAAATAATGGCATAGTGCCTTTAGCTTACTGTTTATGTGTGGTCTTTCGCATGGGAGATCGAGGTTCAAATTACAAGCACTATGTTACCTAATGTTCATTTTTATTGTAATTTCAGACAATGTACCAGACACATAGCACTGTTGAAAAAAGACATTTTAATTTCAAAATGGAAAAAAGGTGTTCAGACGTGTCAACTTTACATTTGTTACAAATAAAACAGAAAATAAAACCTTTTAAAGCAAAAGTGTTTCCATTCCATTAATTTTAAATCAAACAAAATAAGTTTATATATGGTGGTTCCCTATACTAGTATATGAACATAAATGCTATGAATAACTGAAGATGAACTCATCGAGAGATAACAGCATAACATTTTTTTTAAACATACTGAATACTGAACTGAGTATTTGCAGGCTTTGGTCATTCATACTGTAGCAAAGTAGCTACACAGTGCATTTCTAACGTCGTGTTGCTGCTGTACATGCCCCTGCTCATCATGTACAGGTCCCTCTTCCTCTGCAACTCTTTCTTCCTCTGCAACTCTTTCTCCCTCCACAAATTCCTCCTTCTGTACCTCACAGAAATTATGCAGCACACAGCAAGCAGACACAATGCGGCTTACAAAAGTTATGTGGGCCTCATTTTCTTTAAGAAGGCAACGCCAGCGTCCTTTGAGGCACCCAAAGGCACGCTCAACTGTCATACGGGCTTGGCTTAATCTGTGGTTGAAGTTGAGCTGCTGTGGTGTTACTGCTCCTCCTTCTGGGTAAGGTTTCATGAGCCAAGTTAGTAGAGGGTAAGCCGAATCACCCAAAAGAAAAAGAGGCACATCGACCCCCTCAAATGCTTCAGTCCAATGAGGTAAAAGAGTGCCTGCACTGCCACGCTCATACAATGATGATAGGGAGAAAACACGGGCATTGTGTATCTTGCCTGGTCGCCCAACATTAATATCCCAAAATCTCATCCTATGGTCCACCACACCTTGCAGAATGATGGAATAGTCTCCCTTCCGGTTGTAATAACAAGATGAGTTGTCAGGAGGAGCTCTGATCTTAATATGGCTTCCATCAATCGCACCTGCCACCTGAGGGAATCTCCATTTGTCTCGAAATCCCTGTATTATCTGCCTGAACTCTGCTGCTGAGGGATGCTTGATATACAGAGGCTTCATTACCACATTTATGGCAGTCACAACCTCCTGGGTGATAGTGCAACATGTTGATAACCCAACACCAAACAGTTGTGAGATAGACCGGTACTCCAGGTTTGTGGCTAATCTCCAAACACAAATTGCAACTCGAGCATCAACAGGCACTGCCTGTCTATATTTTGTGTTTTGTCGGGTCAGCCAGGGCCGGAGAATGTCACAAAGGAGTATGAAGCTGCCTCGTCGCATTCGGAAGTTTTTCAGCCAGTCTTCGTCTGTCCAGGTGGTGTTGATGTGGGGCCACCAACTATCACTTCGTGGGCATGTCCAAATCCTCCTGTGTTTAACAGAAATATGAAATTAATCATCTAGTCATTATGAAAACTTTCAGGAAATTATCTCTTAATTTACATTGTTATTATCATATGTAAACTAGGGATGGGCAACAATTAATCGCGATTAATCATTAGCAAAATAAAGGTCTGTGTTTATGTAATATATGTGTGTGGTCTGTGTATAATAATTATGTATAAATACACACGTGTATAAATTTAAGAAATATATGCATGTTTAAATATTTACATATATTTTATAGTACATGTAAATATAAATATTTTATATATAAATCTAACATTTTTCTTAAATATATACATGTATGTGTCTGTATTATGTATAGTTATGTATATATACATAACTATTATAAACAGAACACACACATATATTACGTAAACACAGACTTTTATTTTGCAAACGATTAATCGTTGCCCATCCCTAATGTAAACTGATTTCATTGATATTGTTAGATGAATTAGGGCAATGTTATTTTTGCTATTAAAATATCAAAATGCTTTAACATAGGCCTGTAATATGGATCGATATCAAAACCTTCTGCTTGCTTATCAAAAAACACATAGCAACAAGGTTACCACACAACATCAAATTCAAGGACTTCCAGGCCCCAAAACAGCATAGTGAGAATGTTTAATGAGAACTCAGAAAACTATTTCAAAGAGAAAGAGAGGGCATGACATTACCTGATAGATCGTTGGTAATATTTTTGGAGGATGAGTATGTCAGAGCCAAGAAGAATTAATGCACGCCTCTGCTTGAAGTGACGAGCGATGCGCGCTCGCCGTTTGCAGTGCATTAGAACGTTGTTTTCAAGCCGCATCCGCGCTCCATTATAAAATTGTATTGTTTGCATATTGTGGTGTATACAAACAATGTAATAGATTATGGCCAGGGACAAAACCAGCCCGCGCAGTCTTCTCTCCATAGTTGTGTTGTGTTATGTTGTCTCCGTATTGTTTGCTGGCTTTTCCTCTTATGTTGTGATTTTCCCGCACAATCCTGACCAATCGAAAAGCAGTTTAGCAAATACGCCATGGCCAATGAGTGATGTGGATGTTGTCACGTGACTGCATTTTGGTTCGTTTCAACTGGTTCGGACCAAAGCAATCAGTGTGGTGTGAAAAGGGACCAAAAAAGCAGAAAAATGCTACAATCTATAATTGTTTGCTCTTGGTTCGGACCAAATGAACCGAACTAGAGATGTGAAAGCACCCTAATAGTGCTTAGCTCCCTAAGCTGATCATGGTGGTAGGCCTTAATTGGGCCTCCTCCTAAGATTCAGCCGTAGGCTGGTTTGTGCTCCCCTGAAGCATCAGGTGTTTAGCACACAGCCTCCTCAGTGCATTAATTAAGCGCTGAGTAGATCCTAGGATGAGTGGATCATACTCCCCTCAGTATGAGGGTTCATAGCACTCAGCTGAGTTCTGCTCTCCAGGATGCCCGTCTCTACGCGTGGGTTTGAGTTGCTCCTGCCCTTTTGCAGTCACTTTTACCCGCTCCCCTCTGTGAAGGATGCGTTTTTGAGATTCTGTGTTCAGACAGGGATTGGCCCAGACTAATCTTGTCTTACGATAGACCAGGTCGGCCTCCCTGGTGGAATTGGGGGTGACTTCGTTCCCCTCTAGTGACTGGTCGGGGTTCCCTTCGGTTCCCTGGCCTCATTCCCTAGAAGAGACCACTTTGTCTGCGGAAAAGTTGGTCTCAGATGCTCTAGCGGCCTTATTAGGCCTTTTCCTTCGAAACTGCTCGACGTTTGTCAGCCATATTTTTTGGCATGCACTCTCCTCAAGCATGGCGGCATGGGTATATCGTTCTCCATTGCGTATTCCAACGCAGAGTTGAGTTACCTTTCGAAAGGGAACGTCTCAGGTTACATATGTAACCATAGTTCCCTGAGAACCAGGGAACGAGACTCTGCGTTTCCTTGCCATGTTTGGGGTTGCCTGCCTGCAGAACAGTCCCTCAAGACGATAGATGCTGACTGTTTCCTCAGGCGCTCCTTTATACTCCGGGTCGCGCCATGTTACGTCATAGGCTGTCGCCGGCCAATAGGGATTGGAGTTATTGGATAGTTGGCTTTCAGACACCTGGGTCATGTGACGTTCCCCCCATTGCGTATTCCAACGCAGAGTCTCGTTCCCTGGTTCTCAGGGAACTATGGTTACATACATAACCTGAGACGTTTTTCTCTTAGTCATCATATTTCATACCTGTTAAATTTACATTTAAATGAATTTAAAAGAGCAGATGAGCATATAAGACATGCACAAACAAACCAAGCTGATGATTAAACAGCAGTATAATCTTTCATATAAACATCACAAGCAATAAAAAAAGCACACTCTCCATGTAATACAATAGTAAAGATTTTAAAAACAGGGAGTTCTTGAAACATTCCAACAGATACAAACATATTCACTTGGTATTCTGTACTATAGTTTTTAACTCAGTTGGTCGTTGGCAAATCTGAAAATGGTTCTACATTTAAAGTTTGGCTAAAACTCACCCCTCCATCGAAATTGCACACAGCTTTAACAATTACAGGGCCATACTCAAATCTCTTAAAACAATAGCTCTCATAATAAAAAGCCAATTGGCGCTGATGTTGCCTTTATAAGGATTTTGTTCGATTTTTGAAATTTTTCACAGACCTTTTAAAAAAATTGTGCTTTGCCTCGAATCACATGCACCACATATGGATCAAAGGGCAAATTTTTTTCATGCACCTCGGATAATGTATCATTAGGTGGTGCTTGGGTATTAAATTACTATCAGGAATCAGTAACTTGAAGAGATTATGGTGATCCCAGATCAAATGTTTTAGAAAACATAGAATTACATCAGTCACAATGGGTGAGAAGACAATATTAACAATCTGTATGAAGAGGAGAAGTAAGTTCCAGTGATCATTGACCCTCTCAATAACATCTCCAAATATAAGAGGAGTGTGGCACAAGACACACCATGACAGGGCAGCATTCAAGCCTAGGTGTTTGCTGTTGTCATCAATTTTCAAATTGCCTGGCCTGTTTTTACGATCAGTATAACCGTAACTGAAACTGTGTAGTCTGTCTGAGAGTTCATTTACAGTGGTATTATATCCTGTAAGTTGTATTACAGAACCAAACAAAGGATTTTCAAAAAAAGAAGCTGAATGCCTTCAGTTTCCAAAATTTTCAAATCATCAGTAAAAGGCAGTACCTTATCAAAACCATAAGTCTTTAAATCATCACTGTAAAAGAGAGATAAAAGATGTATGTTCATTAACACAGAGTTTCACTTAGGTGGCAGATTTTTTTAAAGTAAAATAAATGCAGCCAAGTCTGTAGACTTCCCTTTTTGAGCCCAAAGGGTTCGCAGTCTCAAAATCTTCGTAATAAGGGAGTTTGCAGTGTATGACTTTAAGAGAACAGTGGGTGGTTTTGGAAATACGAAACTCTTCTTGAAAATGGATTTGAGAGTACCCAGAATAGGAACATGCATATACAGTTGCAAGAAAAAGTATGTGAAACACTTTCAGAATCTTGTGAAAATGTGAATAATTTTAACAAAATAAAGGAGATAATAGAAAATGCATGTTATTTTTTATTTAGTAGTCTCCTGAGTAAGATATTTTACATAAAAGATGTTTACATATAATCCAAAAGACAAAAAAAAAAAAAAATAGCAAAAGTTTGTGAAGTCAATACTGTGTGTGGTTACCTGGATGATCTACGACTGTTTTTGTGTTTTCTGATGGTTGTTCATGAGTCTCTTGTTTGTCCTGAGCAGTTAAACTGAGCTCTGTCCTCCAGGTCCTGCAGATTCTTCAGTTCTCAAGCATTTTTTGCATATTTGAACCCTTTCCAGCAGTAACTGTATGATTTGAGATCCGTCTTTTCACACTGAGGACAACTGAGGGACTTAAACACAACTATTAAAAAAGGTTCAAACATTCACTGATGCTCCAGAAGGAAACACGATGCATTAAGAGCCAGGGGGTGAAAACTTTTGAACAGGATGAAGATGTCCAAATTTTTCTTATTTTAAATATACATTTTTTTTTCATTTAGTACTGCTCTTCGGAATCAACAGAAGATACATTCATGTTTCCCGGAAGACAAATTAAATACAATTTACCTTGATCTTCAAATTCCAAAGTTTTCACCCCCAACTCTTAATGCATCGTGTTAATACAATGGTTACTTAACTTACCGTATCCGCATCATTCTGTAACCTGCATTTGGATTGCTTTTGTGGATTGTTGCCACGAGTGCGTCTAGCTCTGCATCTGCAATGTTGCTGTAGGTTGCCTTCACAGACAATCCCCATTCCACCATGCATCTATGAATGGTGAACTTGGACACCCTTAGCAACCTTGTAATGCAGCTGGGAAACAGAGTCCTTAGAAATCAGAATCCGTGGACGGTCATTTTTTCCTCTCTCTTGGGAAACCATGATTTGTGGATCTGTGTTAGAATTTCTTGTGGCCATCTGGTGTACTTGATGAAGTGCATCATACAGTTCATTCGGAATGAGTATCTGATTTGACATGGCACTAAAGATGACCAGCTCCTGAGAACATGTAAATGAAGAGACTTACACACTGTAAGCTGATGAGTTGATTTATCTGTGTTTTAATATGCCGTCATTCATAGAGATTTTTAGATGGATGTAGAGGCTTTTTAGGTCAAGTAGAATCTGTGATTTTCCGACCCAGTTTGTTTGCTGGTTTCCATGGCTGCAGTACGCAGTGTTTTCCGCCAACTGGCAACCTGTGATGTCAAAATACTATTGGATAAACTGTCAGCACACGGTTTCGCACAGACCAAAACAAAGACAGTCATTCCGACACGGAACACACATTTCAAAGTAGAATATCTGGCTGTAGCATTGCTTTTCTGAGAAACAAGTATAGGTGAACTTAGCATGTTTCCTAAATATCTGCAAACATATTGGGGTGTTTTTATGCTTTATTAAAGTGAAAATCTTACATATATCCCCTTTAAATACAATAATACGATACACCAAAACTATATAAAGTACAATTTTCAAACAGATTAAAGAGCAAATGAATTATAACAAACAACAGGAAACACTTTACAATAAGGTCTCATTATTTAATGCATTAATTAAAGTATAATTTTTTTGTTAATGTTAGTTATGAAATGCAACTGATCATTGTTAGTTTTATCTCAGGTCCAATAAATAAGTTATTTTGATTTTAGTAATGTTATTAAAAAGTAACAAAGAATAATTAATGCTTTATAAGTATTTTTCATTGTCAGTTTGGTAATAATGAATTAACATGTTAACTAATGATGCCGTATGTCTCAAAGTTTTACTGAACAATAACAAATAATAAGAACATTTCTAATCATTAGGGGTTTCCGGGGTAACCACTGCATTTCTGCTGTTCCATCAGCGCCCTCTGCTGTCAGAGAGTGAACGTGCAATTTCATTCAGCGTCTCCTTCACTCGTTCAGCCATGTACTTCTCATGCATGTTGGGCTTGTTTACATCTGAGCGCCTGTCCCTTTGACGCAGAATACAGCGTTATTGTGCATTTTATACGGTTGATGGGGAAAGTATTTTTAAATGCATTATAAAATTTGTAATAATTGGTAATAAATTATTATTTACGGTATTTTGAAGTGCCCATGATAACAATATTGTGCATATTCATTATCGTGATGTATCGCATTACCGAATATCGGCACAAGTCTAGTTGGTTTTTATGTTTATTGTTTTGTGCCATTAAACTGGTGTTAACTTGTATTTGTCTTTTTTCACTTTAGACCTGATGGTGCTGAAAGAGGAGAATCAAGAACTGAAAAACATGGAAGAAAAAGATGAGAAACATGATTTCATGATCAGTGAAAATACATCCACACAGACTGAAATGACTTCCTCACAAAAAAGAGATCAGAACAGTTATTTCACCTGCAGTCAGTGTGGAAAAAGTTTCGATCGAAAACGAAACCTGGAAAACCACATGAGAGTTCACACTGGAGAAAAGCCTTTCACATGCCAACAGTGTGGAAAGAGTTTCACTCAAACACAAAGCCTTAAAGTCCATATGAGCATTCATGCTGGAGAGAGACATTTCAACTGCAAACAATGTGGAAAAAGTTTCAATCGAAAAGGAAACCTTAATATCCACATGAGAATTCACAATGGAGAGAGCCCATTCACCTGCCAACAGTGTGGAAGCAGTTTCAGTCAAAAAGGAAACCTTAATATCCACATGAGAATTCACACTGGAGAAAAGCCTTATACTTGCTCTCATTGTGGACAGAGTTTTACTCATAAAAACACCCTTAATTCCCACATGACAATTCACTCTGGAGGAAAGCTGTTTGTATGTGATCAGTGTGGAAAGCACTTCAAAACAGAAAGAAACCATAGAGTCCATGTAAAGATTCACAATGGAGAGAAACCAGTCACATGTGATCAGTGTGGAAAGAGTTTTACAAATAAAGGAAACCTTAATGTCCACATGAGACTTCACACTGGAGAAAAGCCTTATACTTGTTCTCATTGTGGGCAGAGTTTTACACTTAAAAAATCACTCAATACACACATTAAAATTTCACACAGTAGAGAAGCCTTTTATGTGTCTTCAGTGTGAGAAGAGATTCACGCATCAAAGAGACTTGAAACACCATTTGCAAACTCACTCTGGAAAGAAATCCCAATGTTCTGCATGTAGTAAGAGGTTTACGGAAAAAAAGGTGATTTCAAAAATCACCGGTGCCTTTACTCTGGATGAAGGCAGTTTAATTGTGATCAGTGTGATTAAAAATTAAATTTTGCCATCACACTTACAGATATACCTGAAAAGATGTGAGACCATATTTTGTTCTTTGTGTGGAAAGAGTTATAAGTGGTTTGGCAATGCAAAATTGCATAATCTGTGTGAAATTAAGGCTACATTCACAATGCTGCTGAATGTCGACCAAATCTGACTGTCCACCTTCATGACAACTTCTTTATTGTCACGTGTATGTTCTGTTTTGATTCAGTTTCCATTTCTGTTTGCTGTTAGTTGGTTAATTAGTAAAAATTTTAAGAAGTCCCTGCTCCCTTTTTCAAAGTTCCGAAACTTTCGGGGGTGGGACTTGGGCGCTGAACATGCTGATTGGTTGAGTTCACTGAGCATTTTGATTGGTTGACTCCATGCAGCATTTTATTTCAACCACATTTTTAAAAGAGTTTTGCGGTGCATGTAGTAAGAGTTGTTTGCTATTCAATTCAACAAGAGAGTTTAAAAAAAATATGTTAGAGGGACCGACAATGAGGTTCAGGCTTTATTAAGCTTGTATGCAGAGGATGAAATCCAGCTGGAACTGGAAAGTCGCATGCAGTCCTTCGTCACCAGACTTAATCTTCACTGTACTTTAGACCGCAAATGCAGACAGTTACAGGTTTATGGGAAGTTCCTGGGAAAAAAGGTTCTGTGTAATTTCAGTTGAAAAGTGGCTTATGGCTTCATTCGAAAACTTAAAAGGTAGGAAGGCATTAAGGCTCATCCGAATGCAATGTTACTTCCACTTTCTGTCTCATGAGATGCCTTCATCTGATCGATTTTTGAAGGCAGGATAGATGTATCTTTTGCTGCCTTTGATATCCCACATTCCTATGCCTTTCATCCATGACAAGTGGGCTAGAAAAAGAAAGATGGCATCTGAAAGTTGCAGTTTCTGGTCAGTTTGTGTGCAAATATTTATGTTTTTGACAGACGTTTTCCACTTCTGATGCCATTTCTAGCGAGACATTACTACTGTAGTAATTACATATTTGTTTAGTTCTCACCAAAAGCTTGCTCTGTTTTGCTGTAGATCATTAAAGTCTTATGCTGCCTCAGAAGTCTGTCCGAAATCAGTTCTGTGAGGTGCCTTCATGCACAAACGCTGCCTGCAGAGTCATTGCCTATAAGGCAGCAAGGTAACAAGTCAGCTGCCTAAGTTTTCGGATGCAGCCTATATCACCCTATTCATCTTAGTCAGTGGCCTCCACCACTCCTACATGTAGTGCAGAAACCCCAGTCAGCACAGTCAACGTCTAGTCTCTTCATTGTATTTCCTTGCAAAGACTCTCCAGACTCCTACAAGTTTCTAGTGGATTGTTTACCTGCATGCGTTCATCTCCTTCAAGTTTCCTCATCTCTGTGTCTAAGCCTCTGCCTAGACTCCACCTTTGCCACCTTTCCATATTCCTCGGTCAACTGTAAGTGATATTATTGTAAAGTGGAATGGTTTAGGAAACAGCAGCTACTCAGCCACAAAGCGGAAGACCATGTAAACGGCTGAGGCGCTATGTGCATAAAAGTCTTCAACACTGCTGATTCTATACCTGAAGAATTCCAAACATCCACTGATATTAATATCAGCACAAAACCTGTGTGGCGGGAGCTTCGTGGAATGGGTTTCCATGGCCAAGCAGTTGCATGCAAACCTCACATCACCAAGTGCAATGCCAAGTGTTGGATGGAGTGGTGTAAAGCATAAACTGTGTTTTGTGAGTGACGAATCACACTTCTCTGTTTGGCAGTCTGATAGGCAGTCATAAAGACGTGGTTGGAGGAGTTTGGTGTGAAAGAACATGATTGGCCCACACAGAGCCCTGAACTCAACCAGATTGAACACCTTTGGGATGAACTTTTTTTTTCTTTCTTTCTTTTACGGTGTTTTCCAAATTGTAAAGTACTTTGGTACAACATTTATTGTTTTAAATGTGCTTTATAAATAAACTTGAGTGGGAATGGAGATTGCAAGCCAGGTCTTCTCATCCTACATCAGTGTCTGACCTCACAAATGCTCTACTGGAAGGATGGGCAAAAATTCCCACTGAAACTCACCAAAATCTTGTGGAAAGCCTTCCCAGAAGAGTGGAAGCTGTAATAG
This sequence comes from Megalobrama amblycephala, assembly GCF_018812025.1. Taxonomy (NCBI): domain Eukaryota; kingdom Metazoa; phylum Chordata; class Actinopteri; order Cypriniformes; family Xenocyprididae; genus Megalobrama; species Megalobrama amblycephala. Next base: position 4,049,524 of record NC_063049.1, on the reverse strand, counting down.
CTGCAAAGGGGGCGGCAAACTCCATATTTTATTATCTATGTATTTAGAATGCATAATCTCATTACAGTAATCTCATTACAGTCTCTGCTGATGTCAAGCTCCCCTTCAGAGGCAGCTGCTTCCCCACCTGCAGCAAAAGGTGGGATATGGACAGAGTTTGACTCTCAAGTCCTTGCATCCCAGCAGCATCGTACGACTGGCACTGATGCTTTAATTGAAATGCGCTGTTACTCAGAAGAGAAGCCAATTCCACGTGACCAAGACCCTTTGATACTTTGGTGGAAAATTAATGAGCCAGCATTCCCTTCTCTTAGTAAACTTGCCAAGAAACACCTGGGAGTCATTGCTTCATCTGTACCTGCAGAAGGAATTTTCTCAAAGGCAGGACAGTTAATAAGCCAGAGAAGAAGTGCAATAAAAGGGAAACTTGTAAACATGTTATTGTTTCTGAACAAAAACCTGTAACTCTGTAGTTCTCAACAGGATGGGAGAACATCAAAGGGGGTCTCTGTGAAAACTGTCATAAGGGATTTGGGGGTAAAAAGCCAAAGATCGAGAATTAAAGCTAATAGTAGTTTGTGTTTTTGTTTAGTTATTTGCACTTTATTAGGGCCCGAGCACCGATGGTGTGAGGAGCCTATTGTAATTGTCATTGTATTGTTAATTATTATTCTTCTCCGAAATGAATCGCATTTTTGAGGGCCTAAACATGCTCTAAACATGCTCAAAATCACTTTGCACATGTGTCAGAAGTGGTGAAAATTTAAGTCTGACCCAGGGGAAAAAAAAGTACATTTCAATATTGTACTTAAAGTGCTCTATTTTGGCGCACTAATTTTCTACTTAATATACTAAAAATACTTCTTTAGTACTTCTCAAGATAATCTTAAGAACATTTAAGTGTACTCAACTGTGCTGTATTGAGACATCATGAAATATGAACTTAAATGTGCTTTTAATATACTATCTCTGTATTTAAAAAATATATTGAGTTACCACTTATCGTACATTTGAACCCATAGTGTACTACAAGTACATAAGTAGTATCTAAATACATTTTTTAGCTCGTGCTGAGTAATTTCTCACCTGTTTCTTCTCTACTCTGATTTTCTTTGCTATTTCTCTCTGCTGATTTCTCGTCTCTTTGCCAAATGATTATTATCCATGTAGTGGCGTGTAACTCAGCTCTACTTTGCTATCCAGATATCTTTGAGATGTTAATTGTGTGTTTGTCTCAGTCTCAGTAGCAGCCCAGATACCAGATACCTGCGGTGCGTCCAGGTCCAGGACTGAGCGACAGTTTCTGCGAGCCCTCCGCCAGAACTGTATTTTCTTTGTTCTTTTCTAACTGTTCCAGCTGCGAGCACCCAAGAGTTCGGTTCTCGGCAGTCTGCCCGAGTTTGGTTTTTTGAACTATTAATAAATTCTGTCTGAATTGTACAGAGCCCCTAAAGGGACCTTTGCAAAAATAACGCGTGCGCACGCAAAACTCTTTGTGTATAGCCTATTATAACCTATTTCATTTGTGCGTCACTGCCTATGAAGAAAGCGAGAGTATGGATGCATATGAACTAATAAAGATCATGAAAATTATGAAGAAAATGAGAGTATGGATGCACATGAACTAATAACGCTGTATTCTCTCAAAATCTGCCTTTCTTAGACCAGTTCATCTAGGATGAATCCAGCTAAAAGTGCTTTATGTCTATGGCTCTGCTCGCAATAAGCGCTGTTAGAACTGAATTAAGAAAATAAGCATTTCTCTGCCACCTGTAAGGATGCGTTAAATCCGACAAAGTGGTTTAATTAAGGGCCATGTGATCTTGTGAAATGCGACATTTTAGTACGCCTACATTTTACAGTTCCAGTATTTTTATATGGGACAATATTGTAATAAATCTTTAGCGATATTACAAGTATTTAATCAATTCATGGGTGAAATATATGAATATAATAAATCATAAAGTCTTATGATTAATTATGATACATATATCGACCCAAGAGGGAATTATGCACATATATTGTAAATTAATTACAACGAATTATAATCAATTACATGTATGATTAGTTCTAGCTTAAATAGTTCCTATCCTAACTATCCTAGTTTGTCCAGCAAACCATTAATTTTCTCATAGACTATTATGAAAGAAATTTCATTCTCTGGCCACGAGAATAACTTTCTATTACAGCATCAAAGCGTAAAGTGATGTTGCCGGATCGAAACGTAGAAGTGACATGGTTTTTCTGAATGAGCAGCAGAACAATTGAGCATGAATATAATGTATTTAATATATGAAATTGATAATACAAAGGTTATACGGCTTAATAGAAACAATGGATATACATATATACAAAAGCGAGAGTAAAGGCTTTTTTGTTTTTTTGCTTGTTTCAGCCCGACGCAGTTATCATTTTCACGTCCTGCACCACGTTGTTTAAATAGAAAATGCATTTGCAGCCATTTGTGCGCCTATAGGCATGCTGATCTGAAAACGAGGTGTGTTCAGACACATTGTTGGCGTGTTGCTATTTTGAAGCAACTGAAATAGACCGCGCCATTGACCAACTGAAACCTGCTCTAAAGTCAATGCCGCAATATTTGTTTTGTTATTTAAAGAGCGTGTTAGTAATATGAGCCTATATGGAGGTGCACAACGGTCCGTGTAATGCTTCACAATTCAATTTTCAGACCATACAATGCAAATGCAAATATGAAAAATTGAAACCAGACGTTCATTTTCCTTGTTTTTCGGTTACATCATCATTGGATATTTGCCATTTTCCCCCCCTTTTTTCAATTTTACTTTTGCTAAATTATGACTTTAGAAACAATCATTTGAATAAATGAAATCTAACCGATTTTCTATTTTTCCATTTTTTTTTTTGTCTTGTAATTTGCGCAGTGGGCTGTACCATTAGCACGGGGGTGTGGCCGCGGCCTACTATCATCTCATTGATGTAACTGTTTTTTTACACTGCATGCATGTTGAGGAGTAGTTTAAAAGAATGGAGGATGACCTTTTTCACCCAAAGTGCTATCATTTTTAATTATTAATATAATAACTGTGCTAAATATAAGGCAGTCTCGGACTGGCCATCGCGAGCAGCTGGGAAAAGTGAAATCCCAGTAACCACGAGATCCCAGTTCATTTTCACTGGGATAGGCAGCAGACGGAGGGCAGCTCGAGCAGCGCTTGCCAAGATCCTTCACGTCAATATGAAAGATAAAAAGACTTAGCGAAAATATACATAAAAAATATACAAACAATTGTTAAGTTTTTAGCTCTTGTTTGTAATACAATATTTGTACAGTAAAAATGCAGATGTTTTCTTTAGCGGGCATTGTTCGTTACCACAGAAACCAGCTTGAGCTTCCGCACTTCACACGCTTCTCGTTCGCTTAAAATGCCCTTAAATTGAGCAGTTATTAAAGGTGCTACAGAGGTTATTTTCGTCGACTGAGAAACCAAAGACTGTTACTGAATTTTTGAAATGAGTGCATGCGTAAGAACAACCCCCCTCCTTCACAGCTCATTTCGAGGGAATGCCTCCCAAAACTCGTGCACGAGTATTGGAACATGAGTGTTTACCACCGGCATTCGCTGTGTCGTGTTAGCGGATTCATTATGTCGGACTCACCGCAGGTAACTCATAATCTGCAGTTGTTACTCCTGACTCCTGACAAAAACATTGCATGCAGTGATGATCGCATAAACAATTGGCTGATGTTTTTAAGGCCCTACCTCGTGCACAGATGATGTATATTAATATTATTCCTTTCAGTGCACCTAATAAATAGTCTTTTATCAGTTAGTAAAGACAGTTTCAAGTAATATTACAAAAATGTATAAAACAAAACATCCTCTTTAGCACCTTTAACTAAGTAGAGGCGGTTCTCCGAAGATGAGGCGAATCTAATATCTATGCCGCAAGTCAAGAGCACTATGAATTATTTTCAATGATAAATTTCAATAAATAAATACAAACACTTTGATTTGGCACATTGCCCATCTTGTTTGTAGTTATTTATTGACTTATTCGTTATTATTTATTGCCTGTGGTGTACCCAAATGATTACTGTGGGAATCCATCATTTGATAATGAACCGAAATAAATCATATATGCCTATAGTTCTTGACAGCACTATAGCTAGCCTATATAAAATATTGTAGGCTTAGGCTATAAAACGAGAGCTAAAAACCTTACAATTTTTTTAAAATGATGCTCAATTTTTTTGTGTATTTTCGCTTGGTAGTCTTTTTATCTTTCATATTGACGTGAAGGATCTTGGCAAGCGCTGCTCGAGCTGCCCTCCGTCTGCTGCCTATCCCAGTGAAAATGAACTGGGATCTCGTGGTTACTGTAGCCTACCAAGTAAAATGCACCCCCTGACCAAGGGTATAATGTATATTAATAAAATAAAGTAATAATGAATAAGTAAATACAAACAAAATGGACAATGTGCCAATCAGCCAAGCCACCAGGATTTCACTTTTCCCAGCCGCTCGCGATGGCCAGTCCGAGCCTTATATTTAGCACAGTTATTATATTAATAATTAAAAATGATAGCACTTCGGCTGAAGGTCATCCTCCATTCTTTTAAACTACTCCTCAACATGCATGCAGTGTAAAAAAACTTCAACGAAATGATAGTAGTCCGCAGCCACACCCCTGTGCTAATGCTACAGCCCACGGCGCAAATTAAAAGACAAAAAAATGGAAAAATAGAAAATCAGTTAGATATCAGTTAGATTTCATTTATTCAAATGATTGTTTCTAAAGTCATAATTTAGCAAAAGTAAAATTGAATTGTGAAGCGTTACACGGACCGCACAACGCGTGTACACTCTGATTATTACACAAAGTAAACTAAACCTTTAAGTTCAACTAAATTAATTACATTTTCTTTTCAAAACTGGCGTCCGTCTATTGACAATAATGCAAGCAAAAATTCCTTTACGCCACTAATCGGAGCCGGATGAGATGACATGCTGATTGTGATAAAGGCCCATAGAATGCTGCAGTAGTGACCATGTCATGTCCGGCTAGAAAAAGGGACGTGTTAAAGATTTTAAGCATATTGTGTATTTGTGCTTGGAGACAGTTGTTTTTTATTTGTGATAACACAATGAAACATAAATTATGCAGACATTATTTTTCACCAGGCTGTCAAACAAAGAAATTATGAACACATGCAAAAACAAGAGAGAACCAACGAAATATTAAACAAAATAACATTTCCTCTCAGCTTTTTGTTTTTCTAGTGAAATAAAATCTGTAGATGTTATTTGCCTTTTTCCTCCAAAATAATTTTGTCAGAAAAATAACTTAGTACACGTAGTTTGGTTTTGTTCTTCCTCAATATTTAAAATATTTTAAAAAATATATATAAAATATTTCCTCATTTTTTATGGTTTAATCAAAATTTTTAATCATAAACACATATCCCTCTGGCATATGTCATACACATTTTGTATATTAAATGTAAACATTTACGAACTATGTAAATTTATATGTATTTTGGGGATTTTAGACAGCAGCGTGTGAACGGGACTTTTATTTTGGTCTGGTGATGTGACGTCACGACTCTGCACCGCATTCCTGCATCTGTTGTGATTCGCCTGTAAAAAGGTTTGTTTTAAAGCATTTATATCAACACAAAAACCGTTCAACCAATTGTATAGTTTTTACAAGCTATGCTAAATGAATTATTCATTACTGAATGAAGCATTGTAATTAGGCTATTTATTCAAACATGAGGACCCAAAATGTCTCAAGAACGGTTTTTTGTGATAAGGTGCATTAGCACACGAGTAACAGAAAAGATGCGTCTTATTTCGCTACCCATATAGTCAATAATTGTATGGTAAACACGAATTTGGCAGCTGGCTAGTAGTGATGGAGAAACGGATGTTTTTTTTCTTTTCTACACCGAGTCAATTGAACCAATTGCTCCGCAAAATGATTCACTGATTCGATTCGTTCGAATCACCTTTCGCTGCCGATGCCTGCTTGAACAGTGTAAATGAAATGAGAATACAAACACAAACATGTAATAATGACAACGTTTACAAACCTATTTTAAATGTTATCATGAAAGACTAATCTATTTAATGTAGTCTGCAAATCATCATATACTCCATAATGCCTAAATATATATGTATATAAATGTATATATTCGCACATTCGGACTTCTGGTGAATTCAGACTTTCCAATAAATGTGCAATAAATTAATGTTTGCGAATTTTAAGCAGCGACATGATATTGACAACCAACGATTGTCAACTTACAACATTTTTCACAGTCGATCAAAATAGGCAAGTATTGTTTTAATGGCATATTTATTTACTTGTGAATGTCCACTGAATGTCCAATGTAGTGTGATTAACAAGGCTATTGAATACGGATGGCCGAATGTGTGAATATAAAACCAACTTTACCGAATTCTCTTGCCAGTGTGCTGACTACTGAACTATGGATTCATTTAGATTTATTTTTGTTTCTGATAATTATTCTCATCCTAAACATGAAAAATTGTTCAAACACACAGAAAAACTCCTGGAGAAGCAGCTGAGATCCTCACGACAAACTATTATAAAGATGGCGTTTATTAAAGAGGAGAGTGAAGATATAGAGATTGAAGAAGCATTCAGCGTAAAACATGAAGATACTGAGCAACAAACAGGTTAGTTTCATTTGATCATCACTGAAATGTTGGCCTCTACTGAAATTAATGATATGTTTGTTTGTATAATGTCATATGTGTGTTCTAATTAAATCAGTTTTGTTTGTCATAAGTGGTCGCCTTATGTGGATATACATGTTGAGATCACGTGACCAGACAAATACTAATGTTGCTTCAAAAGAGGTGGTCTGAGTACGGTTCGCTAAATATGTCCACTGTGAACACAAATCAGTCCCGGCTCACTTGATTTTTCCATTTGTGAATTCCAGTGTTTGGTCATCAGATGCTTCCATACGAATTGGCTGTTCATTACGGCTGCTTCTTCTCTCAAACCTCGACTGATTACTCGTTCACAATGTACAATGGACTACTTGCACAACTACTTCCGCGTTCTACTCATTACAGCTCGAGCGTTTCCGGTCAGCGTTCAGTGCACTTATATACAGAGAGCTTCTTGTGAATAGAATAGAATAATTTATTTGTCATTGCAAAGTTATGCAACGAAATTTTGTGCTTCTCCTCGGTGGCACATCAACATGTACAAAATATAAGCAAGAAGTACAAAGTTGAATAAAAATAATCAATAAAAATATATATTAATTAAAACATTATTGCACAAACCCATAACTTAATAAAAACAGCCCTCCGATTTTAACTAGCATTCAGTTCCTTGATGGCACGTGGCTAGAAACTATTCAAAAATCTGGAGATTTTTGAAAACGCAGATTATTAATATGTTTTAGGGCTGCCAAATGTTTTTTAAACAATCAATTATATTATAAGAATTTTCTGCATTACAATTAATTATCTTTAACCTGCTGAAATGTTTATTTATATATTTTGCTTCCAAATGTGCATTCTGAATAATAAATAAATATATTTTCCCACTAATCTGCAGCCGTCAAGTGCTCGTCTTGTCATTAGCAGTGTTTTTCTCTTGGTCATCATATTTCATACCTGTTAAATTTACATTTAAATGAATTTAAAAGAGCAGATGAGCATATAAGACATGCACAAACAAACCAAGCTGATGATTAAACAGCAGTATAATCTTTCATATAAACATCACAAGCAATAAAAAAAGCACACTCTCAATGTAATACAATAGTAAAGATTTTAAAACCATGGAATTCTTGAAACATTCCAATAGATACAAACATATTCACTTGGTATTCTGTACTATAGTTTTTAACTCAGTTGGTCGTTGGCACCTCTGAAAATGGTTCTACATTTAAAGTTTGGCTAAAACTCACCCCACCATCGAAATTGCACACAGCTTTAACAATTACAGGGCCATACTCACATCTCTTAAAACAATAGTTCTCATAATAAAAACCAATTGGCGCTGATGTTGCCTTTTATAAGGATTTTGTTAGATTTTTGAAATTTTTCACAGACCTTTCAAAAAATTTGTGCTTTGCCTCGAATCACATGCACCACATATGGATCAAAGGGCAAATTTTTTTCATGCACCTCGGATAATGTATCATTAGGTGGTGCTTGGGTATTAAATTACTATCAGGAAACAGTAACTTGAAGAGATTATGGTGATCCAAGATCAAATGTTTTAGAAAACAGAGAAATACATCAGTCACAATGTGTGAGAACACAATATTAACTTCATTATCTGTATGAAGAAGAGAAGTAAGTTCCTGTGATCATTGACCCTCTCAACAACATCTCCAAATATAAGAGGAGTGTGGCACAAGACACACCATGACATGGCAGCATTCAAGCCTAGGTGTTTGCTGTTATCAATTTTCAAATTGCCTGGCCTGTTTTTACGATCAGTATAACTGTAACTGAAACTGTGTAGTCTGTCTGAGTTATTTACAGTGACATTGTCTCCTGTAAGTTATTACAGAACCAAACAAAGGATTTTCAAAAAAAAAAAAAAAAAAAAAAAAAAAAAAAAAGGAAGCTGAATGCCCTCAGCTCCAAAATTTTCAAATCATCAATAAAGGGCTTCAGTATCTTATTAAAACCATAAGTCTTTAAATCATCACCGTAAAAGGGAGATAAAAGATGTATGTTCATTAACCCTCTGGAGTCTGAGGCTGATTTGGGGCCTGGAGAAGTTTTGACATGCCCTGACATTTGTGCTTTTTTCAGTTGTTCATAAACATATTAATGGAAAAAGTGTCATTACACTGTATTCAGCACAAACTAGGCTACAATAATATGTGAGGAACATGTATGTACATGTTTGTGTTTTTGAAGGAATAACATTTATGCATGGTTATTGAAAAAACAAAAAACTTAAGTCATTGAAATAAGGCCAAAAAAAGTATAGTAAATCTGTGTTTACAATACGTTAGGGTATTGGAGGTTGTAAACTAGAGTTTTTGCTTCAAAATTATGTAAAAATTATGCTGCCTACTCCTTCATATAAAACAATATATTGATTTAGTTTTTGTAAGACACTTTTTGCCAAGAAACACAGTATGCGTGGAGGCGTGAATCACCACTGAATAATGGGCCATTCTCACCTGAGAAGACAAAAGAATTGGATAGTAATGAGCTGAAATGACTTGCATATTAATGAGGCATTTCAGTCAGGCGCTGGTGTTTTCAATTCATCCTTGAAGTCGGAGAGCGCTCTCTGTGCATTTTTAGTCCACAAATTCATCTAAAAGAAGAAGAGGCTATTCCATGAATGGAGTTTCCAATTCATACTGCAGCCGGAGGGCGCTAAAGAAAAAAAACTCATCTAAAATTCATCTATAGAAGAAAAGAAAACAGGAACTAACTGCATGTCTTCTAGAGCTCGCTAACCATGACTTTTACATCCAGATAAACACTTTTCAAGACAATAAATACACGATTGAGACGATGAATGCATGTATTGCCTCAGAATTTGCCTCTGAATAGCGCTGGCTCCGTGGGCGTGGCCGCATTAGCGGATAATGAGCTGAATCACAGACTTCTGACATGGCTCTCTTTTCATACAGATTACATAAACACAGAAGGTTTGTTTTCGATTTGACTTACATGATTTAAAACCTGACATCTTAACGTTTTTTTAGACATAAGTTTAATTTTTCTGTGATTAGTATTCACTAAGTTACAGTTCATTTTCTGAGAACTATCAGATTGGACTTTGTTCAGAGGGAGAGGAGAAATCACACATCATGTTAGTTTTCTTTATTTTACAAAAATCACAACATTGTGTTTTTACTCTGAGTGTATACAAATAAAAGAAGATATTCTATAGTTTCAATTGATATATTACTTATGTCTCTATGACAAAAAATGACAAAGTCTGTTTTGCTGCAATGTGAAAAAAAACCTGCAAAACGCGCCGGTGCGTTTTCAGACCTCAGAGTGTTAACACAGAGTTGCACTTAGTGGCAGATTTTTAAAAGTAAAATAAATGCAGCCAAGTCTGTAGACTTCCCTTTTTGAGGCCAAAGAGCTTGCAGTCTCAAAATCATCATAATAAAGGAGTCTGCAATGTATGACTTTAAGAGAACAGTGGGTGGTTTTGGATATATGAGCCATCACTCTTAATGCATTGTGTTAATACAATGTTTACTTAACTTACCGTATCAGCTTGTGGTTTGTGCCAATGTGCATCAGGGACTTTGGGTTGGGGACAGAGTATGTCCTCCTAACCACACATCCTAAATGTGACATCCTGGAAACAATGTTTGCAGTGTCAACTCGATGCATTGAAGAACGGTCTCTAACCCATTGTACCCGATGACCTTGTGCTCTCAGCAGCCCCATCATCATTCTGTAACCTGGATTCAGATTGCTTGTGTGGATTGTTTCCACAAGTGTGTCTAGCTCTGCATCTGCAATGTTGCTGCAGGTTGCCTTCACAGACAATCCCCATTCCACCATGCGTCTATGAATGGTGAACTTGGACACCCCTAGCAACCTTGCAATGCATGTCACAGGCAATCCTATTATAAGCAGATGGGATACAGAGTCCTCAGAAATCAGAATCCGTGGACGGTCATTTTTTCCTCTCTCTTGGGAAACTATGATTTGTGGATCTGTGTTAGAATTTCTTGCGGCCATCTGGTGTACTTGATGAAGTGCATCATACAGTTCATTTGGAATGAGTATCTGATTTGACATGGCACTAAAGATGACCAGCTCCTGAGAACATGTAAATGAAGAGACTTACACACTGTAAGCTGATGAGTTGATTTATCTGTGTTTTAATATGCCGTCATTCATAGAGATTTTTAGATGGATGTAGAGGCTTTTTAGGTCAAGTAGAATCTGTGATTTTCCGACCCAGTTTGTTTGCTGGTTTCCATGGCTGCAATACGCGGTGTTTTCCGCCAACTGGCAACCTGTGATGTCGAAATACTATTGGATAAACTGGCAGCACACGGTTTCGCACAGACCAAAACAAAGACAGTCATTCCGACACGGAACGCACATTTCAAAGTAGAATATCTGGCTGTAGCATTGTTTTTCTGAGAAACATGTATAGGTGAACTCAGCATTTTTTCCTCTCTCTTGGGAAATGTCTTGGGTTACGACTGTAACCCTTGTTCCCTGAGAAAGGGACTTAGGACGAGAGCACTTGTGCACCCGGTGTGGAGGGAAGGTGCAGACTATAAAACCTGAAGAAAGTATGCGGGGTGGACCCTGGCCGAGGGTGAAATATCGTGCCCCCTGCCTGAGACGGCAGATCCCTCCTCAGAGGAATCTGCCATGGTTGGCCTGCCAGGAGTGACATGGTGTCTGAGAACCATACTTGGGCCGGCCAGAATGGGGCTATCAGCAATAGACTGACCCTTTCTTTCCAGACCCTCTCCAGAACTCCCGAGAGCAGAGCGATCGGGGGAAAAGCGTACAGGCATGGCCTCAGCCATGTATGTACCATGGCATCCAACCCCAACGGGGCTGGATGCGTGACAGAAAACCACAGTGGACAGTGGGTCGTCTCTCGAGACGCAAACAAATCCACCTCCACTGGGCCGTACCTCTCGCATATTGACTTCACTACATCGGGGTGAAGTCTTCATTTCCCAGGCCTCAACCCCTGCCTCGACAGGACGTCTGCTCCCTGGTTCTGGTCCCTGGGAACATACATCGCTCAGAGAGACGACAGTTTCCCCTGGGACCACAAGAGGATCTGATGCGCCAGTCTGCACAGAGGGCACGACCTCAGACCCCCCTGATGGTTCAAATACGAGACCACCGACATATTGTCGGCTCGTATTAGGACATGGTGACCGCTGAGATCTGTGAGAAAGCTCCTCAGAGTTTCGTAGACCACCAGCAATTCCAGGCAATTTATGTGCCATGTGGAATGCTGGGCCTGCCACATACCTCTTGCAAAGCGGCCGTCCATTACCGCGCCCCAACCTGTAAGGGATGCATCTGTCGAAATGACTTTTCAGTGACATGACGCTCCCAATACTGGGCCTTGGAACAGAAACCAAGGTTTCTTCCAGATGGAGAGGGCACGAAGGCATCGGCGCGTGACCCTGATCATATGGAACGGATTCCCTCTCGAGGAAAACCCCTTGGCTTTTAAAGACCACTGTAGGAGTCTCATGTTCAGAAGACCAAAAGGTATTATGTTGGATGCAGTCTCTGGAACTGCTTTACAGTGATAGTGTGGCCTAGCTTTATCCTGGAGACCATTGCCAGGATGGACTCGACCTGAGTGGGAGACAATTTTGCCCGCATCGTTGTCGAGTCCCATACCACCCCTAGGAACGTGGTCGTCTGGGCGGGCGAGAACACGCTCTTTTTCGTGTTGAGTCTCAACCCCAAGCTCTGAATGTGGCCAATCTCGCTGCTAAACTGCCAACTCTCGAGACTGGGCTAGAATAAGCCAGTCGTCGATATAATTTAGCACACGGATACCCTGCAGCCTCTGTGGCGCTAGAGCTGCATCCATGCACTTGATGAATGTGCGAGGGGAGAGAGCTAGGCAAAACGGAAGAACCCGAAACTGAAATGCTTCGCCCCCGAAAGCAAACCTCAGGAACTTCCTGTGAGAAGGAATGATGGAAATGTCTTTTAGATCTATCTTGACAAACCAGTCCTCGGATCTGATCTGACTTACGATGGTGGGACTAATGAGCATCTTGAACCTGAATCTCCTCAGAGAACGATTCAAGTGCCTCAGATCTGAAATTGGGCGCAACCCCCCATCCTTCTTGGGAACTATGAAGTATCGGCTGTAAAACTCGGACTCCCTGTCTGGTGGAGGAACACGTTCTATGGCCTCTTTTACCAACAGAGAGTGAACTTCCTGTTCCATCACCCGACCCTGCTCTGAGTCCAGTCCTCACTGTCCAGACCACCCCATTGAACTTTGGGGGGCGGCAACCGAACTGCAGTCTGTACCCCTTTACTACTGTACGCAGGACCCATGGAGATACATTCGGAAGACATTGCCATGCCCCGACATAATCTACTAAGGGAATCAGCCTCTCGAGGCTGACCTCGGGTGTTCTTCGAGTATCGTTAACGATCCCCTGAAGCGGAATACCAGCAGGAAAAGATAGAAAACGATTTTCTGTGTGCGGACACTGCAGCGTGCATTCGCTGGAAATCGACCTGGCCTGAAGCGTACTTGACGGCGGGAATCCAACATCGATTTCCTGAGGGTTCCGAGGTGGAAACGACCTCGATCGCTCCACCCCAGGGGGGACAACCCTCAGAGGCCCTGCAACGGCTACGACCTCTTTCCCGAAGCCTTTTTTGCAGGACGGTTCTCAAATCGACCTGAGGCTGGGTGGGTTTCTGGCGAGCGTCGCCTCTGTTACCAAGATCCCTGAGGAGGGGCTAGATCCCCTCTAGAAGTGACACTCTCTTTTTGTACCTGCCGGCACGAGGAGCTTGAGGACGGCTGGGGCTGCACACTCGAAGCAGCCTTAGAACAACTAAATCTTTCAATATATCGGCCTGGTACGCTTGCATAAGCACCATAGTATGCAGGCATGCACCAGTGTGCCCAGCTGCCATATAAGCCCTGCCCACCAATAATGATGTATCACGACAGGGTTTGGTGGGCAGCACCGTGGCTTTAAGGGATGATGCAGCGTCAGGGGAGAGGTAGCTGGCTAAAGCCTCTTCCACCCAAGGCATCATCCCATAACCGCAGTGATGCCCTCCTATATTGTTACTATAGTCTAACGCAGGAGGGTTAGACAAACGTGCTGAATAAGGTTTATTCCATTACTTACAAAGCTCATTGTGTAAGTCAGGAATAAATGGTAAACCCCGGCGTTGTGGCTGAGATCTGTGTTGCAGGAAGCGCTCATCTAATTTACTCCTGACTTTCACTTCCTGGCTTTCTTGAGGCCAGTCAACATTAAGTTTGGCCACAGCATGTGTTAATACATCAACAAGCTCCTCACATGCAGGTGAATGCAGTGGCGAGCTCTCTACCATTTAACCTGCCTCGATGCCAAGCACGTCTAATTCCTCATAATCATACAGCTCAAACATCGGGTTCTTCTCCCATGCGGAAGAAGCCGCCAGGGGGCGGGCTTCCACACGGCGAGCGGGACCATCTGAACTGTCAGATGAGGACTGAGAATGTGCTGCAGCAGTCTCGCGTCCTCCTGCCAGTTCCATCTGCGAGCCCCACGATCTAACCCGAACTGTGGGGCTCGTGAGCCTGGCCAGCCTCATCAAACACAGCCAAGCGGGAGCGCAGCACTCTGATCAGCAGAGCTTCACAGTGCGCACAAGCAGCTCCCTCGAGAGCTACATGGGCGTGCTGCACTCCCAAACAAAGCACACACATCTGATGTGTGTCCCCACTCATTATAAACCTCGGGCAGGGATGCACACACTTCTTAATGTTCACTCGCCATGAATACATGCTTTGTGACAAACAACACCAAATAAGACAAACAATGACAGAGAGCGCTTGCTGAAGAGCGAAAGTTAACTCTGTTGTGTGCCAGCGTCCCTTTGTAGCTTCCATTTATGCTGTCATGTTACGTCATGACGCAACACCAATCAGGATTAGAATAGTTTAATTCATTCTTCAGGCACGCTACACTGGGGGGAGTTCGTTACCGACGCTCGTTACCGACGCAGTGCGAGTTCCCTCGAAAGGGAACCATGATTTGTGGATTTGTGTTAGAATTTCTTGCGGCCATCTGGTGTACTTGATGATGTGCATCATACAGTTCATTCGGAATGAGTATCTGATTTAAGATGGCATTAAAGATGACCAGCTCCTGAGAACATGTAAATGAAGAGACTTACACACTGTAAGCTGATGAGTTGATTTATCTGTGTTTTAATATGCCGTAGTTCATAGAGATTTTTAGATGGATGCAGAGGCTTTTTAGGTCAGGTAGAATCTGCGATTTTCAGACCAAGTTTGTTTGCTGGTTTCCATGGCTGCAATACACAATGTTTTCCACCAACTGGCAACCTGTGATGTCAAAATACTATTGGATAGACTGGCAGCACACGGTTTCGCACAGACCAAAACAAAGACAGACATTCCGACACGGAACGCACATTTCAAAGTAGAATATCTGGCTGTAGCATTGCTTTTCTGAGAAACAAGTAGGTAAACTTAGCATGTTTCCTAAATATTTGCAAACATATTGGGTTTTTATGCTTTATTAAAGTAAAAATCTTACATATATCCCCTTTAAATACAATAATGAAGCCGTAAATAAATAACTAATGAAGCCGTATGTCTCAAAGTTTTACTGAACAATAACAAATAATCAGAACATTTCTAATCATTAGGACATGTTGTAGTCCAGATTAAAATGTAAAAATGTTTAAGTTTGGAACTAAATAGCCTATTAAGTCTTAATACTTAAATATTTGTTACTGTGATGAACAACATTGAGATTACAAATTAACTGAATGGCTGTTTGAAGCATTTTAAAAAATTCACTAGTGCAGTTGCTTTGTTGGCGGGGTTTCCGAGGTAACCGCTGCATTTCTGCTGTTCCATCAGCGCCCTCTGCTGTCAGAGAGTGAACGTGCACTTTCATTCAGCGTCTCCTTCACTCGTTCAGCCATGTGCTTCTCATGCATGTTGGGCTTGTTTACATCTGAGCGCCTGTCCCTATGACGCAGAATACAGCGGTGTTGTGCATTTTATACGGTTGATGGGGAAAGTATTCTTAAATGCATTATAAAAAATTTAACAATTGGTAATAAATTATTATTTACGGTATTTTGAAGTGCCCATGATAACAATATCGTGCATATTCATTATCATGATATATCGCATTACCGAATACCGGCACAAGTCTAGTTGGTTTTTATGTTTGTTGTTTTGTGCCATTAAACTGGTGTTAACTTGTATTTGTCTTTTTTCACTTTAGACCTGATGGTGCTGAAAGAGGAGAGTCAAGAACTGAAAAACATGGAAGAAAAAGATGAGAAACATGATTTCATGATCAGAGAAAAAACATCCACACAGACTGAAATGACTTCCTCACAAAAAAGAGATCAGAACAGTTCTAACAGTTATTTCACCTGCAGTCAGTGTGGAAAGAGTTTCAGTCAAAAACAAAAACTCAGTGTCCACATGAGAGTTCACACTGGAGAAAAGCCTTTCACATGCCAACAGTGTGGAAAGAGTTTCACTCAAACACAAAGCCTTAAAGTCCATATGAGCATTCACGCTGGAGAGAGACATTTCACCTGCAAACAATGTGGAAAAAGTTTCAATCGAAAAGGAAACCTTAATGTCCACATGAGAATTCACAATGGAGAGAGCCCATTCACCTGCCAACAGTGTGGAAGCAGTTTCAGTCAAAAAGGAAACCTTAATGTCCACATGAGAATTCACACTGGAGAAAAACCTTATACTTGCTCTCATTGTGGACAGAGTTTTACTCATAAAAACACCCTTAGTTCCCACATGACAATTCACTCTGGAGGAAAGCTGTTTGTATGTGATCAGTGTGGAAAGCACTTCAAAACAGAAAAAAGCCTTAGAGTTCATATAAAGATTCACAATGGAGAGAAACCAGTCACATGTGATCAGTGTGGAAAGAGTTTTACAAATAAAGGAAACCTTAATGTCCACATGAGACTTCACACTGGAGAAAAGCCTTATACTTGCTCTCATTGTGGGCAGAGTTTTACACACAAAAAATCACTTAATACACACATTAAAATTTCACACTGGAGAAAAGTGTTTGTATGTGATCTGTGTGGAAAGCGTTTCTCAACAGAAATGGGCCTTGGATATCATATGAACATTCACACTGGAGGGATATCATTCACATGTGATCAAGTGTGGAAAGAGTTTCACACATAAATTTCCACATGAGGATTCACTCAGGAGAGAGCAGTGTTCTATATCGTTAGTGTGGAAAGAGATTCACACAAAGGAAACCTTAAAACTCACATGAGACTTCACACTGGAGAGAAGCCTTTTATGTGTCTTCGGTGTGAGAAGAGGTTTACGCATCAAAGAGACTTGAAACACCATTTGCAAACTCACTCTGGAAAGAAATTCCAATGTTCTGCATGTAGTAAGAGGTTTACGGAAAAAAGGTGATTTCAAAAATCACCGGTGCCTTTACTCTGGATGAAGGCAGTTTCATTGTGATCGGTGTGATTAAAAAATGCATTTTGCCATCACACTTACAGATATACCTGAAAAGATGTGAGACCATATTTTGTTCTTTGTGTGGAAAGAGTTATAAGTGGTTTGGCAATGCAAAATTGCAGAATTTATGTGAAATTAAGGCTACATTCACAATGCTGCTGAATGTCGACCAAATCTGACTGTCCACCTTCATGACAACTTCTTTATTGTCACGTGTATGTTCTGTTTTGATTCAGTTTTCATTGTGTTTTGTTTCTGTTTGCTGTTAGTTGGTTAATTAGTTAACCAACTAACTCCCCTGTTCTCCTGTTTGCTTCTGTGGTTACAGATTAGAGTCCTCAATTTAGGTCAGTCTAGTTAGTTTTTCCCCTTGTTTGTTCTGCTAAGCCCTCTGTTTCAGTTTGTTCCTTGTTTTGCATTGTTGACCGTCGATGTTTATATGGTTGTCATTTCTCCTAGTTCATTGTAATGACCTACCCGTGACAGAATGCAAGACCAAAAACAAAGCAGCACTTTAACCTTGCCCAAAGGAGAAGGCTGAGGAAGAAGACATTTTTTCTGTCCTGTCCAGTTTCGACCACAGGGACCAGGGTCTAAATGAAGTTCCGGGTAAAAATTTCCTCCCTCAGAAAGTCCCTGCTCGTGGGGTAGCACTTTTTCAAAGTTCCGAAACTTTCGGGGGTGGGACTTGGGCGCTGAACATGCTGATTGGTTGAGTTCACGGAGCATTTTGATTGGTTGACTCCATGCAGCATTTTATTTCAACCACATTTTTGAAAAGTCTGTTGCGGTGCATATAGTAAGAGTTGTTTGCTATTCGATTCAACAAGAGAGTTTAAAAAAAATTGACAGAGGGACCGACAATGAGGTTCAGACTTTATTAAGTTTGTATGCAGAGGACGAAATCCAACTGGAACTGTAAAGTCGCATGCAGTCCTTCGTCACCGGACTTAATCTTCACGGTACTTTAGACCGCAATGGAAATGCAAACAGCAACAGGTTTGGGGGGAAAAAGTTCCTGGGAAAAGTGGGGAAAAGTGGCTTATGGCTGCATCCAAAAACTTAAAAGGTAGGAAGGCATCAAGGCTGATCCGAATACAATGTTACTTCCACTTTCTGTCTCATGAGATGCCTTCATCTGATCAATTTTTGAAGGCAGGATAGATGTATCTTTTGCAACCTTTGACAGCCTACATTCCTATGCATTTCATCCATGACAAGTGGGCTAGAAAAAGAAAGCTGGCATCTGAAAGTTGCAGTTTCTGGTCAGTTTGTGTGAAAATACTTTGTTTTTGACAGACGTTTTCCACTTCTGATGCCATTTCAAGAAGTTACTACTGTAGTAATTACATATTTGTTTAGTTCTCACCAAAAGCTTGCTCTGTTTTGCTGTAGATCATTAAACTCTTACGCTGCCTCAGAAGTCTGTCCGAAATCAGTTCTGTGAGGTGCCTGCCTATAAGGCAGCAAGGTAACAAGTCAGCTGCCTAAGTTTTCGGATGCAGCCTATATCACCCTATTCATCTTAGTCAGTGGCCTCCACCACTCCTACATGTAGTGCAGAAACCCCAGTCAGCACAGTCAACGTCTAGTCTCTTCATTGTATTTCCTTGCAAAGACTCTCCAGACTCCTACATTATTCTAGTGGATTGTTTACCTGCATGCGTTCATCTCCTTTAAGTTTCCTCATCTCTCTGTCTAAGCCTCTTCCTCAAATTCTTCATCATCTGCCCAGACTCTCTTACTCTGTGCAAGATCACAGCGGAGTTACTTCCAGTTAAGTATCATCTACACTTTCTGTTGTATTCCACCAGTACCTGTTGAGTTTTGTGCACTATTGCCTTTAATAAACACCTGTTAAGTTCATCCCTTTGTCTAGTTATTCTCTCTGTGACATTTCAATGAGATCTCTCTGGGTAGTTTTAACAAATTAATGGACATGACAATGTTATGTATTTGGTTTTTGACAGTCTACATCTGCTACACACTCTGCTGTTATTATTGAATTCAAGTGTGGTACTGTGATAGGATGCCACATTTACAATAAGTCAGTTTGTGAAATTTCATCCCTGCTACATATTCCACGGTCAACTATAAGTGATATTATTGTAAAGTGGAACGTTTTAGGAACAGCAGCTACTCAGCCACAAAGCGGAAGACCATGTAAAGTCACAGCGGGGTCACCAATGGCTGAGGCGCTATGTGCATAAAAGTCTTCAACCCTATGCTGATTCTATACCTGAAGAATTCTAAACTTTCTATCAGCACAAAGCCTGTGTGGCAGGAGCTTCGTGGAATGGGTTTTCATGGCCAAGCAGTTGCATGCAAACCTCACATCACCAAGTGATATGCCATGTGTTGGATGGAGTGGTGTAAAGCATAAACTGTGTTTTGTGAGTGATGAATCACACTTCTCTGTTTGGCAGTCTGATGGGCAGTCATAAAGACGTGGTTGGATGAATTTGGTGTGAAAGAACATGATTGGCCCGCACAGAGCCCTGAACTCGACCAGACTGAACACCTTTGGGATTAACTGTTTTTTTTTTTTTTCTTTTATGGTATATTGTACAGTACTTTGGTACAACATGTATTGTTTTAAATGTGCTTTATAAATAAACTTGTACGGGAATGGAGATTGCAAGCCAGGTTTTCTCGTCCAACATCAGTGTCTGTCCCAGTACTTTTGTCCATATAGTGTATGTGCAGCATTAACAATCCCCTCCCAACTACTACTGGAAATCTCCCTATCCAACACTGCTACCCAGTCTGACTCACACCATCAACACACCCCTCACTACTGGAAACTTTCCCATCACATATAAGCAGGCTAACCCCACTGCTCCAAAAAACAACACTTAATCCTTCAGCTGTTGAAAACTCTTCTTCAATTTCTTTTAAAAACTCTTAGAGTTAAATCATGTCTCTGCTTATCCCACAGAATGAGCTTCTTGACAACAACCAGTCATGCTTCAAAAGTGGACACTCCAGAGAGCCCACCCTGCTGACTGTTGCTGAAACTCATTAGCTGGGGGAAGAGAACTCCAAATCATCTGTTCTTATTCTACTGGACATGTCAGTTGCCTTTGAAACTGTTAACCCACAGGATGCTCCTGTCCACCCTTTCTGACTAGAGCATTGCAGGTACTTTGAACAATCTACTTGTGAGGTACGCCACCAAAGTTTCATGGAGAGGAGGACCATCACATCAGCTAATCACCAGGGTGCCTTAAGGTTCAGTGCTTCAGGGTTTTTCTCAATTTACAACTTCACTGGGAATGATCATAAAGGCACATGACTTCTTCTACCACTGCTATGCAGATGATACATAGTTCTATTTATCATTCCAACATGATGATCCCACTATCTCAGTACTTATCTGCCTAGCTCTCAGAAATTTCTGTTTAGATTAAGGAGCATCATCTCCAACTTCACCTTGCGAAGACTGAGTTTCTTGTAATGCCCTCCAGTTAAACCTTCCAGTTGAGCACAATATCACTAACACCAACCAGAACAGCAAGGAACATGGGGGTTGGTATGCAATATCCAATTGTGCTTTACCACCCACATTAATGGCCCCATCATGTAGGTTCACGATTTACAACATCAGGAAAATCAGACCCTTTCTGTCAGAATTTGTGGCACAGCTCCTAGTCCAAACTCTTATCATTTCAAGACTGGACTGCTGAAATGCTCCACTGGTGCACTTTCCAGCCAGCATGTCTTTTATGACCCTCTATTAATGTTGTTTAAAATATGTAAAAGAGTATGTAACATAATAGTGTTAAAGTTAAATAATTCAGTTACTGATAACTTGTGTGATGAGATGAATCAGGCAGAGACAGATTGGAATTAAAGCTTTTAGTATCTCGTCTTGAGGAAAATACACCCGATGGTTTATACAAGACAGTGAATCCATAAATAAATATTTACAGAATTATGTACAAATAATAAACAAACACAGAACACAGGAGTGAGGGACAAAATGTGGCGCTAAATCAAAGAAATCAACAAAACAAAACATATGCTAACTTACACCATTTAAAATACTAAACTAACAAAGAAATAAAGCACAAAATAAAACAAATTTTTGCACAACAAATCGCCAACTAAACTACACTAACTAACAAACATAAATAAGAGGGGTAGCATCTGCTCCTTACCGGGTGTGTATAAACAAAATCAATCATGTTGCATTCTGTAAGTCACGTGACATACTAACTATCCCTCCTCTCTGAGTCCGGGAAGATCTTTTGAATGAACCGAGTCACATTCAAAAACAACAACACAAGTTTAGAGAAGTAAAATAATAAAAAAAAAAACTAAGAAAAATAAATTAAGGATGCTAGCAACAAACAGCAAGTCAAACGAGAGAAAACACACCTCTCTCCTCTCGTCACTTCTGGGTTTTTATACGAAGCAGGCGAGTTCGGATTGTTCCTTAGGGGGAGGTGTCGACCCATTGAATAATGATGATTGATGTGCTAGCCAACCAATCATGAACCTAAGCATTATGACAGTCAAGAAGGAAAGAAAAGATCTCACTCTACTGCCTCCCAGTGGCAGGCAGAATTTAAGGTCTTGACACTGGCTTTCAGGATCTTTAAGAAGCAACATTATATACACTGATCAGCCACAACATTGAAACCACTGTCAGGTGAAGTGAATAACATTGATTATATTGTTACAATGCTACCTGTCAAGGGGTGGGATATATTAGGCAGCAAGTGAAGTCAGTTCTTGAATTTCATGTGTTGGAACCTGGAAAAATGGAAAAATGAAAAGATTTGAGTGGCTGACAACTCCAAAGCAGCAAGTCTTGTTGGGTGTTTCTGGTATACAGTGATTAGTACCTACCAAAAAAAGGTGCAGGAAAGGACAACTACTAAACCAGCATAAGAGTCATGGGTGCTACTGTAGCTCAAGGGGGTCTTCAACTGCATTTGTTTCCACAGGTGAACTTATATAACTATGATTTTTAAATCAAAAATTGCCATAATTGAGAAATAAAAATCTATTTTTCTACCCTTTCTACCCTTAAAGTTTGAAGAGGTGTGTCTGCTGTAAGACTTCAGTGTAAACACCCACTGCTGTGATTGGCTGACATGTTTGCATATGAAATAAGTCTTACATGTGGAACCAGTGCTGCTGCACTGTTTGATTGACAGCTTTAATGACTGTAAAGGGAGCATTCTTTGATCAATTTCTGTATGTGATTTAATCACATTTTAAATAACAGATTATTTTCATGCTACTAAAAGAAACAATCTGAAGAAGATTGTTTAGTCACTGGCTTGATTTACTGTTACATAAGTGGCTTTAAATTTGGACGGGGTGGTGGAATTTTTTCCCTTCCCGAAACCTAAAACCCAAGGGGAGAAATGCCGGTGTTCAGACAATTTGTGCTACCCTGTCAGATTTCCCATTGAAACAGTAGGTAGAAAAATGCTAACGAAAAATGCTAACGTTACCTATCAGATTGTACTTCCAGCATGATATTAACGTGGTTTATGGCTTTATTAATGTCTACACCTACCCCAACCCTAAACCTACCCTTACAATAATGCAAATACAGTAATTTTGTGTTATTTATCATGACAACAATGATGTAATATTGATGTGCGCATTAGCTAACTCAGCACATCATTGCTTGGAAATAATGATGGTTCTTTGTTCATATGCATATATTTGAACATAAAATAAGATGATTAAAGGCAAGACGGAGTAGCCTGGCGCGCTAAAAATATAAGCGGGAGAATGTTATCATTGCAAAGTGGTCAGGCTAACGTCGTGTGTTTATTCCACAAGACTTATGGATAAGCTGTTTGATTTATAATTATTAGGTTATTTTCACAAATTTCACTTAACCTGCTGTGGATGAACAAAGCTGTTCCTCAATTTGTGTGTTTCCCATTTGAATGGTCAGTGTATGAAGCGGCTGCTGCTCGCGCTGGGAGCTTTAGCTTCAATTTTGATCAAATTATTTTCGAATCGGTTGCATATTATGTCGTGGATATATTCCTTGAATGCATACTGCAGTCCCTTTTGTTTTGCTCTCTCAGATATTTCACCTGTTCACCAAAAATGACTTATTAGCTCCTTGAAAATGTCTGACACCGGTGCATACATACTGTAAATGACTTGCCAGGCGCGAAAGCTTGACAGGCGTAGCAACAGTAACTAAGGAGGGCGGGGCTTGGCGATGGGTCCCTTATTTTGAGACAAAAAACATCTGACTTGAATCATTACACATCAGAAATCACTGATCACAGTTCAGGCATTAGAATGAACACTGTTACTTACATGTCATGGCTGTCATATCTTGCAGTAAAAGCCATGCACTGATTGCGACTGATTTACCAAAGAATCCACAGTGAAATGTAATGAATCCAAAAAAGTAATGCTTGGCTGAGACTTTTACATAGTTGAAAATAACCCATTTCTAGCATTAGGAAAGTGATTTTGTCCTTGTCCCCACAGAGGTCTGTGCATGCCATTGCATAAAAGGACATTTTTATTAAATGAACCAATTTGTTCACGGCTTTCTGGGGGTAAGACACACTGGTCCCTGGTAGAATACATAGATCATGCCCTTCTGTTCAGTGGATCTTCTTTTACTGTGGGGACTGTAGAGCCTTTTCACATCATGCCTGCCAAACCAGAGCCTGTTCTCGTCATACCTGCCATGCCAGTTATAGGCCTTCTAATGCTCCACAGCCCAGGTCTGCCACTGTTCCATGGTCCTGGACCACCATTGTTCCATGACCCTCTGCTCCATGGTCCAGGTCCACCAACGCTCCATGGTCCACTGCTCCATGGCTAAGGCCCGCCCTTTGAACCACGACCCTCTGCTCCACGGCCCAGGTCCGCCACTGCACCACGGTCCAAGTCTGCTACCGCTGCACAGTCCAGACCACGATCCCAGCCCTCTTCCTCTTCATGGGCCTGGCCCACTATCCCGACGCTACTCCTCCACACTTCTGGACTTTTTGTTGTTTTGGGTTGTTTTTGTTGGGAGGTTCGATAAGGCGCCGAGTGCCACTTTTTTTTGAGGGTGGAATATATAACATTGGGTTTGGGTTTTATTTGTTTTAATGTCTTTAATTTGTAGTTTGCCTTAGCTATTTTTCATGTTCCTGTCATGTGACTTCCTTGCCCTCATGTGATCATGTCTTGTGCTCCCCTTAGGTGTGTTCGAGCTCATGCAGCGCCGCACAGACCGATCGGCGGCTGACTTGAAGCAGTGCATGCCGGTAAGAAATTTTGTCCGACTTGAGACAGCGCCGACACCATGTGACTGTGACGTATGGCTTCAATGTACCACGAGAGCGATTCAAGCAGACGAGAGAAAGTGTTGTGAGACTACCCAGTGCTTCAAAGAAAGCAAAATACATCACAAAGTCAATTGCAGTGTTTCCCATACATTGATTATTTGTGCCGCCTCAAATAGATTTAAACTGTTCCAAAAAACGCTTCTGGTGGGATGTGTAGGATAAGCACTTTCTCACTTCATGAATATTGATATAGTAATGAATGCACTGGAAAGCCCTCAAACTACTCATATAGGCTACACTTTGCATCAGATATCAATGCTGAGAGAGATAGAGTGTAAGACATTAGAGCTACATGATTAATCTTTAAAAGATTTAGTCAAACATGAAACGCGACCTTATTCCTAAATGTGTTGGTGCTGCCGCTGATCCGAGAGCAGTTGTCATTATTTCTACCTCATAGTATCGTTATATCTGTGATACAATAGTTCAAATTATCATAGAAGTGCTTTAATAAAAGTTTATAGTTCAAATATGAACACTGCTGTCTACATTAGCGATCAAAATACCTATCACCTTTTGAAAATGGTGCTTCAAATAAAGACTGTATCGTTGACTGTTAAAAAATGTGTTTGTCATTGAATCATTTATTCAAGAGAATGTTGTAGCCTACTACTGTACTGTATGATGCTTCTAAAAATAAAACTCAAATGTGATGAATTGTTTTTGTAAATATGGCTCATACATCATGTACGGTCTGTATAAGTGTATGATTAAACTTTTTCCCATGCTCTAGTGTAAAAAAAAAAAAAAAAACTGAAAAATCGCAATACATATCGTATCGGTACCCGAGTATCACGATAGTATTGAATCTGGAGATAGGTGAATCATCCCAGCCCCAGCGTCATCATTCAGATGCAGTACACCAGACATATGAAAAATATTTTACTTTATATTTACTTTTATTTGATTGTTTTTACCCTTGACTGTCATTTGTTTGAGCCAATACTACAAATCAAATAAAGAAAAATCCTTTTTCAATGCTTTTATTGATTGGAGAAATTAAAGATAAAAAGAGGTTGAAATTCAGATTTACATAATGGACATGCTGTATGTTCCTATTACACTTCAATTTTCATCAGTCAAGTAGGTTCCCTTTTAAAGGTGCCCTTGATTCAAAAATTGAATTTACCCTGGCATAGTTAAATAACAAGAGTTCATTACATGGAAAAGACATACAGTGAGTCTCAAACTCCATTGTTTCCTCCTTCTTATATAAATCTCATTTGTTTAAAAGACCTCCGAAGAACAGGCGAATCTCAACATAACACCGACTGTTACGTAACAGTCGGGGTGTACGCCCCAATATTTGCATAATGCCAGCCCACGTTCCCAACAATTATCAAAGGCATTACACAAGGGCAGCCAGTATTAACGTCTGGAGCTGCACACAGCCGAATCATCAGACTAGGTAAGCAAGCAAGAACAACAGCGAAAAATGGCAGATGGAGCAATAATAACTGACATGATCCATGATATCATGATATTTTTAGTGATATTTGTAAATTGTCTTTCTAAATGTTTCGTTAGCATGTTGCTAATGTACTGTTAAATGAGGTTAAAGTTACCATCGTTTCTTACTGTATTCACGGAGACAAGACTGTCGTTATTTTCATTTTTTAAACACTTGCAGTCTGTATAATGCATAAACACAACTTCATTCTTTATAAATCTCTCCAACAGTGTAGCAATAGCCGTTAGCCACGGAGCCCAGCCTCAGATTCACTCAGAATAAAACTTTTAACATCCAAATAAATAATTTACTCACATAATTCGAAGCATGCATACAGCATGCATGACGAACATCTTGTAAAGATCCATTTAGGGTTATATTAGCTGTGTGAACTTTGTAAATGCGCTGTAATATAGTTGACAGCTCGTGTGGCAGGAAGCACGCGTCTTAAAGGGGCGGCGCCGAGTGTAAATCAGTGCATTGTTAATGATGCCCCAAAATAGGCAGTTAAAAAAATTAATTTAAAAAAATCTATGGGGTATTTTGAGCTGAAACTTCACAGACACATTCAGGAGACACCTTAGACTTATATTACATCTTGTGAAAGAACGTTCTTGGGCACCTTTAAAAATAAGATTTATGTAGAATAGAAATTCAGAAAATGTTTTAATGCATGTTCAATCAATGAACTTGCGAGCAGAATGACTTTTAATAAAGACTTCTAGCACAAATAAAAGCAAGTGGGACTTGTTTGTCATTGTCATTCCAGCAGTGGTTACCTAGGATAAGACAAACAATAAATAAATGATTATTTTTCTGAATCAAAGACACTTTTATTAATGTAATGAACTTTATATTTATTTATAGTTTTAAGAAATGCATTATATTCATACCAAAGTTTATTTCCAGAGTGTGCTCAACATTTATAAAATTGTCAGGTTGTCCACTGCACCAGTTGTTGTAATCAAAGGCAGAGCCATCACTCCACAGCCACTGTCCTTCCTAAAGAGTTAATGAAGTGCTTAGAAAGTCTTCTGTTCTGAAACTCATTTCAGAAGTTCATTCATTCTTTACACAATCACTTATAACTGCAATTGATGAACTTTTTTCCATTTTATAAAATATTTGTGCCTAAATTCACACCTGGGCTTTGTGTTCGTTAGCCCAGGGCCCCGCAAAGGCTTAATGCGGGACTGGTGAGAGCTGCCTGTCTGTTAAGTTGTTGCCACAAAAAATGAATTGCTTAAATAAAACAAATGTTTTATTATCTGCATAACCTCTTACTTTTACAGCATCATGACCACCAATATAAGCTCGTGTCGTACCAGGCACCATGTTCAGCAGAAGATCGTTTTCAGATTTACTGTGCACCGATGCAAGATTTCCACCAAAGGTTTGACAGTACTTCTGAAAAGGCAAATTGTTTTTAATATTATCAATCAAACTTTTTTTTTTTTTTTACAAAAAAGCAGTTATTTTGTAACATTGATAATTGTACATTTCTAGATGTGTTTTTCCAAATGTGATCTGCACTGCAAAAAACAAAACTTATTACCGATCAGTAATTTACAGAGTCCCAAAAAGGATGTTTACAAAAATAAAAATATTTTTCAGAAAATCAAATTTTTAAAGAGGTGAATAAAAATATGTTGCATAACAATAATAGTGCTGTACGTAGCACATTACCTCTGCTGACAACCAGTCGAGTGTTTGTGAGAAGAATTTGGCACATTTCAGTCCAAATGCTGACCATCCAGGGGGGCAGTCATCAGCTGTATAATAATAATAGAATAGAAACAGTGAGTATATTTACATACACAATCACACTGACTATGCTTAGTAACCCAACAACATCATGTGAACTATAAATAAGGTTGTTGTTGGGTAAATGTCATGAACTGTTTAAATTATTCAAATAAGTACATAACTTTTTGCAAGAATATAAAATGTATTCTTTGCTTTCACTGTAATAACAATATTGCAATAGTGACCTGCTGCATCCCCCTGAGGTAATGTCGTGAAAAGAAGCAGAAGTGTCAGCTTTTCCATGGTAAACCTGGGAATGAATACACAGAAAAGGTAATATATGACTGTGCATTATAAGAAAATGTCAAATATACCAAACAAGCACAACGCTATTTGAAATAAATACACTTAATCTGTATATTGATAATAAAAAATAGCTTATATAAAGTTAAAATGAGCTGCATTAAATATTAAGACATAAATGTAAATGATACACATTGTTTCACTGGCAGATTTTTATTCACTTTTAACTTAATCTTTAATTTAAGAGGAGGTTTATGCTAACAAGTGTAAATACAAAACAACATATACACTGTCTGAAAACAGTTTGTACTGAAATGCAGGAATGTGCTAAATACTTACATGTTTATTTCAGAATGCGCCGTCAGAATTTCAGTAGTTCTGCAGTGATGCTCTATGAAGCACTTTTTTCTACTTTCAAGTCAAAAGTGTGGCTACCTGTGATTATTATTCTGACAGACTTCCTATTTATAATTTGAAATTTGGGTGGAGCATCAGGAGATTTGGATAGATAGATATCAAAGATATTGGAAACCTTTAATCTTCTTGGAATCTTCCATTAACATGCTGTAGATGAAAAATCCCTTAAGAAATGTTTGCTCAGTCCAAGGAAACGGTTGGTAAAGACCAGTTTTTCATGTTCTGAGAATGAGGACCCAACAGCAGACAGATGCTCACGTACTGAACCGCTGCCAAACAGGATAGCCAGTTATAATAATTTCCTTGTGTAAATCCTTGTTTCATTTGGCCTGAGAACAAAAAATACATTCATGAGCCCAAAGACTGTCCATTAGATATACCCAAAACAAATTATACCTCATGATTAACCAGTACAGAGACATCAGAGCCATCAGCAAACGTCAGAGGTTCTTGTCGAGGTAAGGCTGTTCTTACCTTTGTCCTTTCCCGCATGGGCCGTTGTACAGAATTGGTGTAAACTGTTGTCCCACAACCAAAAAACACATTTAAAAAGCATTTACTGTCAGCCACTAACTCAGTCACCTTCTCAGCACTACATTTCCCACAATCCTCCTGACTCACTCACCTGCACTCAGTCAGCCATTACTGAGGCCTAGATTGCCAGCAAGACAATTAACACTTTCAAACACTCTGAAAGCTACTAAAAACATATTTAAAACAGTTCATGTGACTACAGTGGTCCAATCTTAATGTTATGAAGCGGCGAGAATACTTTTTGTGCGCCAAAAAAACATAAATAGTGACTTTATTCAACAATATCTCAGACATCCCAACCTGCAAAAAGTCATTTCAGGAACTTCCGGGAGACTTGGGATGTCTGATATCTAGTGGTGTGATTTCAAAACACTGCTTCATGAAGCTTCGAAGCTTTACGAATCTTTTGTTTTGAATCTGTTTTGAATCAAACTGCCAAAGTCACGCCCCCCTGTGGTGAACCATTGAAATTTCAAAGCATTTATGATGTAACAAAGTCTTGTTTACTGAAATCACATCACTTTGGCAGTTTGATACACGCTCCGAATCACTGATTCAAAACAAAAGATTCGTAAAACTTCGAAGCTTCATTAAGCAGTGTTTTGAAATCACACATCACTAGATATTGTCATAAAGATGTTTTTTTTTTTTTTTTTTTTGTGCACAAAAAGTATTCTTGTCGCTTCATAACATTAAGGTTGACCCACTGTAGTCACATGAACAGTTTTAAATGTGTCTTTAGCTTTCTGGGCATCTGAAAGTGTAAATTATCTTTCTGTCAATGGAAGCCTCACTGAGCCATCGGATTTCATCAAAAATGTCTTAATTTGTGTTCTGAAGATGAACGAAGGTCTTACAGGTGTGGAACGACATGAGGGTGAGGAATAAGTTTTGGTAGTGACAAAGGGCAAAAGGGAACACATAATCCTTTATTTTGGGGGAAATAAAAGTTAAATATTTAAATTTTGTCATGTGATGTGGTCACTACCAACATTACTGTCACTACTGAACATGTGCAGTCACGACCGAAACATGGGATGTTTTGTTTAAAAATAAAGTATATTGAATGATCAACTATGATGTTATTATGGTGTTTCACTTTGAAATCAGTTTGATAAACTTTATGACTTTTACAAAGATTGGATTCAAAATACAACCAATCTCATAAATTACATTTGAAATATTGTTAAAATTGTAACTCTTATTGATTTACCTGTGAAAATATTCTTTAAAATAGCAAATAATACATTTACAATTCTTTTTCAATTATTTATTATTGTGTTTCGGTAGTGACAAATTTGGGGAGAGGAAAAACATTCCAAAACTTTCTGAAAATACAATATGAGAATTAACTGCACAATTACTAGAAATGTGTAGCTTGGATATTATACAATTTACATACATACAAAAATTGTGGAAAAATACATTATTATTTTCCAGATGTTTCCAGCTGTGACTCTGAACCAGTTCTGTAGAATGACCCATAAAGGCTGATTTATCTGCCGTTTTAAAAGTAAGATCTTTTCTGTGAATGTGTGAGACGTCTGATTCATTAACTATAGAGAAATAACGAGAAAAATAACAAAGTTCAGTATATAGTAAAACTGTTTCTAATACAAACCAGTGTGTTTATAATCATTTTATAATTTAAAAAAGGGATAAGCAGTTTTATACAGCAAAATAATACAAAATGGAAATATTTAACACCAGATTTTAATTTATATTTAAAATGTATCTGTATTGTTGTTAGTTTATGTAATGATATAGGTCTAAAATTGTAAATAGAATATATATATATATATTATATATATATATATATATAATGAAACCCTTATATCATTTGTTGGATAAATCTTTACCACAATAAAATTATGTATGGGGCTCACATTCATTTCTGTAGAGTTTTTGACAGATATGTAAGCTGTGGGGCCCATTCTCCTCTGGCACACACACACACACACACACACACACAGGTTTGTTTTGTTAGGACATCGGTGAGGACATTGCATAGACTTCCATTGATTTATATCAGGTCACCTAATCCAACCCTTCCTCCTAAACCTACCCATCACAGAAACATGTAACATCACTAGATTTAAATAAAAACATATTTTGGCTGATTCAAAACTAGTGAGGACCAGTCAATGTCTCTCTAGTGGGTTGTTAAAGTATTTCACAAAATGAGGACCTCACAAGTATAGCCAAAACAACACACACACTTCCCATTCCACATATATAATATAATATCAGTGGAGACGTTTACACTGGAAATTATAATCGTTTCAAGTTTGGCTGCTTAAAATATAAATAGAAAACTGCTCTGTCATTAAATCCGACGAAATCTGCCTATGAAATGACAAAATAATCCAGAAACCGGCTGTGATTGGTCCATCCTGAGCAGCGCTGAGGAAAGTCTCAGGCACCACGTGACAGCGGGTTCTGCTTCAGCAGAGCAGATATTATACTTATTTATGATTAAAATATGATATGAATAATGACATCGAAAAGCCTGACATATGAGTGAAATTAATCAGTGAAGAGAAAAATAGGATAATGACGATGTAGCCCCGCCCATTCGCGCGAGTGGTCCAGCAGACACGCCCTGCCTCCGCATCCCTCATGACAACAGCAGCATCCTCCGCCATCACATCACTGCGCCTGACTCCAGCAGCACAAACATCCCGAGCATCAAGGACAACAAACACAGCATATAACAGCACTAAAGCGAAGGGCTTCAGCAGCAGCATTTAAAGCAGACATCTGGAGCTTCGCCTGATTCGACGCGCAGACGCCATTTGCTCGAGTTCAGGCCGTCACGCTACCGTCTTCTGTTTCCATACAGATATAACACATCCCGTTTTAATCTAAACTCGCGTTAATCATGACGGACGCCGCAGCTGAGTGTAACATCAAAGTGCTCTGCCGCTTCCGGCCTCTCAATCAGGCCGAGATCCTGCGCGGGGACAAATTCCTGCCAACCTTTCAAGGGGACGACACCGTCATCATCGGGGTATGATGAACATTCACCTCCTTTACTGCAGATTCAACACAGATATAGAGATCTTTAGATTAAATGATGAGATGAATTATCTAGGTGATGCTCATGATGTGTCAGTATGACGTCAGCACATATAGAGGATGAAGGCCTCATCCGAGAGTAGCTGAAATATGACAAAAATATCGTTCTCTCTGTCTTATTGTTTTATTACCTCATATATATATATATATATATATATATATATATATGAGAGAGTTTGAGAGTTTGAATGAATGCAGGGAGTGGCTGATGATTTGTGTATAATGTTATTGGGAAGGGTGAAATGAACTAAGCTGAAATATAAAGTAAATCTATAGTGAAAGTAGCTGAATGTGAAGGATTATAAAGGATAAGCTGACGTTATACAGTACGTCTCTCCGCCGTCTGGATGTGACGTGATTAGTGTTATAATCAATAACTGAGTCCAAACAATGACGTTTCCTGCTTGACTCTCCTCTTCCTCTGTGTCTGTTTATGGGTCCGCAGGGAAAATCGTACGCGTTCGACCGTGTGTTTCCTACCAACACCACTCAGGAGCAGGTGTACAACACCTGTGCGAAGCAGATCGTCAAAGGTCAGTGTGTGGAGCTCTGGGTGAAGCTATCGGACTGTAGCAGCACTGATGTGAAGTGTTAAAGATAATATGTGTGTGTGTGTGTGTGTAGATGTGCTGGGAGGTTACAACGGCACCATCTTTGCCTATGGACAAACCTCTTCAGGGAAGACCCATACCATGGAGGTACAATCATATTTCAGATAACATAAACATTTGTACATTATTACACGACTTTAGGTGCACCTCCACTGGCAAGTGTTCAGAGAGTTCATTTTTGACTGTTTTTACCTGATTTTACATTATAAAAATCGCAAAATTATTTACAATATTTACAAAAATGACCTTACTATCAAAATGGCAAATATTTAGAGTAACATGCGTTAAACATTACTACTAAAAATGAGTTTTGTTTTGTAAATGTCATTGGTCAGCAGAGGTCATGTGTGCAGTTGTTCAGTGTCGTCGTTTGGATCAGTTTATGGGTGTAACATGACTATCTAAGCAATTTGGCTTCCTTCTACCATGAATCGACAACAATAAAACATGTTTTTCTTAAAGTATCTAATTAATAATACACAATGCCATTGATCTGACTGCACTGACTCTATTGGACGAGAACTGAGCTGGACCATGACAGAGCTGTTTTCTACAGAGCGAATTGGGTTACACTTGATTTTGACTACAAGTATCTTTGCTTCAACTTATTGTACTGACCCGAACCCTGACCTACAGTCTGCTAATACTCTAATGAGAGTTCGTCCACATGCATATGCAGCTTTACTGTCTAAAGGGGAGCATCAAAATAAAATCAAAATGGCACTAATTTATTAATTGGAACATTGAATCAGACTTCAGCTGAACCATGACACTGTTTTCTTTACTAAATTCTGTTTGCATCGATTCATTATTTTTCTGTTGATCACAGTAAAGCTGCTTTGAAACAATCTGTATTGTATAAAACTCTATTTAAATGAAGATGACTAGACATGTTTAGAAGCTCGATCAGACCAGGATGAATTTTAATAACGAACTGTGTTTTTTTCTTCAGGGAAACCTCCACGACCCGCAGCAGATGGGCATCATTCCCCGCATCGCAGAGGACATCTTCAACCACATCTTCTCCATGGATGAAAACCTGGAGTTCCACATCAAGGTACAGAGAGCTCCTGATAAACCTGACCGCTCCTGCTCTACCAGTGTGAGTCCCTCTCAAAATCAGTGTTTGCTTTCCTCAGGTGTCCTACTTCGAGATCTATATGGAGAAGATCCGGGATCTTCTGGACGGTTTGTAGGAAGCAGTAATAGTGCAGTGTTACAAGTTCAGTGCAGTGGTGTTTATACTCCTCGTTGTGTTTCTTTCCTCTTTAGTCACAAAGACCAATCTGGCTGTGCATGAGGACAAGAACCGCGTCCCTTACGTGAAGGTGATTTATCACAACCCCATGTTTAGTGAGAGTGTGATTAAGCTTTCTATCAATCCTAATGACGTGTGTGCTGTCAGGGCTGCACCGAACGCTTCGTGTCCAGCCCGGAAGAGGTCATGGACGTCATCGACGAGGGAAAGTCCAATCGGCACGTCGCCGTCACCAGTGAGTGCTTCTGTCTCGAGCTTAAAATCATCTTTAGAAACACATATTTTCATATTCATATGACGAGTATTTGAGGGTGAAGTTTAATGTGATGTTGTTCTGTTGTCAGATATGAATGAGCACAGCTCTCGCAGTCACAGCATCTTCCTGATCAACATCAAGCAGGAGCATGTGGAGACGGAGCAGAAACTCTGTGGAAAACTCTACCTGGTGGATCTGGCCGGCAGTGAGAAGGTCTTTTGCACGAATACTTCACCCTCATGTTGCTTTACACCTGTATGACTTTCTTTCTTTTGTGGAACACAATATATTTGTTATTAATGTTGGGTTACATTGGACCCTATTAGAGGATTAGTTCACTTTCAATTCAACTTTTCCTGATAATTTACTCACCCCCATGTCATCCAAGATGTTCATGTCTTTCTTTCTTCAGTTGAAAAGAAATGAAGGTTTTTGATGAAAACATTCCAGGATTATTCTCCTTATAGTGGACTTCACTGAACTCCAGACGGTTGAAGGTCAAAATTACAGTTTCAGTGCAGCTTCAAAGGGCTTTAAAGGATACCAGACGAGGAATAAGAGTCTTATCTTGCGAAACGATCTGTCATTTTCGAAAGAAATGTAAATGTATATGCTTTATATAAACAAATGATCGCCTTTTAAGTGGTTCCGCCAAAACCTCACTTTTGTATTCTTCAAAAAGCATACGCTGTACTTCCTATGCCTTCCCTATTCTACGAATGCGAATGCGGCGTCAGTTAAATTTTTCCGGAAGTAGAATATGGAAGGCATAGGAAGTACAGCGTACGCTTTTTGAAGAATACAAAAGTGAGGTTTTGGCGGAACCACTTAAAAGGTGATCATTTGTGTTTATAAAACATATACATTTACATTTCTTTCGAAAAATGACCGATGGTTTCTCTAGATAAGACTCTTATTCCTCGTCTGGTATCGTTTAAAGCTCTTTGAAGCTGCACTGAAACTGTAATTTTAACCTTCAACCATCTGGGCTCCATTGAAGTCCACTATAAGGAGAATAATCCTGGAATGTTTTCATCAAAAACCTTCATTTCTTTTCGACTGAAGAAAGAAAGACATGAACATCTTGGATGATATGGAGGTGAGTAAATTATCAGGAAAAGTTTTTTTGAAAGTGAACTAATCCTTTAACTTTAATTGTATGGACAAAAAACACAGGAGACATGTTTTCTGTTGTGTTCCACTGATGACAGAAGGTTATCCGATGTGGAAGGAAGCTATTTTCTTTGAAAAGAGAAAATAACCTAGAATGTCAATGTGCAGTGAACTGTAAAATTATTTGTGCTACAAACCAGTGTGTTTATGATTGTGACATTAATTAAATGAACAATATCACTCGTAGCCTTACAATATGGCTGTATATCAGTACGACCGTGATTCAGCCACAGGTAATCATAGTGTGCTGATATACAACCATATTTCACGGTTACGAGTGTGATGTTGCATTTATACAACAGTTCAGCAGCACAAGTGTGTAAATAAATAAAAACTACAGAGTGTCTTTAAAAACCCTCTTTTGCAAGGAACTACTTCCTTCCACCACAGATTAAAATCTCAGGTTGACAGATTAACAGTTGAGCCCAAGATCTGTTACTAATTCTAAAAGTTCACCTCAGAACTAGTGATGAAGGAACGTTGAGTCGCTTCATTGAAACTCATGGTGTTATGTAGGGTATTAAGAGAGACAGATTGACTAAACAAGTGTATTACCTGATCTGATATAGCATTCATTCTTCAGGTCGATGTCCATAATATATCTATTATAAAAATCTGTTTAAATGTCTGATGAGGAAAGCGATATATTTGTCTTTGTCCTTTTAAAAGTTAAGGAGATTTCCCACAGCGCTAAAACAACTTCCTTGTTTACAACCAGTCCCTTTCCATTCCCTTTCCACTCACAAAGATAGCAATAATGTAACTTTCACTGAAGTCCATATCACCAACACTGATGAACCCTTTCTCAATACCAAATACAGCATGTTATTTATAAAAAATAATATTTATTGAACAATAATATTTAAATGACAAAAATAGCCATTATAAAAGTCAATAGGAAATAGCAAACAATTCAGTCAATGTACAAAAGCAGCACTCTAGTACAGGATTTAAGTTAAATATAACCTAAATATAAAGTTAAGAAACTTAATTTTCCCCTTAACCCAAAATGATTATATACCCCAAATTAATTATATCTAATGTTTAAAGGTCCCGTTTTTCGTGGTTTTTTGAAGCTTTGATTGTGTTTATAGTGTGCAATATAACATGTGTTCATGTTTCGCGTGTAAAAAAACACAGTATTTTTCACATAATTTACTTATCTGTATACCGCTGTTTCCACTGTCATAAAAACGGGCTGATGACTTCCTTGTTCTATGAAGTCCCTCCTTCAGAAATACGTAACGAGTTCTGATTGTGCCAGCGGTTCCTGTGTTGTGATTCGACAGCTCTGAGCGCATCTTGCCCGGAAAGGTCACGCCTCTTACCATAACGTGGAGATGCACGCGCTCAGTGTTATTGTAAACATGTCTTTAATTTTACCCTATCCATTTGAGCCGGAATCAGACCCGGTGATTGGACTGCGGGATGAAAATAACAGCGTTTCGACGACATGGCGACAAACACACTCTACAAACGCAACTCTTGTGTATTCCTGTGGGCGGAGGTTAGTCAAAAAACTGTTTTAGTGACGTCATTAAAGAAGGAAGTAGAGGGATGTAGTCCAAACTGGCCGTTCGATGTAGGCGACTTCTGTTAAATAAAATATCTCGCTTGGCATTGAACTTTGAGCTTTAAAATTTTACAGATTTTATTTATACTCTAACAACAACATTACAAACTAACTAAAGTTTGAAACATGGGATCACGAAGAACGGGACCTTTAAACACTATCTACAGCCAGTGGAAAATTCCAGAAGAACTGGCCGAGATGAAGCTGTTCTCAGCGGGTACTCGAGCACCGCTGACGGCCTGGAGCTCGCAGTTGCGAAAGCGTCTAAACAAATTGCAAAATACGTTCTGAGGTCTAAATAACTACATTCTCACCTAAAAACTCTTAAAACTACATTCAGTGACACAACAACAGTAGAATTTGTAAAAATGGATTTCCTCGGCCGCCCTGACAGTCACCGCAAGCGGAGTGATGCAAATGGTGAAACGGTTCCAGTGCTGATACTGGGGAAATATCACATGGCTCTCAGCCAATCAGATTTGAGAACCAGAAAGAACTGCTGTATAAAATAATATAACAAATACCAGTTTGCAGTATCAGGCAGTATAACAGACTGGTTTTGAACAGGTAAAATAACTGAAGCCTGACACTTTCAAGCTACAAATGCCTGCGCCTGCTCGCATTTCAAAATGAAGGTGAATACAGGCAGAAAAACAGGAATAAAGCCTTATCTAGCTGCTGAGGAGTATACAGCGTGTGTTCAAAACCAGTGTTGACCTCAACAGTTGTCATAGAGAGTTAAATTCACCCTTCGCTGATGCATGATATCATGCCATGTTGTGGCAATCATGACTCTTTCATAAATAAAGAAATGAAGAAGAATCAAGCAGACGGGTTAAGATTGTTTGTGGTGTATTTTCACATGCAGGTCAGCAAGACGGGTGCGGCTGGAGCTGTTCTGGATGAAGCTAAAAACATCAATAAGTCTCTGTCTTCTCTCGGAAACGTCATCTCTGCTCTCGCTGAAGGAACTGTAAGTGCACTCATGCAAACACACACACACTCCTATATATTTGTGTTTGGTTACACTGACGCCCCTCCTGTGTGTGAGCAGAAGACTCACGTGCCGTACCGCGACAGTAAGATGACCAGGATCCTGCAGGATTCTCTGGGAGGAAACTGCCGTACCACCATGTTCATCTGCTGCTCTCCCTCCAGCTACAACGACGCCGAGACCAAATCCACGCTGATGTTTGGACAGCGGTACGTCCCGCACAGATACACATAAACACATGACATGCGGGAAAAACATATAGTGGCCACAAATTATTTCAGTCGTATCCAGGGGTGAGCTAACGGGACTGAAGCCCCAAAATAATCTGTTACCTCGTCTTTCTCATGGAGGTGAACAATCAATCAGGAAAAATAATTGTGCATACAATTACAGTTGCTGCGCTTACCTAACTGTGAAAAAAGTACATATTAAAGCGTTATTTCCAACGTAACGCTTTAGTGTTAATGGTGAAAAAGTGCATGGTAAGAAGTAGCTAAACGTTTATTATCTGACAACTGTTTCACAGTAGAAATGTTCACAGACCAACAGTGATATCCAGTGATGCAAACTCAACTTTTTCTCTGTTTATCAAATTTCACCATTTTGAATTGAAAAAATGCTATTTTTTTTTACACGTTTCATGTAATTCATAACTGAATGTGACGAGACAAGAAACGTTTTGCATTTTTGAATGTGTGCATATTTTAAATATTATTTGCAAATGGTTTTAAATTGATTACTTTACAACTACAAAGACCTTTCTTTTT
This sequence comes from Megalobrama amblycephala, assembly GCF_018812025.1. Taxonomy (NCBI): domain Eukaryota; kingdom Metazoa; phylum Chordata; class Actinopteri; order Cypriniformes; family Xenocyprididae; genus Megalobrama; species Megalobrama amblycephala. Next base: position 4,010,819 of record NC_063049.1, on the reverse strand, counting down.
CTTTAATGCCTTAAATCACTTTAAATCCTTTAAATAAAGGGTGAGTTCACCCAAAAATGAAATTTCTGTCATTAATTACTCACCCTTATGTTGTCCCAAACCCGCATGACCTTCGTTTTTCCTCAGAACACAAATTAAGATATTTTGATGAAATCTGAGGGTATCTGATCCACACATAAGCAGCAATGACACTGCATCTTTTGAGGTATTAAAGACATCGATAAAACGGTTGACGTGACTACAGTGGTTAAATCTGAATGTTATGAAGCAATGAGAATACTTTTTGTGCACAAAAACAAAACAAAATAACGACTTTATTCAACAATCTCTAGTGATGGATGATTTCAAAACACTGCTTCATGAAACTTCAAAGCTTTACAAATCTTTTGTTTCAGTTGATCGGAGCACCAAAGTCACATGATTTTAGTAAATGAGGCATCGTTACGTCATAAGTCTTTTGAAATTTCAGTGGTTCACGTGACTTTGGCAGTTTGATACACGCTCTGAACAACTGATTCGAAACAAAAGATTTGTAAAGCTTCGAAGCTTCATGAATCAGTGGTTTGAAATCTTCCATCACTAGATGTTGTCGAAAAAGTCGGTATTTTGTTTTGCTTTGGTGCACAAAAAGTATTCTCGTTGCTTCATAACATTAATATTGAACCACTGTAGTCACGTTGACTGTTTTATCGATGTCTTTAATACCTGTCTGGACCTCAAAAGATGCAGTGTCATTGCTGCTTATGTGTTGATCATATAGTCTCGGATTCTCGGAACAAAAAGATCTTAATTTGTGTTCTGAGGACAAACAAAGGTCTTACGGGTTTGGGACAACATAAGAGGGAGTAATTAATGACAGAAATTTAATTTTTGGGTGAACTAACCCTTTAATTAATTCCTTTAAATAAAAAGGCCAATTATCCAGTCTGGGCTAAAGCCCCTAATATCCACTGACCCCAGAGCTGCTGTGTGAAAGCGTTTATTGTTTTTGGTTACATTTTGAGTGTTGAACATTCTGTTGGTGTAAATCAATGGCAGATTTTAAGTTGAATTAATTGCAGAAAATTGTGGTGGGGAAGAAAAGGAGCTGCAATGCAGTGCTGATTTATAAGACTGAGACCGGTGTGTGTGTGTGTATGTGTGTGTGTGTTGTAGTGCTAAGACCATCAAGAACACGGCCTCCATTAACCTGGAGCTGACAGCTGAGCAGTGGAAGAGGAAGTACGAGAAAGAGAAGGAGAAGAGCAAGAGCTTGAGGGACACCATCCAGAGGCTGGAGCTGGAGCTGCGGCGCTGGCGCAGCGGTGAGCCTTTGAACTGCTCGCATGAGTCAAGTCAGTTTGATTTATACAGCTCTTTAAACTAATTTTACAATGTGTGAACTATGTGTGTATTAGTTGATCCCAAATTTCACTGCAAGTTAATATACAGAAATTGATAGAAGTTTGACCGGGGTCTTGTTGGCGTCTGTGCTACAGTCTTTGTGTTGTGGTCAGAGCTGGATACAGACCGGATCAGACTGACCCTGCTAACATTGGGATGATCTTATGTGATGTGTTTTCGATTCTGGTGAACATAACTAATACAGCATAACAATCAGCTAAGGCAGTGGTTTTCAGTCCTGGCCCTGGGGATAGACCTTAATTCACACACCTGATTCAGATCAGCTCATTAGAGCAGAGAATGAACTGAACTGAGTGCGTCAGATAAGAGAGACGTACAAAATGTTGGTTCTTATAACCAGGATTGAAAGGGGATTTACAGTAAGATGGTGTGTCTGCCTCCTGAACAATGCTAGGAAGACTGTTCCAAAGTTTAAGAGCTAAATATGAAATTGATCTACCGCCTGCGGTTGATTTTGATATTCTAGGTATTATCAGCTGGCCTGAATTCTGAGATCGCAATAGACGTGAAGGACTATAATGCATTAAGAGCTCGCTCAGGTACTGGGGAGCTAAACCATTAAGTGCTTTTAGATTTAAAATCTCTACGATGTTTAACAGGAAGTCAATGCAGTGTTGACAGAAGTGGGCTAATATGGTCATACTTCCTGGTTCTAGTAAGAGCTCTAGCTGCTGTGTTTTGGACCAGCTGTAGTTTGTTTATGAAGCCTGCATATAAATCTGAGTATCTGTGAATAAAGTGGCGTAACAATGAAAGCTAGGTCACCCAAGGGAAGCATGTACAAGGTGAAAAGCAAAGGACCGAGTACTGAGCCTTGTGGCACTCCATACCTAACTTCTGATTGATATGGCATTACCTCATTTTCCAAAACAGTGATAACGATCAAGATATATAAAGATATAAACCACGCTAATGCTAGATCACTGATACAGTATAATTTTCAAGCCTATGCAAGAAAATAATAGTCAGTAGTGTCAAAAGCAGCACTAACAGAGCCACGATTGGACGATAGGAGCAAGTCATTTGTAACTCTGATGATTGCCGTTTCAGTGCAGTTATATGCTCTAAATTGTGCCTGAAAGTTTTCTCTGATAGCATTTCATTTCTCTGCAGAAGTGAACATAGAATTTTTTTTTATATAAAAGACAAATTCTGACAAATTATCTTAGTCCTACTTAAAAGATTAAAGGTGCCCTTGATTCAAAAATTGAATTTACCTCGGCATAGTTGAATAACAAGAGTTCAGTACATGGAAAAGACATACAGTGAGTCTCAAACTCCATTGTTTCCTCCTTCTTATATAAATCTCATTTGTTTAAAAGACCTCCGAAGAACAGGCGAATCTCAACATAACACCAACTGTTACGTAACAGTCGGGATCATTAATATGTACGCCCCCAATATTTGCACATGCCAGCTCATGATCAAGGCATTACACAAGGGCAGCCAGTATTAACGTCTGGATCTGTGCACAGCTGAATCATCAGACTAGGTAAGCAAACAAGGACAATAGTGAAAAATGGCAGATGGAGCAATAATAACTGACATGATCCATGATATCATGATATTTTTAGTGATATTTGTGAATTGTCTTTCTAAATGTTTCGTTAGCATGTTGCTAATGTACTGTTAAATGTGGTTAAAGTTACCATCGTTTATTATTGTATTCACGGACACAAGAGCCGTCGCTATTTTCATTATTAAACTCTTGCAGTCTGTATAATTCATAAACACAACTTCATTCTTTATAAATCTCTCCAACAGTGTGTAATGTTAGCTTTAGCCACGGAGCACTATCAAACTCATTCAGAATCAAATGTAAACATCCAAATAAATACCATACTTACGCGACTAGACATGCTGCATGACGAACACTTTGTAAAGATCCATTTTGAGGGTTATATTAGCTGTGTGAACTTTGTTTATGCTGTTTAAGGCAAGCGCGAGCTCCATGGGCGGGGGAGCGCGAGATTTAAAGGGGCCGCGTACCCTGAATCGGCTCATTTATAATGATGCCCCAAAATAGGTAGTTAAAAAAATGAATAAAAAAAAATCTATGGGGTATTTTGAGCTGAAACTTCACAGACACATTCAGGGGACACCTTAAACTTATATTACATCTTGTGAAAAAAAGTTCTAGGGCACCTTTAACTTAAAGGTTTAGTTCACCCAAAAATGAGAGTAATGTCATTTATTACTCACCCTCATGTCGTTCCACACCCGTAAGACCTTCATTCATCTTCGGAACACAAAGTAAGATATTTTTGATGAAATCCAATGGCTCAGTGAGGCCTCCATAGCCAGCAATGACATTTCCTCTCTCAAGATCCATTAATGTACTAAAAACATATTTAAATCAGTTCATGTGAGTACAGTGGTTCAATATTAATATTATAAAGTGACAAAAGTACTTTTTGTGTGCCAAAAAAACAAAATAACGACTTTTCAACAATATCTATGAGCGGATTTCAAAACTGCTTCAGAGCTTTACGAATCGAATCAGTGAATCGGAGCAGCCAAATGTACATGATTTCATCTGTTTAGCCATTCAATAGGAGATCTGAATCACTAACTCGAAACAAAAGATTCATAAAGTTCAGAAGCTTCATGAAGCAGTGTTTTGAAATCAGTACTTTTGTCACTTTATAATATTAATATTGAACCACTGTACTCATATGAACTGATTCAAAATATGTTTTAATACCTTTATGGATCTTGAGAGTTTGAATGGTTTTGCTCTCATTTTGCGGATTTCATCAACAATATCTTAATTTGTGTTCTGAAGATGAACGAAGGTCTTACGGGTGTGGAACGACATGAGGGTGAGTAATTAATGACAGAATTTTCATTTTTGGCTGAACTAACCCTTTAAAAGATAACTTGCTAAATTAACTGCTAACTTAAATGTTTTTGGGACATATCCTAATGATAAAATGACAAATGGGACACCAAAGAGTTTCACATCAAGTGTGCCACTTGGGACAGGGCCTTTCCTGAATTCGTCAATACACTGTCTGTAAGGTGTTACGTAAGGTCTGAGGGGATGCTTTTGTTTATTTGATTTATATATTTGACTTCCTGCTCTCCTTGCTCAAATATCAAGTGAAAGTCCCTGCTAAAAAACAACCCTAAACCAGCCTAAGGTTGTTTGCTGATCGTATCCTGATGTGTTTTTCCATAGGAGAGAAGGTTCCTGAGACGGAGCAGGCAGATGCTGACGTGGTGAAGCTTGACGTCAGTGATGAGGTGTCTCTGGATAATGAGAGATCATCGGAGCGCCAGCGGGAGAGGGAGAGAGACTCTGACTCCTCCTCTATTGTGGTGCGGATTTCAGAGGAAGAGCGGCAGAAATACGAGGAAGAGATCCGCAAACTCTACCGGCAGCTGGACGATAAGGTGAACATCACTCATCACATTATCACTGACAGCAAATAAAGACTCACTGCACTGTATCATCTATCAGATTCAGTGGCGAGGCTACAGAAGGGCCAGGGCGGCACTGGCCCACCCAGATTGATAGCTGGCCCACCCAATCAAAGGTGCCAGAATATTTTGTTTTATTTTCAGACACTACTTTGGTCTGGAAATAGTCATCTGTTGTGAATGCCTATACATAATTTGAAACATTTATTATTAAAAATACAGTTGCGACAGCAGCTGTCGTTTCTTGCTTGAGCCGACTAAAAACACAGTGAGAAACACCATGAGATAGGAGAGACTCGGACATTACAGTACTGAACACTGAACGGTCCATGCATGTGGATTTGGATAAAAGAGTTAATCGATTTGATGCCGTGCCCGAACGCCGTTTATTCATTCACAGTGGCATATAGCGGATGGGCATGCATGGCTATTCAATTATTTTTCTTATTATCATGCTACTTTTATTATTAAATTAATATTGCAATTCATTTGCCCCGCGATATCATAGCGCATCACCACATAACTGACGCGCTGCGAGTACAATAAAATATTAGTTAGATAGCTTACTCCTATATATATATATATATATATTAGACAAAAAAATAGAGGTCCACCCTATTTCGCCAAGGTCCACCCACTTGAAGATTTCTGGCCTCGCCACTGATCAGATTACAGAATATATGTGCAAAACTAGACAAACAGGATTGTATCGCTGTCAGTGTTTTATTTGCCCTCACATACTTCACTGTGTGTGTGTGTTTTCTAGGATGATGAGATCAATCTCCAGTGTCAGCTGGTGGAGAAGCTGAAGGAGCAGATTCTGGATCAGGATGAGGTCAGAGGTCACATTTGGACCGTGCTGTAATGGCTGTCCAGTTCAACTGATACATTTATAAATGATAATATATGAATTACTCAAAAATAGTGAAAGGCATATACATCCCAAAAAGAGTTTAAATACAGGTGCTAAACAAACAAAAACATATAGAAAACATTCAGGATAAGTCAGCACACTGATGTAATGCTCCCAAATAATTTAGTGATCTTGACAAAAACAGAACCATGTGACATTTCACCAGAACAATAAAACGAAAGATTAGTAGATGCACACATTCAATTTGCATAAGCTATAAATTAGGGCTGTCAGCAGGGCTGAAAAACTAAACTCGAAATTTTAATTTAAATATTTTTAAAATTCTAATTATATTCAAGTATTTTTTTGGGAAAAATACTAGTGAACACCAGATTTTTAAAGCAGCAATCAAAAGAGGGTGTGACGAATAAACCCAAACCAAACGGCACTGGATGTTTTGGTCCCCGAATCTAATGATGCTCAATTCTATAACTTGTATTTTCTTAGTACGAGGTGCACATTTCAAGTACGTTAATGTTATTAAAATCCATTTAGTGTACATGCTTGACAATTGAATAGCCCTCCAGTGCATCAAGAAAAAAACAACTTACTGTTCAGCGTCTGCTCACGAGGGTCAATATGACCGACTATGATTGGATTATTTGATCTGGATCTGTTCTTTCCAGACTTTTTTTCTTTTAAAAAAAACATTGTTTAATTTGATATATTGCTTGTCATTTTTTCAAAAGTGTGTTTTCATTCAAATTGGCGCTAATTGGCATGCTACTCGTCTTAAATTTGAATGCACAGTTTTTGCATTCAGGTGTCTTGAATTCAGAAAATTTTCAAAGTTAGGATTTTTATTTGAGAGCCTCACTGCAAATAAGCAAACATTTCACTGAACTCACAAACACTTAGTAGTTAAAAGCTATGCTGAGCCACAAAATACATTCATTTTACCACGATTGAGCATCATGTGGCATGATGGCAGATTCGCTATTTTATAAAGACCCAAAACATGGTTTGTTGCCCAATCCGGTTTTAGTCTGGGATATGAGGAATTTGTGAGAGATATTTGCACTTTTTCTAGCTCATATTAATGGCTGTTATTGTGCATGTTGCAGTTGCTGGCGTCCACGCGCGGCGACAGTGATAAGGTGCAGACGGAGCTGGGCCGTCTGCAGACGGAGAGCGAGAGCGCCAAAGCCGAGGTGCGGGAGGTGCTGCAGGCGCTGGAGGAGCTGGCGGTCAACTACGACCAGAAGAGTCAGGAGGTGGAGGAGAAGAGCCTCCACAACAAACAGCTGGCCGAGCAGCTCAGCCACAAGATGGTGACGCCCGCTGCCTTATTCTCACATAGAGGCAGTGAATGAATGACGCGTGTTCACTGGTTCCTTTGCTTTCTAGGCGAACCTGATGGAGCTGGAGGCGGAGCTTGCTCAAATGCAGGAAGTGAGCTCGCAGCAGAGGAAGCGCATCGCTGACGTGTTGAACGGGCTGATGAAGGACCTCAGCGAGTTCAGCACCATCGTCGGCAATGGAGAAATCAAGCTCGTAAGTCCTCTCGGATTACTTTTAGGGATTATTAGAGGTCATTTTCTAAAATTCCTTTTAGTTAAAATGTTTCTGAATTCCATTTTAATGGTTAAATAAAATTTTTGTAATCAAAAAGCATGCTTAATTAATTAAAATCATGAAATGTAACAATAATTTATCAAAGGTTTTAGTGCCTTATGAAATCCGTTTTATTTTTTCCAAATTCTGTGTTTTCATTTTTCAAAAGAAACCTCTTCAGACCCCACTGCATAATTATCCCACTTATAATGCGGCTACTTGCCACATGAGTAAACAAAATATTAATTTGACGTTTTATTACCTCAAGATGACTCGTGGCAGTATCCGCTTGATTCACTAGATGGCGCTATTGAAGAACCAGAATTGAGTATTACAGGGAGCCATGATACGACAAAAGCAAACAGAACCCAATAAATGTGACACGACAAATCCCTGACAGCAGATTGATGCCTTTTTCTGATGATCTCCATGGCTTGAAAATATTTTTCTGTACTATACAAACGGGGGGCCCGGCAAAAAAAGTTTAGGAACCACTGCATTATAGTAATTCACTTTCCTTTAGTTGCAGTTGTGTGTCTCTGTAATCTCTGTGTCTGTGTGTAGCCGGTGGAGATCAGTGGTGCGATCGAGGAGGAGTTCACCGTGGCAAGGCTGTACATCAGTAAGATCAAGTCTGAGGTGAAGTCGATGGTGAAGCGCTGCAGGCAGCTGGAGAACATGCAGCTGGAGTGCCATCGCAAGATGGAGGAAACCAGCCGAGAGCTGTCCTCCTGCCAGCTGCTCATCTCACAGGTGTAGCTTCATTTTCATCAGGCCAGCAATTTGCACACCAATATATGACATGAGTCTTTTTGATGCTCGTAGATGACGTGTGGTTCGTGTCAGTAACTTTGTGTCTTTGTGCATGTGTGTGAGCAGCATGAGGCGAAGATTCGCTCTCTCACAGAGTACATGCAGAACGTGGAGCAAAAGAAGAGACAGCTGGAGGACAACTATGATGCTCTCAGTGAAGAACTGTACATGTTGCAGAACTCAGGTAAGACACAAACACACAATTAACATCTTATATTAGAGGGACATCTCATAGACACAATGTTTTTTTTTATACAGAAGTGATATAAACCCCAATTGTAACACTGTAAAATAATTATTATTATGAGAGGCGTTTTTCAACTCTAACTCTTCCTAAGCTCCAAACTCTGCACAGACCTTCAGACTCTATGACGGATTTCCAAATCGGCCAATATTTTCATAGATTTCCCAACTTCAAAACATCTGACTGTAAGAACTCCAAGAGTTGTCAAGATACATCGCCCTGTGTAGTGTGAGACAGGATTCAGGATCCATGTGCAGATCTCTTTATTAAATGTAAAGCCTGAGGAAGTCCAGAAGATAGGCAGGAGTGGTTCACGGAGAATCAGAGAAGCAATAAACAACCCAACTACAGGCTAATAAAGAATCCAAATAGGAAGGCAAGAGGTCCAGACACAAGAAGACAAACCAGTGGCAATGCTTGGAGTTATAACACCAGGGCTGACAAGACTACACAAGGAGTCTTTTGTAGTCCAGTGGCCAATATCTATCCATTCATTCTCCAAACGACATGTCCTCTGTAGGGTCGCAGGAATACTGGAGCCAAACAGCTAATATATAGTCCAGTAGCATAGTAAATCATACTACTCTAAATTACATTTTGATTTCACCCGAGAGGGGCTCAATGCAATATAATGCACAATGGACACTTGTCGTTGCTAATAAATTAAAAGTTCTGTATTCATTAGTGTTCCACAAATCTTTTATCCATCCATTATCCTGGTGCTTGTCCGGGACCATGTCCTGGTGGCAGCAGGCTAAGTAGGGCCACCCATACGTACTTTTCATCTGCAACTTACCGCAGCTCCTCCTGGGGGATCCTAAGGCATACGTGCCGGCAGCTATCACCCTGTATCCCAAGACTGGTTGCCCACTGAAGCTAAGCAGGGCTGAGCCTGGTTAGTACCTGGATGGGAGACCTCCTGGGAAAACTAGGATGCTGCTGGGAGAGGTGTTAGTGAGGCCAGCAGGGGGTGCTCACCCTGTGGTCTGTGTTGGTCCTAAGTGATGGGGACACTATACTGTCAAAAAAGCACCATCCACTGGATGGGACATAAACTCTAGGTCCTAAATCTCTGTGGTCATTAAAAATCCCAAGATGTCCTTAGAAAAAGTATAGGGGTCTAACCCTGGGATCTTGGCCAAATTTGCCCATTGGCCTCCTAATCATCCCAATATACAGATTGGCTTCATATGCCTCCTCTCCATCAATAAGCTGGTGTGTGATGGGCATTCTGTTGCAATATGTTAGATCTCAGTTGGAAATGTCCGGAACACCTCCACCGGGAGGCATCCTGACCAGATGCACGAACCACCTTAACTGCCACCTCTCGATAAAGAGGAACAGCGGCTCTAATCCAGGTCTCTGCGGGCACTGCTCCTGCTTCACCACAACAGTCCAGTTCAACGACTGCATTGCTGTGTTCACAGCATTGATCAACCTGTCAATCTCATGATCCGACCGGCACCCACTCATGAACAAACCCAAGATATTTGTTCTCCTCCACTTGGGGCAGCAACTTACTCCCTACCTGAATCACCTAAACATGCTGGAGGGGTTTGAGTGTTCCAGTGACCATTTGCTGGATCTTTAACTACTGGTAAGTTCTCCCTAGGCAAATTGGTCCCAGATGAGAAGCCAGACAAAGTGTGACCCAATACATCCCCTATCCTGCCTGGAAGATAGAAACCATAGGCCCTCTCCTGGATCTAGGCCTGGGAGAGGAGCTCTCAGACGAATGTGGTGACCAGGATATGGTCCAATCTGAAAGAATAATGTGGAACCTTCCCCTTTTGGGCTTACCACCTGCAAGGAAGTGATTAGGGAACCGGTTAAATGTGCAATAGATGGCACCTACTAAAGATGATAATGATTACATGATTCATTTATGGTTGTTTATTCTTATCCAGATTTCAAAGAAAAACTTGGACAAACAAGTAATTAGTAGATGATAAATAATAACACACCTTAACACTGCTGTAGGGACCAGCGCCCTCTGCTGGTCAAAACAACATTTTAATTTTCCACATTAGGTGTTATTTCACTTTGCTGTAAAAAACAGGAACTCCAGCCAGGAATGGGCTACCAAAAAAGCAGACTTTCCCAGGAAACAAGGATGTTTGGTCTTATGGTCGTTCTGTCCATTTTTCTGGCTGACTGTGAAAAAAAATTCAAGCTTTTAAAACTTTCAGACTGCTTTCACACAGAGAAAATACACGGATAATGTGTCCCCGGATTTGTCCTGGCTTTTGTTCACTAACACTTCCAGGACTGATCCTGGCAACATTACTAGGTCCCCATCCCGGGATCGATCACATAGAAGGCACTCTGGCAATTTTCTGGGATCAATGCACTGTGTGAAAGGGGCTCTTGACAAACCTTTTTTATTCTTCTTCTAAGCTTTCGGCAAATTCCACTGTAATCTACATCTACCAAATTCACAACAAAGGATTAGTTTCAGATTCAGCTCACTTCTGTACTGCTGCTGTTCACTGTACTGCTACATTAATGGTTCTATATATGTTTATATCAGAGAGTCATGTGGCAGATCTGGATGGAGGAGAGAAGGCTGACAGAGAGGCTGATGGGAAAGTAAGTCGGACATACATGGGTCTAGTATTTAATACATGAACAGTCCTGTGACTAGTGTAAGGAACACATACATGTTATGATAAGAGAGATGTACATGATGTGGTTATTTTTCAAAATAAGTCACTAACAGCATTCAAGCACATGGACACTAGGAAGGTATGTGAAATATTATTGGACTGTTGTCACATGAGTTGTGTTTATTTGTGTGTGTTTGTGTAGAAGTCCACTGGTCGTCCATCTCTCCATGCAGAGTCTCGTCAGAAGCAGCTCAGCCATCTGCGGGATGAGATTAATGAGAAACAGCGACTCATTGACGACCTTACCGAGTCAGTCTCAGTTCTATAACACTATTCCTGTATAGATGAGCATGAGTGCCTTCTGATAGCATTACACAATGCATTATAATCACTGAATGTTGTACATGAGGTGCTGATGGTGTCACAATGTGTCTTACAGTAAGAATCAGGCTCTAGAGCTGGAGCTGGCTCATGTGCGGTCCAGTTTCAGTAACCTGAAAATGCAGGACGACACCAAGAGCGCCTGTCTGGAGCAGCTGTCGTACGTTTTTCTGCTATTGCACAAATACATTGATTGTAAAGCAACTGTTTGTTTGATCATGTTGTGAGTGTTAAAGAGGACCTATTGTGTAAAGTTTTAAAGTTCCTCCAGCGGGAGTTCTTCTCTATATCAGTGTCAGTGTTTCTGAACTCCCTGAAACACCTCCATCTTGAGTTTTCTTCACAATATTCCACATTTAAATAATTCATACACAGAATAAAGGGGCGGGGCCTGGTTGAGTTATTTAGTAGTGTGTGGACGCTGGTGGTTATGGTAAGGGGCCGGACATTTCCCAAACACCAGTCACAACACACTGCTCCAGCCGACCAATCAGAGCACATTGTGATTTCAGAAGGAGGGGCGTCAAATAGACAGGAACTAAACAGAGCGTTACTGACAGACTGGGAAGAGAGGAGCTGCAACAATGGAGAATATGAGGAGAATAATCAACATTCAAGCAGGAAAACCTGTTCAAGAAGAGCACAAAAACAACATCAAGACTATAAAAAAAGGGCATAATAGGTCCTCTTTAATGGATGCTAGAGTGTGCAATGAATGTTTAATGCGTGTTAAAGTTTGTGAGTTTTCTCAACAGGTTTCAGCAGGAGAGACACGAGCAGTCCAAACAGGATCTCAAGGGCCTTGAGGAGACTGTTGTACGTTTCTCATACAAACTCCTTTTTTGTTTTACATCATTCTCATCTGAATTTGTGCACCATGATGATGTAATTTTAGAGTGTTTGCTGAAAGCTGATCACATTATCACAGGCAGAAATATATTATTTATAGGTTTATACATGAGGCTACACATGCTAACCACTGGAACCATAAATACACATTACTAAAATAACAATTTCTTGGAGAACAGCCAAATCACTTATTGTCATAATGAAGTATTTTTTTAGTTTCATATTTTATCTGTCAATATGTCTGTCTCTTCACTGTGTTCCTGTTGATACCAGACTTCCATATTTGGCACTACATCCGCATATGTCATAAATGACATCATAACTGGTTTTCTGTCCGTGAGCTCCCTCTGCTGCTCTGGCTGAAAGGATAACAGTACAGTGAGCCGCTCAAACCTCCTCAGATCACATAATGTAGTGGAAAATTAATAGAAATTATTTTTTCTTAAGAAATGTGACAGAAACATATGAGAATCCATCAATATTTTTCTAAATGTGCACACTTTTGGACTGACAGCTCTACTGGAGTTGTTTAGTGCAGTTCTGTGATCACAATATGCACTGAATAAGTACATGTCCTCGTTTTATTTAAAATAATGATAAATAACAGATAGTGACAGTTTAATATGACTTTATAAACTTAAGGCATGTTAACATGAGTGTCGATACTCAGAAATCATCTCATTTTCTTCAGAAGTCAATCATCTTTAGGGCCATGTCCTGATAACGAATGTGTTAATAACCAATACGGATATTTCACTTTCATCTAGTTGTTTGTGGTCTCATGTGGCTGCTTCTCTCTCTGTCTCAGGCTCGGGAACTCCAGACCCTCCACAACCTGCGCAAGCTGTTCGTTCAAGACCTCACGACTCGGGTTAAAAAAGTCAGTTCCACATGTGAACATGGTTATTTTGCTTCACAAATGATCCACTGTTGCGTCTTTCTGACATTTTGTTCCTTACACAGAGTACAGAAATTGGACCTGATGATAGTGGGGGGTCTAACACTCAGAAACAGAAGATTTCCTTTCTTGAAAACAACCTGGATCAGCTTACAAAGGTTCATAAACAGGTCAGGACGCACTTTCAGAATATATTTCTGTAAATGAATTCTTAAGGCCTCGATATTCTCCCGGCAAATTCTTTTTTGTTCTTTGCTTAGGGGTAAAAAGAAGTTTTCAATACTGCTGCAGTGATTATACTGTTAGCACACATCTCGACGCCACCCACATTTAGATGAATATGTAAATCTATCTGTTGTGTAGAAAACAGCAGTTCAGAAAGCATCTGATCATAGTGATGTGGATGTTTGCACCAGCTCTGCAATTGACCCTTCACAAAGACCCACGGACATCAGTACACACCATTTTTCAAGTTTAAGTCCACCGAGGTTAATCTTCTAACTCCTGACTGCTTTGTCGGACAAAATGGTGGATTCGGCGTTCTGATTGGTTAGATCGCTTGTCAATCAAACTCCCTGCGAAGGGTCAATTCAGCTCTCCAGTCACGTCATGTTTATTTAAACGATTTCGCTTTAAATATATCAGGGCCTTAACATAAATTGTTGCATTCAGTTAGAAGTGACAGTTTTCATAAGAATCGATTTACCTTTTTTCCTTCTTGTGTTTCATAAATGAGAACTGTTGTATTTATATGAATCACAGTATTAAAACATTAATAACTACACCTTTCCAGATGTGATTCATGTATTGTTTGATAATTCCAGGCTTAAATTCTAAAATAAAAAGATACATATATATTTGTTACTCTAAATATAACAAATAATGTGTACAAGTAGTGCATACCCAACAAGCCATGAAATTAAAAGTGTTAGTTCACCCAAAAATTAAAAATCCTGTCATCAGTTACTCATAAGACTTTCAAAACCCATTAGACTTACATTCATCTTCAGAACACAAATGAAGATTATTGTAATATTTTGAGTGCGTGAAGTTTCAATGGATGGACAAAAATGATATGTTCCAAGTTTCAAAAAGCTCCTAAAGAGGTTGTAAAATTAATCCGTATGAATTGATTGGTTTAATCCAAGTTTTCTGAAGAGAAATGATTGTTCACAACATACACAGATTTACACTGTTTTTCAGCTTTGACCAGGAACAGAGTACAAGCTCCTGCATTTCATAATGTTGTGTCCCTTTATGTATAATTTATGATAATACTAATTACTGATGAAAATGTTTGTGCAGCTGGTACGTGATAATGCAGATCTGCGGTGTGAGCTTCCGAAGCTGGAGAAGCGTCTTCGTTCTACGGCTGAGCGGGTTCGGGCGCTGGAGACAGCACTGAAGGACGCTAAGCAGGGCGCCATGAACGACCGCCGACGCTACCAGCAGGAGGTGGAGCGCATCCGTGATGCCATGCGCCTGCGCTATCCTTTGCGGCGTCCCAACGCTGCTCAGATCGGTACTGCTGCGTCTCAATATGATGTGCACAGTGCATTTACATGTAAAAAAAATTAAGAAAATAAAAAGGTGCTTCTCATGTTTTAGTTCATGATGTGTTTGTTTTAACCTCTGACAGCTAAGCCAGTGAGACCTGGACACCATGTTGCAGCCACGTCCCCCACCAGCTTCTCCACACGCGCCAGCAAACCTGCCACATCCTACAGCAATGCCCTCTTCCTGCAGGAGGAGAAAACTGCGCTTCAGAAAACCAACACGTGAGTGTCAGTCCTCGCTGTCCTGGTCCTGTCTGTCTCTCGTCTTCTCCTCCTCTCATCTGCCCTTTGTTCATTTCAGTGTTGGATACAGCACTGTGAGATCCACAGACATACCGAGCTCCTGTCCGCTCGACGTGGAGAACGGTAAGTGTGAGTGCTTTGACGGCACCGAAAACAACAGTTTTCCACTGGAAATGTTGTTGGTGCTCGTACTTGTAATTCACAAGTATCAATTTGATATTTGGAAATAAACTTATTTTATTTTAGATGAACTGGGAAAATAAAGTTACAGATGGAACAGGTGTCTGTCAACTAAATGCGTGTGTAGGTGTAGACCAGGGATCGGCAACCTTTTGTCATGAAGTGCCGTTTTTAATTTGCTCCAGTTGAAAATCTCCAGCATTGATAGCAATAGCTTCTTTCTCTTGGAGAACGACTAGAGCTGAATTCTGCAGGAAAGCGACTCTCCAGGAACGAGGAACCCTGATCGAAATAAAATACGTCCATCTCTCTATTTCTCATGTGACAGTGCCATAGTTCCCATATCATGGGAGAGATCTACACTCTTGAAAATAAAGGTTCCTTAAAGGGTTACTTCAGGATTTAGCATTAAGCTTTGTATTAGTAGAATACCACCAGTATTTTCGAATTACCGTGCTTTCCCCCTTCATATCAGCCCGAGATGAGAGATTTATGCATTTTTATTCTGTAAAAAAGCCTCCGATGACGCAAAAATCGTCATTTTGCGTCATCGGAGGCTTTTTTGGCCAGAGGCTTAAAACTACAGCCAGTAATAGCAAGTAGTTCGGCATTTTTTCGCCACGCCCATAACATATGCGCGTTTGAGGTTCATCTCGCAAATTCATCGGTCTCTGCAGTCATCTCAACCAATACAGCAACAGGCTTTTGTGGTAAGTTAGCATAAACAGATAAATAGACTAACTCAGTTTTACAGAACAGTGGCTTTACTTTGATAACAGTCAACTTGCAACGTATATGTAATTGTCTATCTAACGTTACTTTGCTAAGTTTGCAGTTTCACTGCTACCTACAACACTACATATAGGCTACTGTGTTATCAGAAATAAGAGTCTAGTATCAGCGAGTCTTACCTCTAGGCGAATACGCTTAGGCCGTGTGTCCACCAGAGCGTTTTTAGATGGTTTTAGGCGCTCTGCTTAAAACGTCCGTCTGTGAGCGCGCTGTGAGCCGTGAGAGCGCTTCTGCAGCGCAGCGTTTTTTTTTTCCGTTGAGACGCTTTGTTGCTATGATACGGAATATCCATGGCACTGTTTACTTGTAAATGATTTTGCAGGAATTTGTTTCAGCCTTAGGCCGTGTGTCAATTTAGCACAATTTCGCTGTAAATGTATGAACTAACTCACGATTGTGACCGATAGGCGTGGTTTGGGTGTGGCCTCGCAAGGGCAGCGAAAGAAGTGCATTCTGGGAGTTGTTGTCTTTCATCCACATTAGTCAAAAATACATTTTCTGCCTTTTCTCAGTCTAGAAAGCTCCAAATTCAAAAATAATTTCACATTTCTACTACATAAATAACCAATTTTAAATACACATTCATCTTTCTAGGGGTGAAGTACTCCTTTAAGGTGGTTTCCTGCCATAGAAGAACTGTTTTAAGAATCTTTCAGTGAACAGTTCCTAAAAGAACCATTGTTTCCTTACAGTGAAGAACATTTGAATAGTCTAAAGAACTTTTTTCCACTATAAAGAATCTTTCATGCAATGGAAATTATGCCCCTTTTACCAGATGTAATAAAAGTCTCTGGTGTCTCCAGAATGTGTCTGTGAAATTTCAGCTCAAAATCCCCCACAGATCATTTATTATAGCTTGTCAAATTTGCCCCTATTTGGGTGTGAGCAAAAACACACTGTTTGTGTGTCCCTTTAAATGCAAATGAGCTACTGCTTCCGGCCCCCTTTCCAGAAGAGGGCGGAGCTTTAACAGCTCAACAACAACAAAGCTGGAGAATCTCACACAGCCAAAATGAGGATTGTCAGTAATGGTGTTCAGCCTTACATTGTTCAAACCGGAGTCGACACTGATGGAGAGACTCAGGAAGAAGTTACAACTTTTAGAATGAAACTGGACGTTTCTGAATGGTTAGTGGATAAATTTATGTAGTTGCTGTGGAGTTGATTCAAATCTTTTGTGCAAAACCCGTATGGACGCCCACTACACACAGTGTACCTGTTTGCCAAACAGAGCCATACACACCAGGCTAACGTTTATGATCGCTATCAAATGCTGTAAATGGTCTCATTTTTTTTCCAAAAATATTGCTCATACTGAAACTCTCCATTTTTAGCAATCGAGCTTGCCAGGGTCAACTTGCAGGCTCTAATGAGACTCTAAATAGTGTTCAGTGCTCGTCTGTGCAGCCAACGACAGAGCAGTTATCATGCTTTGCTCCAACTTTGGCCATGGCGTTAGAACTGGTATACCGTTGTCGTTTGCAAAAAACAAAATGGCCGAACAGTGGGTTAAAATATGCAGATTAAGGGGCGGTAATGTTATAATAAAATCCCCTTCCTATGTCACAAGGGGAGCGAAACATCTGAGTTACTGGGGTGTCGTTTTTCATGTTTTCTGGGTTGGTAGGTGTTCCAGGGACCCGATTATAGCACTTAAACATAGAAAAAGACAGATTTTTATTATATGTCCCCCTAAATAGTTCTTCATGGAACTATCGATGCCAATAAAGAATCTTTATTTTTAAGAGTGGGTTACACTTTATTTTGATAGTCCACTTTAGACATTTTACTGACTATAAGTAACTTTGCAACTACATGTCAACTAGTAGTCATTAGTAGACTGTTAGTAGTTAGTAGACTGTTAGGGTTCAGGTTAGTAGAATAAGTTAACATGTAGTTGCAAAGTTACTTATAGTCTTATGTCTGTTGGGGAGCATCAAAAGCAGGCAAGCAGGGCGGGGCCGAGAGCTGTGGGAGCGGAGCGAGGCTGGTGGAGCGAAGGTTAATGAGTGTCTCCTGCGCCACACCGGCCTCGAGCCCCACGGAAGAGCTCTGGAAGGATAACAGGAGGAGTGACGACAGTGAAGGACGAGAGAGAACCAGGCCTGGGACTTTATGTTGTGGTTTTGTTTTAGTTTATGTGGCAGTCGTCCGTGAGGGGCTGCCGCTTTACTTTTGTTTTGTTCTTTGTTTATTTTATTATTGAAGTTATATTTAACATTTGCCGGTTCCTGCCTCCTCCTTCTCGTATCAACAAACCTTGTTACACAGATATGAAGCAGACAGTCTACTAATACTCTAATGACTGCTAGTTGACATGTAATTACTTATAGTTAGTAGAATGTCTAAAGTGGACCATTGAAATAAAGTGTAACTTCAGAGTGTAGATTTGTTTTGTGTCAATTTACCCAGAGATCCTGTTATTGTAAAATCTTCACCTCAGGCTTCTGATGTTACAGATGAGCAGGTTTAAAAGGCCAGAAGTAGCTTTTCATAGACACTGTATGTTTTAGCTAATAACAGTTGTAACCTTTTATTCTGTTCCTTCATGCTTTTCAGGAAATAGCACAGACATTAATGATAACAGGTAAGTGATGGGATTAGTTCCAATTAGCTTGTGTTTATGTTGTCAGAAAATTTGAGCTTTACACGGACTGCTTCTGTGTTTCAGGAATGATGTTCACTGTGGCAGCATGGTAGACGATGCTTCACGAATCTACATCATGCAACAGGAGACTGCCGCCAGTTAATCATTTAATGTAAGCAAACACAAACACGCACATAAATAGCTAAGAAACGAATTATTTTATCAGTGTATTCTGCAAATTGTCCTTTTGTCCCACTTTCTCCAGATATTCCAGTTGTCTGCATGCAGCCGTTCAGCCTTCGCCATCTCCTCCAGAACTTTAATTCCTAGACTTCTTGGCTCTGCACTGTCTTATATTGTATGGAATATCCCTATCGTTCATGCAGAGTCGCATCATGTATCCTGTCTCACGTATCTCACTGTTGCATGTTTGTCTGTTTAGTAAGAAAACAGCTCATAGGTTGTAAATGAACCCTCACACACAGTAGATATTTGAATACACACATCTGTATTGCTTGCATTATAATACAGGAGAGAACTAGAAATATTTCCCTTTAGTCTTGCTGAGCCTTAAAGACAGACGGTTCAATATTGTGAAGATTCACATATAACAGTGTGTGTGTGTTTCATTGTGTAGATTTTGATAATATTATATTCAAGTACTGACTACCTCCAATTGTGGGAAAAAAACAAAACCTTTTCAGTAATATTTGATTTGCATTGGATTTGATATGATTGGGATGAAAATTGCTGTATGTCAAGGGAACATATCTGAGATTTACAGATGCTGCAGTTCTGAAACACTCCAAATGTGTCAGTTATTCTGCCAGATATTCTGACCAATCACAGCTCTGATTTCTCTCGCAAAATCCTGATCAGCCAATCAGGATGACAGAATGAAGAGCGTCTCTGGCCTGTATCTGTGTGATGTTTCCCTGCAGGATCTCGTAAGGTTTCTCTGTCAGATGAATGCGTGATTCCATTCCTTACACTTTTCTTATAAATCTCTTTCAGGATGTGTTTAGACTGATTCACTCGTATAATTAGCAAGACAATGAATGCCTGAGGCCGCAGAAACTGTATTATGATGAAGGTTTAATCAGATTTAGTTGGCACTGAAATGCTTGCTTCTCTCACTTCTTCCCCAAGTCAAACCTCTGTCGTCACCATTAAGAAGAGTAAATACTTCAGAAACAGATGAAGAGAGTTTGTGCAATAGCTCATCTGATTTACTCGAGATATCCTTATTGAAGGTTGTTTTATGTGATATATATGTACAGTGTGCTAGTTTGCTGGAAGCTGATTCGAGAAATAAATGTGATTCAAAGAAAACTGATTCTTCATTTTTTTCCCCATCTTCAAGAGGTGAGAAAAATCTCTTCGTATAGTGCATGTCAACAACACAAAACAATGAGGCATTTATATAGTGCTTTTATATGTACCACTGTACACCCAAAGTGCTTTACAATCATATCAGGGGTCTCTCCTCATCCACCACCAGTGTGCAGCATTCACTCGGAGAGGAGAGGAGAGAGAGTGAAAGCCAATTCAATGGATGGGGATTATTAGGAGGCCATGATTGGTAAGGGCCTATGAAGGGAATTTGGCCAGGACACCGGGGTTATACCTCTACTCTTTTACGAGAAGTGCAATGGTATTTTTAATGACCACAGAGAGTCAGGACCTCGGTTTATCATCTCTTCCAAAGGACGGTGCTTGTTACAGTACAGTGTCCCCGTCCCCATATTGGGGCGTTAGGACCCACACAGACCACAGGGTGAGCACCCCCTGCTGGCCTCACTAACACCTCTTCCAACAGCAACCTAGTTTTCCCAGGAGGTCTCAAACCCAAGAACTAAACACCACTCTTCCGTTCGGATTAGAACATCAAACAGGTTCTCTGCACTCAGTGACGCACCCACTGAGAATCCTGTTGAAAGTGCCCTAGTTATTGACGATTCTATTGCATAGAACGTGAAAATAGAGACACCAGCCAACATAGTCACATGTTTGCTGGGAGCCAGAGCACCTGACATCAAAGCAAATTTAAAAGTGCTGGCTAATGCTAATCGTAAATACTCTAAAATTATTATTCACGTCGGCACAAATGATGTTCGACTTCGCCAGTCGGAGATCACTAAAATTAACATTACAGAGGTGTGTGAACTCGCAAGTACAATGTCAGAAACAGTAATTTGCTCTGGTCCCCTTCCTGTTCGTTGGAGTGATGAGATAGCAGATTATCATCACTCACTGGCTGGCTGTCTAAGTGGTGTCCACAAAATAATATAGGTTTTATAGACAACTGGAAAAGTTTTAGGGGCAGCCCTGACCTGTTGAAAAGAGATGGTATTCATCTCTCCAGTAATATGGCACATAACTGTGCATTCATGGGTTGGGTTAAAAGGGGCTATGTATCGATAGTAGAGTAACTGATCAGGAACACTGCTATTGGCTGCTGACATGGCCTAAGAACACGCACAGTTTTTCTCTGCAGCAGAGCAAGAGCTTTTGCAGAATTCCAGACCATAATTAAAAAGTCAGGGAACACATCAAAAGCTGCAATAGCCAGGAGGGAGGGCAGGCAAAAAGTAGTAGACAAATTAAATGCGCAAGTACTTAGCATATTACATGTTTTTATCACTTATTAAAGTATATTACATTTTAAAAAATTGAAAAAATTATAAATTGTATAACTACTTTATCATCTCTGATATTAGAGCCACCACAGGACCCACTAGAACATGGGAACAAGTAGAAGTAAAATACAAAAACGTTCTACAAAATGGTGATCTTTACTACTTTACTACTGTTTTTGGTCTCTTTCAAAAAGAGACAATTGAAATAATGTGTTGTCTGGTTATAACAGCCACCAAGAAAATGCAGAAAAAAATCATTAACAACAACAAAAAAACAGGTGGTGGTCCTGCACCCCCATGTTACACTGTGGCAGAAGAGCTGGCCCTTGGGTTGAATGTCAGCTGGCCCATTATTCAGGGCATCCCTGGGGGCAGCTCTTCCTTAGATGCACAGCAACAGCACCTTCATTACTGGTAAATTAGTTTAACTTGTCTTTGTACACTGTACAATAATTGGTTGCTGCCTTATGTTAAGTGAAATCAAAATGTCTGTTTCAACTACGTTAAATGTTGAGTAGAAATGAATTGCATTAATATCAAATGAACTGCTAAACCTATTTCAGTTGGAAGTATTGCCATGATTTTTTTTTTTTTTAACAGTGTACTTCATTATAATGACATTGTTTTTGTCCTATTCTGCTGTTTCACACAATACACCAACACTTTTACTTGTTCCCATGCAAGTGGTGGCTGAAGCATGTGCAGTAAGTGGACTTGTTGATAATATAATATAATATAATATAATATAATATTTATATCTATTCTGACTGCAGTATGAGTTGCAGGAATCCACACCTGTAGAGAGGTGGGATACAGAGGTGGGCAGTATTGTATTTTCCTCTTTATTTTTGTTGTATGAAAAATGTATTGACAGTTCTATGTCTTCTGTGCAAATGGCACAGGGTGACATCCGTTCCCACTATAAAAGAAGCCTACAACATAAGGTTGAATACTACGAGTTAAAAAAAAAAGCAAAAAATTGAGGGGACAAATAGAACTTCAAGCCCTAATGAAGAAAAAGGTTCCACTAGAGTTGCTTCAAAAGGAACTTCAGAGTAAGAACAAATACACTTTAACACATTTTCACACTATTGTTGACCTTGCATAAATATCAATTATATTCCTTTTTTTTGGCAGGCAAAACATAACTGATTTTTATTTGTATTATTTTTTCAAAGTCAACAAAATAAAACTAATGGAAACCATATTTGTTGTGTGTTTTTTTTTTTTTTTATAAATGCTTATGAAAAATGGTGTACTACTATTCTGTCCTGTGCAGCTCTGCCACTAGGCTGGTCCAAGTGCACTGGCTGGAGCTCATCATCAGGCTGCATCTCCACCACAGGTGTCCTCTCCTTTCTAATGGTGGCAATGTTGTGTAATACAGCACATGTGACAATAATGTCACATGCCCTGTCCGGTGCAACCCTCAGACTCCTCAGACACAAATATTTCCTTTAGTTACTCAAAGGTCATTTCAATGCGTGCCCTTTTCCTGGCTAGAGCTGCATTGTAACGTGTTTGAGGTCCAGGGTTTGGGTCAGGGAATGGTGTCATAAAGTAATGCCTGCAGGCATAGCCCGTGTCTCCAACCAGGATCCTGTCGTAATCACCTGTATAATGGAATACTAATTCTGTTAGGCCCAGAATAAGTGTATGTAACTGAGCTGGACATCTATATTTTCCTTACCACATTCAAATAATGTACCTGCAATAGTGGAAAAAAAAAACCTCTGTTTTACAACCTGGGGTCTTAAGTGGCTTGGAAACCTCCCCTCCCAAAATAACAAAACAAAAACTGTTTGAGTAAACTCTGGCATTTATGACAAAAATTATTCGTCAACGAAATTAAACCTGGCTGGGACTGAATCTGCGCTGCGGCCCGGCTCTGGCTTGCTGAAGGCCTGCTGCGGTGGCCTGATGCTGGAGGTTGGCCCGTTCCTTCACGGCAAGAAAAGGTATTGCCCGAGACTCGAGCTTGGTGCTCGACTGCCTCATTGTCCGTTTCTCTATGGCAGAAATTATAGAATGGGCAGGACTAGGTAAATACACGGAAAGGAGATTGCGGATGTTTCGACCGCAGTGACAAGAGTAGGCCTCAGCGTCTTGGCATGCGGGGACCCGTTTGTTTGGGCTGACGGCCCCCGAGATGGATCTGCGGCAGTGATAGGCGGAGTAATTGCTCCTAGTTAGGCCAGAGGATTGTGGCAAAGATTCCTTGAGGATGAAAGATTCTTCATTGGATGCAAAGAGATTAATTTTGTACATGTTGGGAACTTAGGGCGGGTCAGATGCTGTAAAACTGTCGAGGAATATGGGTGAGTCAACTGTGTCTATATAAATGCTTTCACTTATGCTGACTGGGTAGATAATGTTGATTACTGATTGCTAACAGCTGGCTGAAGTGACGTGATGATTAGTCAGATTATTTGAACGTTGCTCCTCCTGAATTTTGTCAATAAAACTGTCATAGAGAGTGAATAATGACGTATGTTGTGTGACAACCTATGAGGAAGAAGTCCGGGGGAGGGACTAGGAGACTAGTGGCCTGTGATAAAGAAGTGGAGTCTGTGTCTGTGGTACTCGTTAAATAAATAAGTTCTTAGCAACAAAGCCGTTGTAAGAGAGACTTATTTGACATGGTCGTGGAGCAGTAGAAATGGCGAAATTCGCTCCACCCACGAACTTCATCTTTGATAGACCTCAAGAGTGGCCCGCATGGCGACAACGCTTCACGAGGTACAGGATAGCCTCGAAGCTAAAGGAGGAGGATGGTGAGGTACAAGTGAGTACCCTCATATATGCCATGGGACCAGAGGCAGAGAACATATTCAGCTCGTTTACGTTTGAGAGAGACGAGCAGAAAAACGAATTCGACGCCGTGCTGAACAAGTTTAATGACTATTTCATCCCGAAAAAGAACATCATCCACGAGAGGGCGTGCTTTTACCAACGCATTCAAAGGCCAGGGGAAAAAGCAGAGATGTTCATACGTGCACTATACGAATTGGCAGAGAGCTGTGACTTCGGTAGGCCTACCCAGTAAACAGAGAACATCAGAGATAAACTCGTGGTGGGCATCAAAGATAAAGAGCTTTCAAGAAAGTTGCAGCTGATGACAGACCTTACCTTAGACACAGCGGTGCTGATGGTGAGGCAGGCGGAGGATATCGCCCAGCAAGTGAGCCAACAGGAGGAGGGTGCACCGAGCACTGTTCAGGAGGTTACATACAGATGACCTGAAAGAAAAGGAAGATGGGATGAAAAGAAGCCAGCAAAAAGGAAAAATGAAAGAGTGACCGGTGGCGGCCGGTGCGGAAAGTGTGGAAAGATGAAACATCACAATAAGGAGAAATGTCCCGCAACAGAAAGTGAGTGTCGAAAATGTAAAAAAAAAGGACACTGTGTTACAGTAATGTGTTACTCAAGGACAGTTAATGAGGTAACGTTTATAAGAGAAACACAAACACAGGCAAGTGATGACGATTCATATTACCTAGGAACGGTAAACAAAATAGGGAATGACGTCACAGAGAACTGGTTTGTGAAATTGAACGTGCAAGGCTCGCAAGTAGAATTTAAAATTGATACCGGAGCTGACGTGACTGTTATGAATGAAGAGACTTTTAACTCACTTGGAAATAAAGTGAAGCTGAGTCAGACACATGCGAGATATGATAGCCCAGGTGGAAGGATAAATTGTTTGGGACAATTTGAAACAATCACGGAGTATAAAGATAAAAAGTTCAAGTTCGCAATTCACGTCATGGAGGGTGACACCGTGAACAATCTGCTTAGCAGACAACAAGCAGTAGAAATGGGCTTAGTTAAAAGAATCGAGCAAGTCAGCGCAGCATTCGGTGAACAGGGAACAATGAAAACCGAACCTGTCAAAATAAATCTAAAAGAGAACATAGAGCCATACGCAGTCCACACAGCGAGAAGAGTGCCGTTACCGTTACTTCCCAAAGTTAAGGCTGAACTCCAACGAATGGAGGAGAACAGAGTTATTGAAAAGATAACACAACCCACTGACTGGTGCGCGCCGATGGTACCAGTGATGAAACCTAACGGGAAAGTGCGCATCTGCATAGACTTGAAAAAGTTGAACGAAAATGTAAAAAGGGAACGATTCATCCTACCCACGACTGATGAAATTCTTGCCAAACTCGCAGGGTCCAAAATATTCTCTTCGTTGGACGCCGCAAGCGGCTTTTGGCAGATACCCCTACATAGTGAGAGCAGTCTGCTCACTACATTCATAACGCTGTTCGCCAGATATTGTTTCAAGCGCTTACCCTTTGGTATTAGCATAGTGCCAGAAATATTTCAGCGCAAAATGAACGAACTCTTAGGAGGTTTAGAGGGAGTTGCGGTCTACATGGACGATTTAATCGTTCACGGTGAAACCCAGGAACAGCACGACGAGCATCTGAGACGCGTTCTGGAGAGGATTGAGCACGCAGGGCTCAAGCTCAACAAAGAGAAGTGTACCTTCAGACAGAAGGAGCTTTATTTCCTGGGACATGTTATAGACGAGAGAGGAGTCAGGCCTGACCCGGGGAAAGTAAGGGCTATCTCGGAACTGCAAGCCCCACGAAATATGAGTGAACTGAAACGGGTCTTGGGGATGATAAACTATATGGGACGTTACATTCCAGATTTGGCGACAGTGGGCGGGCCGCTGTTTGATTTGTTAAAAGGGACTGTAACATGGACATGGGACCAGCCCCAAGAAAGCGCATTTCAAAAGCTTAAAGAAATTCTAATGAATGCACCTGTTCTCGCGTACTACGATTCAGGGAAACCCACAGCGGTGTCAGCAGACGCGAGTAGCTACGGGCTGGGAGGAGTCCTACTACAGCTGCACGGGGACAGTTGGAAGCCGGTGGCATACTGTTCGAGGAGGTTAAATGAAGCAGAAACCAGGTACGCGCAGTGCTTGGCTGGGGTCTGGGCATGCGAGAGATTCGAGAAATATCTCATAGGCCTGGACAGATTCCGCCTTATTACAGACCACAAACCCCTAGTACCCTTGATTAATAAAAAAGACCTGGACACGGTACCAATACGCTGTCAAAGACTTTTAATGAGATTGATGCGATTTGCAGTGACTGCGGAATACGCGCCAGGGAAGACATTGGTAGTAGCCGATACACTGTCGAGAAGTCCAATAAGCGATGATGCAACGAGCAGTAGACCTACAGCGAAAGAGATAGCCTGTTACGTTGACGCAGTTATAGCCAGCTTGCCCGTGTCACAGTCAAAGTTGAGCTTGATCGTAGCAGCGACTGAAAGGGATGAACAGTTACAACTAGTAAGTAAGTTCATAAAGCACGGCTGGCCAGAGCATGTGAGAAACGTACCAGAAGGTATTAGAGACTTCTTTTCAGTGAAAGATGCGCTGTCAGTAAGTGAAGGACTGATAATTCTGGGCAGACGCATTTGTATTCCAAGTGAACTGAGACAGGACATCCTCGAGCGCATCCATGAAGGCCATCTAGGGTTGACAAAATGCAGAGAACGGGCAAACTCATCTGTATGGTGGCCTGGTATATCATCGGATATAAATAACAAAATTGATTTGTGTATGTTCTGTCGTGAAAACAGGAAAACGCAAAGGAAAGAGCCACTCAAATCAACCCCGCTACCTGACAGGCCATGGCAGCGCCTGGCTATAAACATTTGCGAAAACAAGGGCCAGATGTATCTGATTGTTTCGGATTACTACTCGCGCTTCATAGAGATCCTTCATCTGCCAAAGACAACGACAGCGCAGGTGATAAACAGATTGCAAGCTATTATGAGTGATAACGGTCCGCAGTTTACTAGTGATGAATGGACTGTTTTTAAGAGAAAATATGACTTTGAACACGTCACATTGAGCCCACATAACCCGCAAGCAAATGGGCATGCCGAGCGCGGGGTCCAAGTAGCCAAACGCATCCTTAGACAGGACGACCCCCACCTTGCTTTAATGTGTTACTGAGCAACACCACATTCATCTACAGGGGTTAGCCCTGCTGAATTGTTGATGGGCAGGAAAATTCGTACAACGCTGCCTACATTGAAGAAAAACCTGCAGCCAAAGTGGCCTAGTAGAATGTTGGTGAGAGAAAGAGACGCTTTAGCTAAAACACAACAAGCCTTCTACTTTAATCGGAGACATGGGGTGCGTGACTTACCTGTGTTGAAGCCAGGTGATGCAGTGCTGGTGAAACTGGACGGGGAAAAGACGTGGAAAGGTCCAGTGCAGGTCAGAACGCAAGAGAGTGCGCCGCGCTCATTTGTGGTGCAGGCTCCGAAAGGGGAAGGTGAGATGAGGCGAAATCGTAGACATCTACAGACAGTGCCTGCAGAATGTCTAAAGGCTGATAATAACTGTGAAACAACAGTGAAGAGTCCGCAGGAGCTTGAAAAGCGGATCACCACCAACGCGGAGCAGCCAGAGTCGCAGACACTGTGTGAAACGCAAGGAGTGACTGTGACCAGGTCCGGCAGAGTGATAAAGCCTACTGTTAAACTAAATTTGTAGTTAAGTAAATTCTAATGCACGTTTAGGTGTAGTAGATGTGAGTTATGCATCTTAAGTGAATGTGATGTTGAATGCTTATTTGATAAAAGAAAAATGTGAAATGTTTAAAATGTTCATTATAGTTAAAAGGAATAGCGGGCAAATGCTAGTTAGTAAATAAAGAAGCAGGGTTATAATAATGGTTTTCCTTAGAAAAAGTTAAAGGGGGAGGTGTCATAGAGAGTGAATAATGACGTATGTTGTGTGACAACCTATGAGGAAGAAGTCCGGGGGAGGGACTAGGAGACTAGTGGCCTGCGATAAAGAAGTGGAATCTGTGTCTGTGGTACTCGTTAAATAAATAAGTTCTTAGCAACAAAGCCGTTGTAAGAGAGACTTATTTGACAAAAACATCATTTAAAGTACACAGGACGAGAGCACAGGATTTAATGTATGGGGATCATGGTGCTTCTGCCCATCCTGGAGGATGAGGAGTCAGAGAGGAAGCTGAACACACAGCTCCAGCAGAGGGCGGAGCATTACATCCTCATATACAAAAACAACATGCATCACCCATGTAAGATATACAGCCGGTGACGGTAATACTCCTGAGGAGTCAGTGGCCATTAACAAGAAGAAGAAGAAGATTGCATAGTCACAGTTCATTGTCCTTTTGGAAAGGTAAGGAGGTTTATCGCTGTTCTCTGTGATATCTATAGAATTTCTTTAATCATATTGACTATACATGCTTGTTAAAGAAATATGTTTATTTATGTATATTTGTGATTATTTTTGATGGATGATTTCGTATTTGTAATATTACTGAGTGCTTTGTAAATTCCAATAGAGTATATATTTTCTGTATATTATATTGTGTTTGAGGTTTATTTGGGTATTTTGGTGTTTTATTATTTGTATTTTGGATACATTAGACATTTATTTTTATTTGTCATATGTTCGAGTTTGTTTTTAGTGAGTTTGCGTACCATGTGATTTGTGTTAATTTAACTGCAGCCACAACTATATAATGTGCAGTGAATTGTTATTTTGATGTTGATCAGTAACACAGTTGGGTTTGTCTGGAAAGCTGTGGCAGTTCTGTGATGAATGTGGAGATGCTGCTGATGAGAATAAAGAAAGATGATCTGCTTTGACTGAACCACACCCTCACAGACACACACACACACACACACACACACACATATACACACATATATATATATATATATATATATATATATATATATATATATATATATATACTGAACGCATTCCAGCGGGCGGTCCAATGGAGGACTTCGCCACATAGGTGGAGTGGGTGCTGGTGAACAACAACTCTCCGTTCACCATCGGCCCTGCTGAGGATGACACCAGCACCACTCCACATATATTAGGGGTGTCCCCGACTACGGATTTACATAGTGGAATCAGATTGCCTATATTCGACTGATAGTCGAATCATATACATTGGAGCGGGGAGCGGGGGGTGGGGGATGGGCGTTATAGGGTCCACTAGATAGTGCGCACGGACTTTGAAAGGTACGCGCGCTGAACTGTGCACGCGATGGAGCAGGACACGGAAAATGAAGTAAGGCCTATACCCACGGCTTAAGACAACTTTTATTTTCTTTCACACACAACACAGAGAAACAACTTTCTAATAAAGTGACCAAACTGCCTTTTATCTTTTTTTAAACAAATTAAAGGCAATGTGGATAAACATTCACAGCCACTATGTATTACATGTCTTGTGTTTCTGTGACCTAGTTTTTCCCAGTCTGTTTGATTAGTTCATTTGATTCACCTGTCTAGTTAATCATCTCATCACCTCATTAAGTTCCCTTTGTTTATAACATGCATTTAAACCCAGTGTTCTCCTTCACTCCTTGTCTGTTCTCGTTTACGTTAACATCTATGTTATGCTGTCTCTACCCTGTTGGAATCGCCTGTGTTTGATTAAAGACCTACTCGTATAATCATCTTCATCTTTGTTGTGTATTTATATACAGCAACTGTAACAGAAGAACGGACCAAACAGTTATTTTTTTGCAGCGTTTTACTTCAGTTTTTTGTTTGTTTTTCCCTCATGAATCTACTCGCTATCCAGCTTCTCTGCCGGGAGCAGGGAGACTGCTCGCTGGAACAACACACCAGTGACTTTCTTCAGCTTGCGTGCCTGACTCACTTCCCAGACTGCTCGCTCTGTATATATTATCACACCGGCTTGAGTGAGTGGTTCAAGGCACGCATTCCAGCGGGCGGTCCAATGGAGGACTTCGCCACATAGGTGGAGTGGGTGCTGGTGAACAACTCGCCGTTCACCATCGGCCCTGCTGAGGATGACACCAGCACCACTCCACATCCTGAGACCAGTCACCGACTACGTGCATGATGGAGAGACGAGCACCCACCGCCGACCATGGAGTTCAACCTGCTGTGTCGAATGAGACCGAACCTGAGGAGAGGATGGAAGGAGTCATCGCCCCGGGATGTGAACCGCAAGGTGCGTCTGACCAGGTGCGTGAGCCCGTTACATCGTGTGCTGTTGAGGGAGTGTTAGTGGAGTTCGAGGGCTGGGAGGAAAGCCCCACCCACAACCTCATAGCGGTTGATGGGCTCGCCATGGCCACTGGAACTTTTTTGGAATTATTGGATGTGTTTGTGGAGGTTAATTCCCTATGTCTCCTTTCCCCTCTGGTTCCATCCAGCCCTGAACTGTTCGTCTCCCCACTGGTTCCATCCAGCCCTGTATCTCCTGTGTTCCCTCCCAGCCTCCATCTCCTGCCTCCTCTAACTGCCTGCTCATCATTCCTGCCTCCTCTGGTACTCTTCAGCCCCTCTTCAGCTCCATCACTCAAGTGTATGGACCCGATTCGAAGCTTCAGGCCACCAGCTCCACCTAAGCTAGAGGATCTCCTGGCTCCACCTCCAGCCTCCAAACCCAACACTCCACCGCATCCTGTCGATGCGTCACCTCTGTCGTGGCTCCTCCCTCCCTCGGCTCCACCAGAAACCTTCAGGCTCAAGACTCAACCGGGCTCCCTCGTCCCACAGGCTCTGACTTGGTCAGACGTCGTCCAGCCTGCACCTTCAGTTTCACCTGGCTCCCCCTTTCCCCCCCCGTCTCCTCCTTCATCCTCAGTCACACCGCCTCCGTCTCAGTCTTCAGGTTCCCGGACTCTACCTCGGCTCTATCTCGGTCTCCAGATCCAGCAGTGTCAGTTGGGCTCTTCGGCATGTCAGCTCCACCTGGATCTCCATCATCGGTGGCATCTCCATCGGCCGTCCCCAGGGTGGCGCCTCTCAACTCTCCACTATGGCGTCTCCCGTCCTCGACTCCACCCTGGGGCCTCATTATGGTTGGTCTCTGGACCAGCATCTGGCTCCTCCTGCTTCAGGCTTCCCCTTGGCTCCTCCCACTCTCCACTCCCCCTTGAACTATTTTTGTTTTCTGTGGACGTTGGTTTAGTTTGGTTTTGCCCTCCTCCAGAGCCCCCTCTTTTTCTGTGTGTTTGATTAGTTCATTTGATTCACCTGTCTAGTTAATCATCTCATCACCTCATTAAGTTCCCTTTGTTTGTCACATGCATTTAAACCCAGTGTTCTGCTTCACTCCTTGTCCGTTCTCGTTTACGTTAACATCTATGTTATGCTGTCTCTACCCTGTTGGAATCTCCGGTGTTTGATTAAAGACCTACTCTTATACTCATCTTCATCTTTGTTGTGCGTTTATATACAGCAACTGTAACACTATGTACAGAACACTACTCAAAGATATAGAAGAAAATGAATAAAAACATTTTGGATCAATAAACCTTAAAATATATATAAATAACCGCAGAAAGGCCACACTGCAGATAGATATGCATTTCACGTCAACAAATCAAATTAAATCGGCTAAATTGCCTGTGCGAGCAAGCTTTAACTAATCTACAGCACAACACTGATGCACCAAAAAACAAAAATTAAAATTAATTTAATAAAAAAAAAATCATAATGCTTTAATCAAACTTTAATTTACAGATTTGAATTAGAACAGAATATAGGCCTACTGTTCTAATAAATAAAAATAGCCTAATTAAAAAAAATGAAATAGTCATAATCAAGTCAAAACTGCAAAATGCCTGAAGTGCAGGGGAACATATTCAAAACACAAGCCACAAATAGTTAAATTAGATAACCCAGAGTGATCAATAAATAAATTAAAATGAAAGAAATTATTAAAATAATGAAAGTATAGCCAGAATTGTCAACTAAGTCTTTTGCAGAGACAATAAACGCTAAACTGGAGTGGCAGTCTTTTTAGCTAAACATTCACAGCTTCCAAAAATCAAGTTACAACCGGCTGAAATGTTTTGAAATCACTTGTACCCTACCTGATAATCCAGAAAAAAATCCAGTCTTTAACGCGATCTACCTGTGTCCGTTTGGGTCTTTTCAAATAGCACGCTAGTCAGCTGGTTAAAGTTGGCTGGCAGAAGTGCACCGCAGTGTTTGTTGTTTTTGAGTGGTAGGCATGTTCATGAAGTTCATGAGCTGTTGGCACAACTTGCATCGTACAGGGGTGGTTAGATTTATTCACGCACATTAAAATATTTATTAAAAGCTTCTTTCCTTTCAAATTTTTATTTACAGCATTTGTAGATCATTGTGATAAATGATCTGTTCAGAAATACAATGTGATTTGTGTATTCTAATGTGCTGCACCTCAAACAAGTGTTGGGTTCTTTAAGAATGTCCTCCCACCCCCCTGGGGCGTATGTACTAAGAACGCGCGAAAGCTAGGTTCATGGGTGATGTGTTGTATGTGTGACACGAGCTCCGTTAATAAATATCATCGCATTCACCCGTGGCTGTCACTGTATAATTTATCAGACAAACAACAGCATTATCATAATAGGCTGTATATAATAACCTATTGGGAGAGAACCAATACATCTATGTAAAATCAGATATTGAGTGCCCCCATATCTCGTCTCATAACACCTCTGCAAAGATTCGACTGTGAGATTGGTAGTCGAATCAGGCTCCTCCTATCGAAGCTTCGAATCATTGACTATTCAGGGTCACCCCTATATATATATACAGTAAAGCCTTTTGTGCCATCCTCCTGACAACTAATCAATGGGACTGATCAGGAAATGAGGAACAGGAGCTGTGTATTCAGAGACTGAAGAGTCTTAAATGGAGGACAAGATGATGGTTCCACCTTAAAGATAATCACCATATTTATGATGACATTTTCAAATCTGATTTAAATCCTAATAAAATATATTTACTGTTACTACTGTAAATCATGATAGGCTATATAAAATTAGTATGGGATCTCATTCAATTGTAACACTTTTTTGTGATACAGTAATAAGTTTACCTCACTGGGCCCTCAGAAGATTTAGGTTTTGCAAGAGGCAGAAAACCCGCACACTAGAACTTTTTAAAATAATGAATTTATAGATTTACATTGAGGGAAATTAGAGATACAATGTACTAAAATACAACTAAACAAAATTGAATAGCGATATCCAAATCTTGAATAATTCAATCCTTCAACAGCAGAAAATTGAGAAAAAAAGAAAAGTTTATAAATCTCAGATAATACAAAACATATTAAAATCAATGTTTAGAAATTCCCCTCTTGAACACCATTTTTTTTCTTATTTCACCAGAATTATATTTGTGTCTTCCCACACACTTACTTAATCATTATTTGGATATTCTTAATTTGTACGTTTTTTCCCTCTAATTAGGTAATAATTAGGTAATAATTAGTCTTTTTTCCCTTGCAGGTTACATCAATTTCACTGACCTTTGAACAGCTCAACCTTTTACTGTGGCACTGAAACCACCGCGAACCACCTCAACTGCCACTTTTCGATAAAGAAGAACAGCGTCTCTAATCCAGGTCTCTTCCAGATATCAGAACTGTCTCTCTCAGCCCTCACACCCCGAAGAGAAAAATAATTGAAGGTCAGAACATAGATCAACTGATAAATCGAGAGCTTCGCCGGCAGGCACTGCTCCTGCACAACAGTCCAGTACAACAACTGCATTGCTGCCTTAACAGCACTGATCAACCTCTCAATCTCATGATCCAACCGGCACCCACTCGTGAACAAACACAAGATATTTGAACTCCTCCATGTGGGGCAGCAACTTACTCCCTACCCGAATCACCTTAACACGATGGAGGAGTTTGAGTGTCTCAGTGACCCTGGGAGAGGATTTGCTGGACCTTTAACTCCTGGTAAGTTTTTCCTAGGCAAATTGGTCCCAGATGAGAAGCCAGACAAAGTGTGAAACAATACATCCCCTATCCTGCCTAGGGCTGTGACGGTAGGCATGACAACCACTCCACCACGGTGGTGAAGTTGCCACTGTGGTCGCGAAGTGTCACCGGCGGTAGTGTGACATATATTTATATATACTGAAAATTTTCAAATGGAGCGGCATTTAATAGACAGAGCCGTAGTTCACTGACAAGCCACGCAATATCGCGTTCATTATCGAAGGCGATTCATCTGCGATATGAACGCGATATTGCGTGGCTTGTCAGTGATCTACGGCTCTGTCTATTAAATGCCGCTCCATTTGAAAGCAGGTGATGGCGATTTAGCGGTAATCAGGGAACCGGCTTTACTGACGAAATGCGCGTGACAATCACATGCGATGTATCGGTCAGCCCTATATATATATATATATATATATATATATATATATATATATATATATATATATATATAATGTCCACATTTTAATTTTTATTCACAAACTTACAGGATAAGCAAATAGGCATAGGCGATGCAATTATTTATATTATGAAAATAAAGTTGATTACATGATTCTTTTGTGGTTGTTTATTCTTGACCAGTTTTCAAAGAAAAACTTGCACAAACAAGTAATTTGTAGATGATAATTGATAACACACCTTAACACTGCTGTAGGGACCAGCGCCCTCTGTTGGTCAAAACAAAAAGCACATGATTGCAGCTCATTTTATTTTCCCACATTAGGTGTTATTTCACTTTCCTGTAAAAAAAAAGGAACTCCAGCCAGGGACGGGCCACCAAAAAAGAAGACTTTCCCCAGGAAACAAGGATGTTTGGTCTTATGGTCGTTCTGTCCATTTTTCTGGCTGACTGTGAAAGTGGAAAAAAAAAATCAAGCTTTTAAAACTTTCAGACTGCTTTCACACTGAGAAAATAAATGGATAATGTGTCCTGGGATTTGCCCCGGCTTTTGTTCACACAGGACACTTCCGGGACTGATCCTGGCAACTTTACTAGGTCCCCATCCCGGGATTGATCCCAGAACCTTTTTTATTCTTCTTCTAAGACTAATTGAAATTCAACTTTAAGCTACATACACCAAATTCAGAACTGTCTGAAGATCTGTGCTGACTTAGCATGATATATCTTTTCTAAATGATTGTTCTTATGGGTTTCCTCTATCGGAACTTCGAAGTTGCTAAAAATCTGATAGACTGTCACTGACGGAACATAAACTGAGAATATAAATCATGCCCAAAAGGCATTAGTTTCAGATTCAGCTCACTTCTGTACTGCTGCTGTTCACTGTACTGCTACATTAATGGTTCTATATATATGTTTATATCAGAGAGTCATGTGGCAGATCTGGATGGAGGAGAGAAGGCTGACAGGGAGGCTGATGGGAAAGTAAGTCAGACATACATGGGTCTAGTATTTAATACATGAACAGTCCTGTGACTAGTGTAAGGAACAAATACTGTACATGTTATAATAAAAGAGATGTTGTGATGTGGTTATTATTCAAAATAAGTCACTTAACAGC
This sequence comes from Megalobrama amblycephala, assembly GCF_018812025.1. Classification (NCBI taxonomy): domain Eukaryota; kingdom Metazoa; phylum Chordata; class Actinopteri; order Cypriniformes; family Xenocyprididae; genus Megalobrama; species Megalobrama amblycephala. The sequence goes on along the minus strand of NC_063049.1, from coordinate 3,975,414 downwards.
ATTCAAGCACATGGACACTAGGAAGGTATGTGAAATATTATTGGACTGTTGTCACATGAGTTGTGTTTATTTGTGTGTGTTTGTGTAGAAGTCCACTGGTCGTCCAGTTCTTCATGCAGAGTCTCGTCAGAAGCAGCTCAGCCATCTGCGGGATGAGATTAATGAGAAACAGCGACTCATTGACGACCTTACCGAGTCAGTCTCAGTTCTATAACACTATTCCTGTATAGATGAGCATGAGTGCCTTTTGATAGCATTACACAATGCATTATAATCACTGAATGTTGTAAATGAGGTGCTGATGGTGTCACAACGTGTCTTACAGTAAGAATCAGGCTCTAGAGCTGAAAATGCAGGACGACACCAAGAGCGCCTGTCTGGAGCAGCTGTCGTACGTTTTTCTGCTATTGCACAAACACACTGAGATTGTAAAGCAACTGTTTGTTTGATCATGTTGTGAGTGTTAAAGAGGACCTATTGTGTAAAGTTTTAAAGTCCCTCCAGCGGGAGTTCTTCTCTATATCAGTGTCAGTGTTTCTGAACTCGCTGAAACACCTCCATCTTCAGTTTTCTTCACAATATTCCACATTTAAATAATTAATATGCAGAATAAAGGGGCGGGGCCTGGTTGAGTTATTTAGTAGTGTGTGGACGCTGGTGGTTATGGTAAGGGGCCGGACATTTCCCAAACACCAATCACAACACACTGCTCCAGCCGACCAATCAGAGCACATTGTGATTTCAGAAGGAGGGGCGTCAAATAGACAGGAACTAAACAGAGCGTTACTGACAGACTGGGAAGAGAGGAGCTGCAACAATGGAGAATATGAGGAAAATAATCAAAATTCAAGCAGGAAAACCTGTTCTAATAGAGACCAAAACATCAAGACTTTGTAAAAGGGCATAATAGGTCCTCTTTAATGGATGCTAGAGTGTGCAATGAATGTTTAATGCGTGTTAAAGTTTGTGAGTTTTCTCAACAGGTTTCAGCAGGAGAGACACGAGCAGTCCAAACAGGATCTCAAGGGCCTTGAGGAGACTGTTGTACGTTTCACATACAAACTCCTTTTTTGTTTTACATCATTCTCATCTGAATTTGTGCACCATGATGATGTAATTTTAGAGTGTTTGATAAAAGCTAATCACATTATCACAGGCAGAAATATATTATTTATAGATTTGTACATGAGGCTACACGTTAACCATTGGAACCATAAATACACATTACTAAAATAACAGAAGTGCTTGGAGAACAAATCACTTATTCTCATAATGAAGTAATTTTTTAGTTTCATATTTTATGTCAATACGTCTGTCTCTTCACTGTGTTCCTGTTGATACCAGACTTCCATATTTGGCACTACATCCGCATATGTCATAAATGACATCATAACTGTGGTTCCCTTTTGAAAGGGAACTTAACTCTGCGTTTCAGTACGCTATGGGGAACGTCACACGTGAACCGATGTCTGAAAGCCAAGTATCAAACCACTCCAATCCTATTGGCCGGCAACAGCCTATGACATCATCATAGTGCGACCCGGAAGTATATAAGGAGCACCTGAAGAATCAGTCAGTATCTTTTTGTCTTTCGGGACTGTTTTGTTTGATCGCGATTATATCGAATCTGGTAAGGGAATCTTATATTATGCCTTACAAACATTTCAAGAGAGTGTGTTTATCCGTGTCCCAGTTTTTGACACTTGATATACATATTTCTGGGCATTTTTTGTCTGGGAGAGGAGCGCGCATAGATAGTGCTTGAGGGCGCTGTCTGTGTTTTTCTGTTATTTACTGTGAGCGTCTCCCTATCGGGACGCTTCGTTTCCGTTTGACACTCTTCCCGAAGGAAGAGGTGTCCGCATCTGCGCCTGGTGTTTCTGGCCCCATTTGTGCTGAGGCAAAATGGCGGCTGCAATCATAGGGCTTGCAGGTGAGCCCGTTGGGAAGTTTGAGAGAGCTGTATTCTCTCTCAGCCCCCTGGGGCTGATGAGGATGAGTTGTTGGATGACGATGACGTCCGTGTTTAACTCCCTGAGGTCTGAAAACGCGCCGGTGCGTTTTGCAGGTTTTTTTTCACATTGCAACAAAACAGACTTAAAATACTCCTTCATTTCTTGTCATAGAGACATAAGTAATATATCAATTGAAACTATAGAATGTCTTCTTTTATTTGTGTACACTCAGAGTAAAAACACAATGTTGTGCTTTTTTTAAAATAAAGAAAACTAACATGATGCGTGATCTCTCCTCTCCCTCTGAACGAAGTCCAATCTGATAGTTCTCAGAAAATGAACTGTAACTTATGAATACTAATGACAAAAAAAATGACACTTACGTCTAAAGAAATGTTGAAATGTCAGGTTTTAAATCGTGCAAGGCAAATCGAAAACAAACATTCTGTGTTTATGTAATCTGTATGAAAAGAGAGCCATGTCAGACGTCCGTGATTCAGCTCATTATCCGCTAATGCGGCCACGCCCACGGAGCCAGCGCTATTCAGACGCAAATTCAGAGGCAATACATGCATTCATCGTCTCAATCGTGTATTTATTGTCTTGAAAAGTGTTTATTTGTTAAACGTTAAAAGTGTAGATGTTAAAGCAATGGTTAGCGATCTCTAGAAGACATGCAGTTAGTTCCTAGTTCCTTTTCTTCTTTATATGAATTTGTGGCCTAAAGGTGTACAGAGAGCGCCCTCCGGCTGCAAGTATGGAATAAAAACACCATTCCTGAAATGTCCTCTTCTTCTTTAGAATAATTTGTGGACTAAAGGTGTACAGAGAACGCCCTCCGGCTGCAAGTATGAATTGAAAAAAACAGTATCCAGCACTCATAGTGATGACAATAAATATTACTTCTCAGTATAGAAAATTGACATAAATATATAAGAATCCATCAATATTTCTCCAAATGTGCATGCTTTTAAGCTAAAAGCCTATATGAAATGCCATAGAGGTAACATAATTGTTCAGACACTTTGCATCACAGAAATACATTATATTTTAAAGAATATAATAGAATACCATTATTTTAAATTGTAATAATATTTCACAGTATTGCTGTTTATGATGAGCTGAGACATTATTACAGAGGGTTTTTTTCACAGCCTACCTGACTGAAAGGCCTCATTAATATGGAAGTCATTTCAGGTCATTATTATGTGATTCTTTTGTTTTCTCAAGTGTAAATGGCCCATTATTCATGCAGATTCACGCCTCCACGCATACTGTGTTTCTTGACAAAAAGTGTCTTACAAAAACTAAATCAATATATTGTTTTATATGAAGGAGTAGGCAGCATAATTTTTACATAATTCTGAAGCAAAAACTCTAGTCTACAACCTCCAATACCCAAAAGTCTTGTGAACACAGATTTAATATACTTTTTTTGGCCTTATTTCAGTGACTTAAGTTTTTTGTTTTTTCAATAGCCACGCATAAACATTATTCCTTCAAAAATACAAACATGTACATGCATGTTCCTCACATATTATTGTAGCCTAGTTTGTGCTGAATACAGTGTAATGACACTTTTGTCATTTATATGTTTATGAACAACTGAAAAAAGCACAAATGTCAGGGCATGTCAAAACTTCTCCAAGCCCCAAATCAGCCTCAGACTCCAGAGGGTTAACGTCATCGCGTCCAGCGGCGAGCGCTCTTCTAGCTGTGGTATATGCAGAGCTGCTGGAGTCTGTGGGACGCGCTTCTGGCAGGCTGCAGCTGCCATGAGGGTGCATTAAGAAAGGGGCCGCATGTGGACGGCTCGACGAGCGGTTCCTTTCTGTCCATAGCTCTGCAGCTCCCGTAAGCTTTCCATTCCTTCCTGATCTCCATGTTTGAAATCGGGAGGGAATGGAAAAACCCTTGCCCAGACAGGGCAGACAGAAGGGGGAAGAAGCAAGATATAGATGGATGATAGATTATATACACCAGTGGTATTTGTGATCGATCCCCCAGCTACAAGGGCGATTTACATCTACCCTCTCCTCTTCTTCTTCTGCCTCTTATACATATATATATATATATATATATATATATATATATATATATATATATATATATATATACACATATACATGTATATATTTTAGAAATATAACATGCTCAGGTGCTTTTTATAATCGGACTGATGGCTGGGCCCATGGTGATTATTTTCTGTAGGCCCGCTTTTCCGGTTTGATAATGAGAAGATCTTTTAGACTTAAAAGAACCCTAGATTCCATCCTTTCATGTGGAAAATGAGGAGTCTTCTGTCTTCGAGCCGCAGGAAGGTGAGCTGGGTCTATATTTATGTTTCTAAATATGTTGACCTTGTGTTCCTGTATATTTTTTCCTGAGTATGTAATCTGAAAAAGTAAGAGGGGTTTTTTGGTTCTTTGATAGGTTGGCTAGAACGATATTTGTGCAGGCCACAAAATGGCCGCCTCTCAGCCACCTGTTGTTTAGAGTAGCTTCTCTTCTGGTGCTTGTTAGAGTAAGTTTGAGTTAGCACTCGTCACTTCAGTTAGTATCTATGTCTAGGTCGGCCTTAATCGGCCGCCTGACATTGTTTGCTTGTTGAGCTTCGCTTTATTTACTCTTATCTATGGAGATTCAGAGGTGAAGCCCAGGCATTGCTATGCGTGTGGCCTGTAGGCCTACAGCTTAGGGGCCCAGGCTAGGACTAGGTTAGGTGTTTATTGTTTTATATCACCTTCTGTAATTTACTATCCCTTGTTAGGTTGTATAGTTCCTAGTTCTGGCCTCCTCCTGAGGGAGTTGTTAGGCCGTATGCCCATTTCCCTTTGTTTATATAGGTGCAATGGCTGAGGTTAACAGCTAAGGTAGCAGGCTGTTATTAACCTCCCTGGTGCTGTTCTCTCAGGTGGTAGGCCCTTATCTTTGTGTAGATAAGTGTATGCAGTGTATGCTAGGCCCCACTATCTAGAACTTTATTTATGCTATAAATTTGTCTTTCCCCTGAGCGCCTTGAATTTACATTCAAGTTTGAGTTACAATGCTAATTTTTTGGCTTCCGTTCTCTAGGGTTCAGCACAGGGTTCATAGCATTCAGCTGAGTTCTGCTCTCCAGGATGCCTGTCTCTACGTGTGGGTTTGAGTTGCTTACTGCCTTTTTGCAGTCGCTCTTACTTGCTGTCTTCTCTGAAGAATGCGTTGTTGAGATTCTGTATTCAGACAGGGTTGGCCAAGACTAAGTTTGTCCTTCGTCAGACTAGGTCGGCCTCCCTGGTGGCATTGGGGTGACTACGTTTCCCCTTCTAGTGGCTGGCCGGGGTTCCTTTCGGTTCCCTGGCCACATTCCCTTAAAGGGACCTTCTTTCCTCTGAAGATTTGGTCCCAGAAGCCTTGGAGCAGGTAGGGAGCAGCCTTGGTAGGCTTTCTACGGAAGGCCTCTTTGAGGTTCAGCTTGGGCTGTTGGCCGTAGGGAATGCTGTCACAGACAGCCTTTGTGTGACCCGAGGGTGAGTTGCTATCTGGCATTTCTTTCGAAACTGCTTGACGTTTGTCTAACCATCTTATGGCATGCACTCTCCTTAAGCATGGCGGCGTGGGTATATCATTCCCCATAGCGTACTGAAACGCAGAGTTGAGTGAAACGTCTCAGGTTACGTATGTAACCATGGTTCCCTGAGAACAGGGAACGAGACTCTGCGTTGCCCTGCCATGCTTTGGGGCTGCCTGCTGAACAGTCCCTCAAGACGATAAGATACTGACTGATTCTCTAGGCGCTCCTTATATACTTCCGGGTGGCGCTATGATGATGTCATAGGCTGTCGCCGGCCAATAGGATTGGAGTGGTTTGATACTTGGCTTTCAGACATCGGTTCACATGTGACGTTCCCCATAGCGTATTGAAACGCAGAGTCTCGTTCCCTGTTCTTAGGGAACCATGGTCACATACGTAACCTGAGATGTTTTCTGTCCATGAGCTCCCTCTGCTGCTCTGGCTGAAAGGATAACAGTACAGTGAGATGCTCACACCTCCTTAAGAAATGTGACAGAAACATATGAGAATGCATCAATATTTTTCTAAATGTGCACACTTTTGGACTGAGAGCTCTACTGGAGTTGTTTAGTGCAGACCTGTGATCGCAAATATGCATAAGCAGACCCGACTGAATAAGTACATGTCCTCGTTTTATTTAAAATAATGATAAATAACAGATAGTGACAGTTTAATATGACTTTATAAACTTTAGGCATGTTAACATGAGTGGCGATACTCAGAAATCATCTCATCTTCTTTAGAAGTTAATCATCTTTAGGGCTATGTCCTGAAAAAGAATGTGTTAATAACCAAAATGGATATTTCACTTTCATCTAGTTGTTTGTGGTCTCATGTGGCTGCTTCTCTCTCTATCTCTCTCTATCTATATATTAAGATCAAGATGGCGCCACGCATGGCAGCCACAGTGCTTAGCTCTTCAGTGTTTGTTCTGTTTTTGTTAGTTTTTCCTGTTTTCTGTTTTTCAAACACCATCAGTTTTACCAGGGATGAACTGCTGAACATTCGGCAGTACACACCACAAAATCTTTTACCGGATTTCGATTATTCAGACGTTTTGTTGAATGTTGTAGTTGGCGGAGCGGCAGCGCTGTTTAGACACGCCGGCGCCCTCGTGAAGCTCAGACAGCGCGGATTAAGAACACCGCTGCCTAGCATCCATCTGGCGAATCGCCGCTCTCTGCCCAACAAAACGGACAAACTCCTTCTGCTCTCCCGGACAAATAAGGATTTCTCGAACTCGGCTGCTCTGTGCTTCAGGAAACCTGGCTGAACGACGCCATTCCGGACAGCGTGTTAAGTCTGCCGGGCTTTCAGCTGTTTAGATCAGATCGCGACGCAGAATCAACGGGGAAATCGCGGGGCGGCGGGACGTGCTTTTACATCAACGAAAGGTGGTGTTCAGATGTAACGGTGTTAAAGAAGATGTGCTGTCCAGATCTTGAAACACTCTTCATTAACTGCAAACCATTCTATTCGCCGCGGGAGTTTTGCTCGTTCATTCTGGTGAGCGTCTACATTCCTCCGCACGTGAGCTCGGCTTTACAGATACTCGCTGATATGATCACAGAGAGCGAGCAACAACACCCGGACTCTGTTCTTATCATTCTTGGGGACTTTAATAAAGCGATTCTCTCACGTGAACTGCCCAAATACAGACAGCATGTTACCTGTCCCACCAGAGACAGTAATATACTCGACCATTGTTACACAGCAATAAAGGATGCATATCACTCTGTCCCACGGGCAGCTTTGGGGCTCTCTGATCACTGTTTAGTTCATCTCATACCAACCTACAGGCAGAAACTGAAATCAGCTAAACCTGTAGCAAAGACTGTAAAGAGATGGACCACCGAAACAGAGCGGGCTTTACAAGCCTGTTTCGAATGGACTGATTGGAGTGTTTTTGAAGCTGCTGCCACCGATCTGGACGAGCTCACAGAGACTGTTACATCATATATCAGTTTCTGTGAGGATCTGTGCATTCCTACAAAGACTCATTTATCTTACAACAACGACAAACCCTGGTTCACTGCAAAACTAAGCCAGCTCCGTCAGGCCAAAGAAGATGCTCGCAGAAAAGGGGACAGAGTCTTGTACAAACAGGCCAAATACCCACTGGAAAAGGAGATCAGAGTGGCAAAGAGGAATTATTCTGATAAGCTTCAGAATCAGTTCTCTTCTAATGACACAGCTTCAGTGTGGAAAGGTCTGAAAGTTATCACCAACTACAAGACACCATCCCCCAGCTCTGTGGAGAATCAACAACTGGCAGACGATCTGAATGGGTTTTATTGCAGGTTTGAAAAATCACCATTCACACCTCCATCAACCCCCCTCTCCCCCACACCTGCAATTCAGTTCAGTGAAGATGACGTGCGCCAGGTCTTCAGAAAGAACAAGAGAAGAAAGGCACCAGGCCCAGACAGCGTTTCACCAGCCTGTCTGAAAACCTGCGCTGACCAGCTGGCCCCCATCTTCACACAGATCTTCAACAGATCACTGGAGCTGTGCGAAGTCCCCTCATGCTTCAAACGCTCCACCATCATCCCCGTCCCAAAGGAACCCAAAATTACTGGACTAAATGACTACAGACCTGTGGCTCTAATGTCTGTGGCCATGAAGTCATTTGAAAGACTGGTTCTGGCTTTTCTGAAGGACATCACTCGACCCTTACTGGACCCCCTGCAGTTTGCTTACCGAGCAAACAGGTCTGTGGATGATGCAGTCAATATGGGACTGCATTATGTTCTCCAGCATCTGGACAGACCAGGGACTTATGTGAGGATCCTGTTTGTGGACTTCAGCTCTGCTTTTAACACCATCGTCCCATCACTCCTCCAGCCTAAACTAACTCAGCTCTCCGTGCCCACCTGTGAACACAGTCCTGAGGGGCGCCGGTGCTGATGGTGAGGGTGCTGGATGAGAATTTTCCCAGCCTCACTAGCTGCTGCCTGTCTGTCAGGAAGCTGGTGATCCACTGACAGACAGGCAGCAGCTAGTGAGGCTGGGAAAATTCTCATCCAGCACCCTCACCATCAGCACCGGCGCCCCTCAGGACTGTGTTCTCTCCCCACTGCTCTTCTCCCTCTACACAAACAACTGCACCTCTAAAGACCCCTCTGTCAAGCTCCTGAAGTTTGCGGATGACACCACACTGATCGGCCTCATCCAGGACGGTGACGAGTCTGCTTACAGACTGGAGGTTGAACAGCTGGCTGTCTGGTGCAGTCTTAACAACCTGGAGCTCAACACGCTCAAGACAGTGGAGATGACCGTGGACTTCAGGAGAAACCCCCCTGCTCTTCCCCCACTCACAATCATGAACAGCACTGTGGCAGCAGTGGAGTCATTCAGGTTCCTGGGCACCACCATCTCCCAGGACCTGAAGTGGGTCAACTACATCGAGTCCAAAGGCCTAGCAGAGGTTGTACTTCCTTCGCCAGCTGAGGAAGTTCAACCTACCACAGGAGCTGCTGAAACAGTTCTACTCTGCCATCATCGAATCCATCCTCTGCACTTCAATTACCGTCTGGTTCAGCTCAGCTACCAAATCTGACCTCAGAAGACTACAGAGGGTAGTCCGGTCTGCTGAGCGAATCATTGGCACAACCCTCCCCACTCTCCAAGAACTGTACTTATCCAGAGTGAGAAAAAGGGCAAAGAAGATCACTCTGGACCCCTCACATCCAGCACACTCCCTCTTTGAACTGTTGCCATCCGGTCGACGCTACAGAGCCCTGAGCACCAGAACGACCAGACACAGGAACAGTTTCTTCCCTCAAGCAATCCATCTCATGAACACTTGACAAACACGGAACACATAACACTATTACACATTATTTACTTAAAACACTTATTTATATCTCAATTTGCACACATAATTGTACATACAATTGTCTATAATATATATTGTCTTTTGCTTTTTTTGCACTTTGTCTATCTTGTAAATTTGTATATTATTATTTTATTCTTTTTATTATGTGTCTTGTCTTGTCGCTCTTACTCTGTTGCACTGTGGAGCTTCTGTCACTAAAACAAATTCCTAGTATGTGTAAACAACATACCTGGCAATAAAGCTCTTTCTGATTCTGATTCTGATTCTTCTTCTCTGATTCTGATCTCAGGCTCGGGAACTCCAGACCCTCCACAACCTGCGCAAGCTGTTCGTTCAAGACCTCACGACTCGGGTTAAAAAAATAAATCAGTTCCACATGTGAACATGGATATTTTGCTTCACAAATGTTCCACTGTTGTGTCTTTCTGACATGTTTATTTACACAGAATACAGAAATTGGACCTGATGATAGTGGGGGGTCTAACACTCAGAACCAGAAGATTTCCTTTCTTGAAAACTACCTGGATCAGCTTACAAAGGTTCATAAACAGGTCAGGACAGACTTTCAGAATACATTTCTGTAAATTATTTCTTAAGGCCTCAATATTTTCTCGGCAAATTCTTTTTTGTTTTTCGCTTAGGGGTAAAAAGAAGTTTGAAATACCGCTGCACGATTATACTGTTAGCAAACATCTTGATGCCACCCACATTTACATGAATATGTAAATCTATCTGTTGTGTAGAAAACAGCAGTTCAGAAAGCATCTGATCATAGTAATGTGGATGTTTGCACCAGCTCTGCAATTCAGCTCCCCAGTCATGTAATTTTGCTTTAAGTATATCAGGGCCTTAACATAAATTTTTGCATTCAGTTAGAAGTGACAGTTTTCATAAAAATCGATTTACCTTTTTTCCTGCTTGTGTTTCATAAATGAGAACTGTTGTATTTATATGAATCACAATATTAAAACATTAATAACTACACCTTTTCAGACGTGATTCATGTATTGTTTGATATTTCCATGCTTAAATTCTAAAATAATATATATATATATATTTTTGTTACTCTAAATAATACAAATAATGTGTACAAGTAGTGCATACCCAACAAGCCATGAAATTAAAAGTGTTAGTTCACCCAAAAATTAAAAATCCTGTCATCAGTTACTCATAAGACTTTCCAAACCCATTAGACTTTCATTTATATTCAGAACACAAATGAAGATTATTGTAATAACTTGAGTGCGTGAACTTTCAATAGATGGACAAAAATTATATGCTCCAAGTTTCAAAAAGCTCCTAAAGAGGCTGTAAAAGTAATCCGTATTAGGGCTACACGATTAATTGTATTTTAATCACGATAATGATATCTGCTTGTCTCGATTGATTACAAATAATCGTCATGATATTGGCCCACTCGCTATTTATCCTGAAAATGTGTTTTTTCTTTGTGATTTGCATTATCTTGCATTGATAACAAGCCTCCACTAGCAGTCATGCATGTGGTTGCCAGATGCGAAGAGCTTAAATCCCCCAGCTTTTCCCTCAAAAAGATATACTGTCTACTGACTTAATCTGTGCAATAAATGCAGAAGAAGCGCTGATGATCTGAAAACAAACATGTGCGCTGGAGTTTAGCTATCTCCACAGCGAAATTCTGCTTCAGTGAAAGTGTCATACAGCCTGTCCTTTTCTTCACAAGCCACTCATACTATTTGTGTGACTAAATCTGCCATGATCAAACCTTCAGTGATGAATTTCAACAAATGCAACATGGATCTCCTCCTTATGTTTGCAGAATGCACTTTTGCAATGTGACAATTCAGTCGGGAAAATGAACATAATGTGAAATTATTGGAAATAATATTAGGAGTTTCACCATTTTATCTTTTGAAGTTCCTAAAGGTTTTACCAGTTTTCATAATGTTAATCAGTTGAAAATGATGTTGCCACTGGGGACATTTTTTTTTTTAATATATATCCCATCAAAGAGCATCGTTCTTTGCTTTACGAATTTGCAGGGGAATCTGAATCTGTGGTTTGTCTCACTTGTAAACGTATTGTGTTGCTTTAAAAATCTAATGTGAATACAGATTACAAAGCGCTCACCAAAACCATGTGTTTTGTTTTTGTATTGATTTACCATCTAACGAAGTTATCATAATTGGTTAAATGAAGTCAGTGTGCCACCTACAGGCCTTCTGGGTGAAGTGTAGGTTAGTAAAGAAATGGCCATAACTACATTACCCTTTTTGATAGAATAATCGTGATTAATAATCTTGATTATAATTTTGAGCAAAATAATCGTGATTACCAGTTTAACCATTATCCATAATCCAAGTCTTCTGAAGAGAAATGATTGTTCACAGCAGAGACAGAGACATACACAGATGTACACTGTTTTTCAGCTTTGACCAGGAACAGAGTACAAGCTTCTGCATTTCATAATGTTGTTTCCCTTTATTTATAATTTATGATAATACTAATTACTGATGAAAATGTTTGTGCAGCTGGTACGTGATAATGCAGATCTGCGGTGTGAGCTTCCGAAGCTGGAGAAGCGTCTTCGTTCTACGGCTGAGCGGGTTCGGGCGCTGGAGACAGCACTGAAGGACGCTAAGCAGGGCGCCATGAACGACCGCCGACGCTACCAACAGGAGGTGGAGCGCATCCGTGACGCCATGTGCCTGCGCTATCCTCTGCGGCATCCCAACGCTGCCACATCCTACAGCAATGCCCTCTTCCTGCAGGAGGAGAAAACTGCACTTCAGAAAACCAACACGTGAGTCCTCGCTGTCCAGGTCCTGTCTGTCTCTCGTCTTCTCCTCCTCTTATCTGCCCTTTGTTCATTTCAGTGTTGGATACAGCACTGTGAGATCCACAGACATACCGAGCTCCTGTCCGCTCGACGTGGAGAACGGTAAGTGTGAGTGCTTTGACGGCACCAAAAACAACAGTTTTCCACTGGAAATGTTGTTGGTGCTCGTACTTGTAATTCACAAGTATCAATTTGATATTTGGAAATAAACTTATTTTATTTTAGATGAACTGGGAAAATAAAGTTACAGATGGAACAGGTGTCTGTCAACTAAATGCGTGTGTAGGTGTAGACCAGGGATTGGCAACCTTTTGTCATGAAGTGCCATTTTTAATTTAGCCCAGTTGAAAATCTCCAACATTGATAGCAATAGCTTCTTTTCTCTTGGAGAACGTCTGGAGCTGAACTCTGCAGGAAAGCGACTCTCCAGGAACGAGGAACCCTGATTGAAATAAATACGTCCATCTCTCTTTCTCTCTCTATTTCTCATGCGACAGTGCCATAGTTCCCATATCATGGGAGAGATTTTTTTGAGTTTTAAGAGTTTTAAGAATCTTTCAGTGAACAGTTCCTAAAAGAACCATTGTTTCCTTAGAGTGAAGAACATTTGAATAGTCTAAAGAACTTTTTTCCACTATAAAGAATCTTTCATGCAATGGAAATTATGATCCTTTTAACAAGATGTAATATAAGTCTCTGATCGCTCAACAACAACAAAGCTGGAGAATCTCACGCAGCCAAAATGAGGATTGTCAGTAACGGTGTTCAGCCTTACATTGTTCAAACCGGAGTCGACACTGATGGAGAGACTCAGGAAGAAGTTACAACTTTTAGAATGAAACTGGACGTTTCTGAATGGTTAGTGGATAAATTTATGTAGTTGTTGTGGAGTTGATTCAACTCATCCACTAGCATGTGTCGTCATGTTAATCTTTTGTGCAAAACCCGTATGGACGCCCACTACACACAGTGTACCTGTTTGCCAAACAGAGCCATACACACAAGGCTAACATTTATGATTGATATCAAATGCTGTAAATGGTCTCATTTTTTTCCCCCAAAAATATTGCTCATACTAAAACTCTCCTTTTTTAGCAATAGATCTTGCCAGGGTCAACTTCAGGCTATCCAAGCTAACAAGACTTTAAATAGTGTTCAGTGCTCTTCTGTGCAGCCAATAACAGAACAGTTAGCATGCTTTGCTCCAACTTTTGCCATGGCATTAGAACTGTTACACTGTTGTCTTTTGCAAAAACAAAATGGCTGTGCAGTGGGTTAAAATGTGCGGTAATATTATAATAAGATTCACTTCCTACATCACAAGGGGAGAGAAATCTGAGTTCTGAGTAACATCTGAGTAACAAAGTTACTGGGTTGTCCTTTTTCATGTTTTCTGGGTTGGTAGATGTTCCAGGGACCTGATTATAGCACTTAAACACAGAAAAAGTCAGATTTTCATTATATGTCCCCCTAAAAAGTTCTTCATGGAACCATTGATGCCAATAAAGAACCTTTATTTTTAAGAGTGGGTTACACTTTATTTTGATAGTCCACTTTAGACATTCTACTGACTATAAGTAACTTTGCAACTACATGTCAACTAGCAGTCATTAGAATATTAGTAGACTGTTAGGGTTCAGGTTAGTAGAATAAGTTAACGTAGTTGCGAAGTTACTTACAGTCTTATGTCTGTTGGGGAGCATCAAAAGCAGGCAAGCAGGGTGGGGCCGAGAGCTGTGGGAGCGGAGCGAGGCTGGTGGAGCGAAGGTTAATGAGTGTCTCCTGCGCCACGCCGGCCTCGAGCCCCACGGAAGAGCTCTGGAAGGATAACAGGAGGAGTGACGACAGTGAAGGACGAGAGAGAACCAGGCCTGGGACTTTATGTTGTGGTTTTGTTTTAGTTTATGTGGCAGTCGTCCGTGAGGGGCTGCCGCTTTACTTTTGTTTTGTTCTTTGTTTATTTTATTATTGAAGTTATATTTAACATTTGCCGGTTCCTGCCTCCTCCTTCTCGTATCAACAAACCTTGTTACACAGATATGAAGCAGACAGTCTACTAATACTCTAATGACTGCTAGTTGACATGTTACTTATAGTTAGCAGAATGTCTAAAGTGGACCATTGAAATAAAGTGTATCTGTAGAGTGTAGATTTGTTTTGTGTCAATTTACCCAGAGATCCTGTTATTGTAAAATCTTCACCTCAGGCTTCTGATGTTACAGATGAGCAGGTTTAAAAGGCCAGAAGTAGCTTTTCATAGACACTGTATGTTTTAGCTAATAACAGTTGTGACCTTTTATTCTGTTCCTTCATGCTTTTCAGGAAATAGCACAGACATTAATGATAACAGGTAAGTGATGGGATTAGTTCCAATTAGCTTGTTTATGTTGTTATGTTGAAATGTTTGAGCTTTACACGGACTGCTTCTGTGTTTCAGGAATGATGTTCACTGTGGCAGCATGGTAGACGATGCTTCACGAATCTACATCATGCAACAGGAGAGTGTCCGCCAGTTAATCATTTAATGTAAGCAAACACAAACACGCACATAAATAGCTAAGAAACGAATGATTTTATCAGTGTATTCTGTAAAATCTCCTTTTGTCCCACTTTCTCCAGATATTCCAGTTGTCTGCATGCAGCCGTTCAGCCTTCGCCATCTCCTCCAGAACTTTAATTCCTAGACTTCTTGGCTCTGCACTGTCTTATATTGTATGGAATATCCCTATCGTTCATGCAGAGTCGCATCATGTATCCTGTCTCACGTATCTCACTGTTGCATGTTTGTCTGTTTAGTAAGAAAACAGCTCATAGGTTGTAAATGAACCCTCACACACAGTAGATATTTGAATACACACATCTGTATTGCTTGCATTATAATACAGGAGAGAACTAGAAATATTTCCCTTTAGTCTTGCTGAGCCTTAAAGACAGACGGTTCAATATTGTGAAGATTCACATATAACAGTGTGTGTGTGTTTCATTGTGTAGATTTTGATAATATTATATTCAAGTACTGACTACCTCCAATTGTGGGAAAAAAACAAAACCTTTTCAGTAATATTTGATTTGCATTGGATTTGATATGATTGGGATGAAAATTGCTGTATGTCAAGGGAACATATCTGAGATTTACAGATGCTGCAGTTCTGAAACACTCCAAATGTGTCAGTTATTCTGCCAGATATTCTGACCAATCACAGCTCTGATTTCTCTCGCAAAATCCTGATCAGCCAATCAGGATGACAGAATGAAGAGCGTCTCTGGCCTGTATCTGTGTGATGTTTCCCTGCAGGATCTCGTAAGGTTTCTCTGTCAGATGAATGCGTGATTCCATTCCTTACACTTTTCTTATAAGTCTCTTTCAGGATGTGTTTAGACTGATTCACTCGTATAATTAGCAAGACAATGAATGCCTGAGGCCGCAGAAACTGTATTATGATGAAGGTTTAATCAGATTTAGTTGGCACTGAAATGCTTGCTTCTCTCACTTCTTCCCCAAGTCAAACCTCTGTCGTCACCATTAAGAAGAGTAAATACTTCAGAAACAGATGAAGAGAGTTTGTGCAATAGCTCATCTGATTTACTCGAGATATCCTTATTGAAGGTTGTTTTATGTGATATATATGTACAGTGTGCTAGTTTGCTGGAAGCTGATTCGAGAAATAAATGTGATTCAAAGAAAACTGATTTTCATTTTTTCTCCCATCTTGAAGAGGTGAGAAAAATCTTGTCTCTTTATATAGGGCAATTGTCAACAACACAAAACAGTGAATAAATGTGGCATTTATATAATGCTTTCATATGTACTACTGTACACCCAAAGCGCTTTACACTCATATCAGGGGTCTCTCCTCATCCACCACCAGTGTCCAGCATCCACGGCGCCATTGCACTCAGTACACACCAGCTGTAGGTGGAGAGGAGAGAGAGAGCCAATTCAATGCATGGGGATTATTAGGAGGCCATGATTGGTAAGGGCCTATGAAGGGAATTTGGCCAGGACACCGTGTTACACCTCTACTCTTTACGAGAAGTGCAATGGTATTTTTAATGACCACAGAGAGTCAGGACCTCGGTTTATCTTCTCTTCCAAAGGATGGTGCTTGTTACAGTACAGTGTCCCTGTCACCATACTGGGGAATTAGGACCCACACAGACCACAGGGTGAGCACCCCCTGCTGGCCTCACTAACACCTCTTCCAACAGCAACCTAGTTTTCCCAGGAGGTCTCAAATCCAGGAACTAAACACCACTCTTCCGTTTGGATTCATCAAACAGGTTTGGACACCAAACAGGTTCTCCGCACTCAGTGATGCACCTACTGAGAATGCTGTTGAAAGTGCCCTAGTTATTGACGATTCTCTTACACGGAACGTGAAAATAGAGACACCAGCCACCATAGTCACATGTTTGCTGGGAGCCAGAGCACCTGACATCAAAGCAAATTTAAAAGTGCTGGCTAATGCTAACCGTAAATTCTCTAAGATTATTATTCATGTCGACACAAATGATGTTTTGACTTCGCCAGTTGGCATAAATCCTCTGGGGTCTGAGGATTTTTGGGGCCCTGGAGAAGTTTTGACATGGCCTGACATTTGTGCTTTTTTCAGTTGTTCATAAACATATTAATGGAAAAAGTGTCAGTACACTGTATTCAGCACAAACTAGGCTACAATAAAATGTGAGCAACATGTATGTACATCTTTGTATTTTTGCAAAAAGCAAAATAAAGAGAACTAACTTTTTGTTTTTACTCTGAGTGTACATAAATAAAAGAAGATATTTCACAGATTAAAATGGAGTATAACTCTTAATTGTATGTGCAAAATTGACAGAGTATTCTGAGTCTCTTTCACGCTGATAAAAAAAAGCAAGGGGGTTAAAGAGGTGTGTGAACTCGCAAGTACAATGTCAGGAACAGTAATTTGCTCTGGTCCCCTTCCTGTTCATCAGAGTGATGAGATAGTTAGCAGATTATCATCACTCAATGGCTGGCTGTCTAAGTGGTGTTCGCAGAATAATATAGTTTTCATAGACAATTGGAAATGTTTTTGGGCCAGACCTGACCTGTTGAAAAGAGATGATATCCATCCCTCCTGGGATGGTGCTGATCTTCTTCCTATGGCACATGGATTGTGTTATCTGAGATAATTGCGCATTCATGGGTTGGTTTAAAAGGCGCTATGTATCGATAGTAGAGTAACCGATCAGGAACGCTGCTATTGGCTTCTCACTAAATGTGTAAATACTGACCGTATTACATGTTTTTATTACTTATTAAAGTTTATTACATTTTAAAAATTGAAAAATTAAAAACTGTATAACTACTTTATCATCTCTGATATTAGAGCCACCCAGAGGTGGGAGTAAGTCACACATGTGCAAAGTCACAGGTAAGTCTCAAGTCTTAACCTTCAAGTCTCAAGCAAGTCCAAGTCAATTTTTGTGAGAATCAAGTCAAGTCACTGCTTTATGTCAAGCAATTCAAGTCAAGTCGTAGCTTGGGTCAAACAAGTCACTGGCAAGTCATACAAATGTTTGATGATTTAACTGAATTTATATTAAAATAAGTAAATCTACAGTAGTTATGGACTATGGGAGTTTTATTTGCAAAAAAAAGCAATATGCATTTCTACTCAAAAGGTGTCCACACACCGCTGAGCTGTCAATACAATAAAAATCTTAAAGGGGTGGTTCATTGTGATTTCACTTTTTTAACTTTAGTTAGTGTGTAATGTTGCTGCTTGAGCATAAACAGTTTCTGCAAAGTTACAGTGCTGAAAGTTCAATGCAAACAGAGATATTGTCTTTTAAAGTTATGGCAGTTTAATGCCTACAAAAACGACCAGTTTGGACTACAACAAGCTTCTTCCCGGGTTGGTGACATCATAAACCCTGAAAAACACACCCCCCGGGAACACGCAACAAAGTGGGCGAGGCTATGCTACACAAGTTCAATGCTGGATTTACACAAAGGCTATTACTGAAAGATGAAGCAGTTCTTTAAAAGCAAAAGCTGCTATTTATTAGCCCAAACTGTAAGTACGTTTTATTGTTTATACATGTCTTTTAAATGTATAGTTGTTGCTATTTTTTGGTTGCATCAAGGACATAAACAAAGACCAACGTGGTTTTGCTTTGCTAGCCAGTTAGCTAAATTCTATTGCATACTTCTCCAACAAACGCCAACAAACACCAAAACTTCTATGTTCATAGACAAACAGTTGTTCATGCTATAAATTAAAAGCTACCTTTACAAACAAAAATAAAAAAATACGGCTTTTTTAAAAAAACGAAGCATTAAGACATGTTAAACTGCACCCCAAAAACACAATCAAGCCTAGAAAAAAAAAACACTGAACCACCTCTTTAAAATAAAAATGAATATGTGTGGGTGCATGAGTGAAAAGTGTATTGTTTGCATGTGCATGTTTGGGTTCGCAAGCCTGTATGATTTTTTTTTTTTTTTTCTGTGTGTGTGTGTGTGTACAATATATTTATGTGCATCCTCATAAACTATCCATAGGCTTTTCACTCAAAGTCTAACACTGAAGATCAATTATTAGACTGTACACATACCAAGTGCTATTGCAAAAAAGCTGACATTTCCTTATTTATACTGTTTATAAACAGTGACTAACCATTTACAATGCATTGCACTTGCAAAAAAATTAAATGTGATAATTTTCTCTGTTACCTTTGTTCTTCAATGACAGACAGCATTGGTTGCTGTCACTTTAAGATCTGTCGCACATGACGCGGATCTCACGCGCGTCCCACTTTCTCACAACTATTTACTTTCGTTTAAGACTTTCAGTGCGTTCCAAACGGGATATATCGCCCTCCGAAGGGCACTTCGGAGTGAAAATAATCATGGCCGCCATATTGAAGGGTCGTTCCAAACCGAAGTGCTCAAAACTGGCCACTTCAAAGGGCCCTTCGGAATTAAGGATTTCGAAGGGAACAACTGATGGACACTTCGGGCCCCCATGATCCTTTGCACAGGGAAGTTTGACGTCACAGAATGTGTACAGGAGGCTCAGAGTTCGATTAACTATAAAGGTATGTATAATATTTTATACGTATTTTAAATATATAATATTTTTCTGTACTACTGTAGCCTAATATTTATATGAGTTAGATTTGGTACATTATTATGGTCAAAACGACTTTCTACTTCAACAAAAATACTTTACAGCTCCCTTTGTCAGTCCATTCAAATGTTTAAAATACATAAATACAATATAGCCTACATGCGATAAACCTAAAATAAATAAATAAATAAACTAACGTTAAATAAAGGGCGCAGCTTGCACAATCTACTCCTCTTTGATTGTCTCGTTAAGATGACGCAGAAGTGCATTCCAAAAGAAGAGTTTTTTTTGATCCCTTCACCTTTCATCTCTTCGAAGCTCTCACTCCGGAGGGTAAACCCTTTGAAGGGATTAGGGCATAGGGATAAGCCCTCCTGAATGGAACGCAGGGTTTATTTAACTCATTCAAGGCTGCTCTAATGAGGATACTCGACAAAACGGACATTTTTGGCATTATGTGTTATTGTTCGTTAAGCGTGACATTCAGGCGCGCGTCTTTCTGTGCGTCATGTGTGTGACAGGACATTCACAGACAGCGCGTCCTCTTTTTTTTCCTTTGGCGCGCTTAAATGGTATAAAAGCATAAATAAGAGCGTGATCATATTTGTAATTCTAGCCAAAGGATGACAGAAAAAAACGGATGCTGCGTTTGCGTTAAATATTTTTGACGTTAAACTAGAAAACGTTGACAGCACTGATTTTAACCCAGTTTTCTGTTTAATGAACACAAAACCAATTCAAAGTCAACTCTTAACATGTTCAAAATGTTTTTGTTTTTACTTAATTATTCTTGGCATAGCGCCTTCCATGTTCAGTCATGTCCATACATTATAATTAAAACTAATGTCTGTGGCTGCGTCCGAAACCGCCTACTCAGTGAGTAGATACTTAATTTCAGTAAGTACTTACTTAACGAGCGCTAAAAGAATAGGTACTTAACAGCCAAATCTCGTTAAATAATCCGCCATGTTGACGTTATCATGTGACCTACGACGTTATCACAAGCGCAACAATTTAAATGATATGAGTGACAGGTTTATTTCATCTATCTGTAAATATCTTAATATTGATCAAACTTTCTTTTTTTGTGGTCTTGTTGAAGAAACAGCTGCCAGTAATTTTGTAATTGTAGTACAACTAATATATATTTGGGTTAATTTATTTCTTATATTTTTAACTACTAATGTGAGTTTATTTTTTGTTACGAAAACCCAAATTCGCGTGAATATGTTGTTAATTTCTTTATTTTATAAGCAAAAATGTCCATCCACAAACAAAAGTTGCATAAATCTCATTTGTTTTCCTCTTTTTCTTGTTGAATTAGCTCTAGTTTCATCCCTCAGGCTTATAAATAATAAACAAATAAATACTTTTATGCATTATGATGTATTACAAATATTTAACCTTGTCAACATGCTTTATGTCTGTGTATATAATCTCAAACTATGATGTATACAAACCCATATTTGTTTGTTTTTTTGTCATTATTATTGTTCATTGTTAAAGATAAAGCTATGGTATTTTCCCTGATCTTGTATGTAATTGTAGGTCCTGCAATAAAAATAAAGATGAGTGACAGGTGCACTAACACCTCACAGCACCAGTAACTCAACCCTACCTAGAGCGGTTTTCCTCAGTGTTAGCGATGTCTGAAGCCAAAGAAGACATCAGCAGCTGCTCGAAGATCTCGCCTTTGGAGAAGACTGATTTTATACTCAAAAAATGTATAAACTACTTAAAATTAAGATTACTCCAGAATGAATTGCTTTGCTAGCCCACCTCAACACTTACACACAATAATATTGAAAATTAATTATATTACTTTTCATTTTACTTCTTTAGTAAAACAAGCAAAATGTAATGTTTTGTCATGACACAGCTGTGCATGAATACACAACAGACAAATACAGCCAAGGTGAATACATCTCCATTTACATTTACAATTCATGCATGAATTTATTGCTTAATAAATTACATACATTTACTGATAATAATAGCATAATAAAAAAGTAAAATAATTAATAAAAGTAATAATGACAAATAAATGCATATAAAAGTCAACAACACAAAGCTTTATTCAAATGTATTGTTCTAACAATCACGTATTTACAGCTCTGCTGTCATCTCAACACAGCTGTGCCAATTCTGCAGCTTTATTCTGATAAAGCAGCTGATGAACACCTTCATCCATCATGTCCCTCATTTGACAGCATCCGCGGCGCTTTTCTCCTCCGTGTTCGATTATGACGTATCCTCTCCCGTGGCCTCCTGGGATAGAAAAGTATCCAGCGAGGAACACTTCAGAATCTGGGCGGAAGTAGTAGGCCATCCGGGAACTTCTCGACTACTCATTTATGATTACTGCGGTTTCTGACATACTTAATTGCTCGCCTACTGCTTTACCCCTATTATAAAGTAGGTAAGTAGGCGGTTTTGGACGCACTTTAAGTAGACGCACGTCCGAATCTTGCGAGAATTATTACGTCACCCAGGTCATTTTCGCTTACTCTTTTTGCTTCGGACATACTCATTCGCTCGCCTACTGCTTTTCCCCTACTAAATAGTAGAGAAGTAGGCGGTTTCGGACGCAGCCTGTGTGTCTGTCTATTTGAGCTCACGATAGCTCTCCCTCCTTGCCTGCTGCGTCACATGGTTAGTTTGTGGCGTGTTCAAAAACAGATATTTATTAAACAAAAGACAAGTTATTTCGAGTCATTTAGCTGAAGTCCAAGTCAAGTCTCAAGTCATGAATGTCAAGTCAAAGTCAAGTCAAGTCTTTTGTTAATATTTCTCAAGCAAGTCTCAAGTCCTAAAATGTGCGACTTAAGTCAGACTCGAGTCAAGTCATGTGACTCGAGTCCCCCACCTCTGGAGCCAACACAGGACCCACTAGAACATGGGAACAAGTAAAAGTAAAATACAAAAACATTCTACAAAATGGTAATCTTTACTACTTTACTACTGTTTTTGGTCTCTTTCAAAAAGAGACTATTGAAATAATGTGTTGTCAGGTTATAACAGCCACCAAGAAAAATGCACAAAAATACACACACACACAAAAAACGGTCTGTTTCAACTATGTTAAATGTTGAGTAGTGATGAACTGCATTAATATCAAATGAACTGCTAAACCTGTTTCAGGTGGAAGTGTTGGCATAATTTTTTTTTTTTTTTTTTTTACTGTGTACTTCATTATAATGACATTGTTTTTGCCCTATTCTGCAGTTTCACACAATACACCAACACTTTTACTTGTTCCCATGCAAGTGTGTGCTGAAGCATGTGCATCTAATATAATATAATATAATATTTATTCCAGTACTTTCTATTCTGAATTGCAGTACGAGTTGCAGGAATCCACGCCTGTAAAGAGGCATGTAGAGAGGCACGATACAGAGGTGGGCAGTATTGTATTTTCCTATTTATTTTTGTTGTATGAGGCATGTATTGTAAGGCATTGCAAATGGCACAGGGTGACATCCGTTCCCACTATAAAAGAAGCCTACAAAATAAGGTTGAATAACAGAACTTGTAGAGACAAAAAGGAGGAATCTGATGTGGGAACACAAAGACAAAGGCTCCAAACAGTATTTTCCACACTTCTTCCAATTGAAAAATCATCACAAGGAGTCCAAAATATCATTCATAATATGCTGCAAGATAGGGTCACTGCTCAAGTCCGAAGCGATCAGAGGATATGTAAATATGGGGAAGCATTATATGCTCGAAAAGGACGTGAAAAATCTCAGCATCGTTACATTGCACAGAAAATGAGAGAACTAGGTTGCTTTGTGTTGGCAGCTAAGGAAATTGACAAAAAGATTAAAGGGCTCAAAGACTTGTGTGATCCAACCAAATTTATGGAGTCAGATATCATTTCTGAGAAGAAAACAAAGATGTTTAAGGAACTTCTTAACAAAATGTGGTCAGATTATGTCAACCAATGCTCACAGTTCCATGGAACAAAAAAAATGGAACAATGATGATAGTGTTCCTTTAACCAAAGATATCGTTACATTGCAGAACTATCTGAGGAAAATTGAGGATGAGGCAAAAAATGACTTGAGACAGAATGTAACCGTTACAGCATACAAAAGACTAAGTGAGAGTCTTCTGGCTCAAGACATTGTCTTCAATAAAAGCGTGAAGGAGAAGCCTCTCGGATAACACTGGACATGTACCTTAAGGCTGACACTGGCCAAGTTAATAAAGACATTTATCAGACACTGTCACCTGTGGAGAAAATATTAAGCCAGAGATTGATCAGGATGGTCACTCAAGGAAAAAGAGGTAGAAAAGTACCGGTATTGTTTATGGAGCGCACTAAAGATTCCATCGATTTCATGATAGAACTCAGGGAGAAAGTTGGCATTCGTCAGGATAACCCTTTTTTGTTCGCCAACATGGGCACAACAACAAACATCCGCGGCTGTGACTGTCTAAGAAAATTTTCACTGGAATGTAAAGCAGACAATCCTGAACTGCTCCGATCTACAAAGTTACGGAAGCACGTGGCAACATTATGCCAACTCCTGGACCTCTCAAACCAAGAACTTGAGCAGGTAGCCAAGTTTATGGGACATGATATTAGAGTCCACTGTAATTACTACAGGCAAACTGATAAAACCTTTCAAGTAGCGAAAGTTGGAAAGCTTCTGTTTGCCATGGAGCGTGGAGCGGAGGCGCTTCAAGGGAACAATCTTCAGACCCTGGATTCAGCCATCTGTGGTTTGTATAGAAATAGCCTACCTATTTAAAGGGGTCATGAACTGCGTGGTTTTATTGTTTAATAATGTTTCCTGGGGTGCACTTATGGGGTAGTATGCTTTTTACATCCAAAATTGTCATAATTTATAAATAAAAGGCATTTTTCCTACCCTGATTTTATCCTCTGGTTTGAACGCTCTGTTTTAAGGGGCGTGTCTGCTGTGAGACTTCAGTGTAAACACCCTCTGCTGTGATTGGCTGACATATTTCCATTTGAAATAGCTCAGAAGTATTACACTCTCTTTTAGCGCGTTTTTACTATTACAGCTCTCAAGGTTTACTAATCATGAAAAGTGTTGCATTACATTTAGATCTATGGCATTATATTTAGATAGGAGACTCTGTCTTCATATAAGCAGCTCTAATGTTTTTATGTGTTTATAGTGTCTCAGGAAATGGATGACAGCGCTGTGCGGCAGAAGTCCATCTCTAAACCCCCTGGGAAAAGGCGCATGAAGAAGTGCACAGATGGTAAAGGAGTTTTAGTTTTTCCATCCATGTTTCAGATCAATCCACACAGCTCAGATCGCACCAAACAGGAACTGGTCCTGGTAAACATTCAGGTTTTCAAAGTAACATTCTGTACAAATGTTTTTCATTAGAATATTTATTTATTTTATCGTTCTTTCTAATATTATGCTTTAGATAATCATACTTAATTCGGTATTTACTTTAACCTTTAACAGGCATGATTAAACTTTTATTACACTCATATAGCTTTTTTCTGCCCCTCTCCTCCCCCTCTGTACAGCAAAGACATGTGAACATGTCCACATGTGATATGTGAAAGTCCACAGAAATGGACTCAAGCCTGTAATAGCTCAAATATACATAATACAGTTTTATGAAATTAATTGTTGTCTGTCGTTACATCTGTAGCCAGCTCCTCAGCCGCTACACCCATTACCAAAGAGCAAGTCAGTGTGCTGTAGGAAAAGTGCAAGATCTGTTCAACCAAAAATATAGTAAGCATATGTTCAAATACATTTAAGACTGATGTAAAGAAACTGCTTATCTTAATAACCTAATATACCTTCATGAATCCATGGCATTATTATCAAATTAATAAATTATTTATCTTATGTGGCCATCAACCATTAGATTATGACACCTTACCAAAATGACTGTTTGCAGCCTGTACACTGGCTATCAGCTAGACGGGAGAGTCACAATTGTCCAGCTGTGTAACATTGTGTAACGTGTGCATGCATGAGTGTGCTTGTGTCTTTCAGAGGAGGCCGGAGGTACTGGAAGGCTCTACCAGTCTCTGGTGAATCAGGGCATGAACATAACAGTTGCTAACTGCCCAACAGCCTTACCTTCAAGATGCCTTTCTTTTAAGGAAGGAACCAATTGGAAGCCATTTTGAAAGCTGCTGAGGAAATCTCATTTGAAATAAGTATGTGACATAACCAGTGGTTGTGTTTCTCCGCTTGTGTTTTGGCAGACCATTTGGCTCTATGCAAAGTGAGGAAAATAAGTTAACTAAAGAATAATACAGGCCTATATGTGAGTTTTTGTATAGTGCTGGGCCATTGCATCTCTCTCTGTCCCTTCACCCCATCCGATCGAGGTGGATGGCCGCCCACCCTGAGCCATGGTTCTGCTTGAGGTTTCTGCCTCTTAAAAGGAAGTTTTTCCTTGCCGCTGTCACCTAGTGCTTGCTCATGGTGGGAATTGTTGGGTCTTTGTTAATAATATTATAAAGAGTATGATCTAGACCTACTCCGTTTGAAAAGTGCTGTGAGATAACTTTTGTTATGAATCGGCGCTATATAAATAAAACTGAATTGATTCAGGTTATAGATTCTGTGTGTGTCTTTGACAGTTTGTAAGGGATGTGACACTATTTCTCAGTTTCGTCATAATAATGCAACACAATTTCTAAAAAGGCACCTCTCCAGAATATCCTTTAGTTGTTTAGTTGAATGTGGCCCTTGGCAATGCTCATCAAACTATTCACTAATTAAATTACAGGTATGTAATTCCTGTGAATTACATTCCTTCATTGATACTGCTGTGTGATTAATTATTTTTCTTGAGTAATGCAGGATGGCCAATTATTTGTTATGCTGATGCTACTTCACCCTCTGGAGTCTGAGGCTGATTTGGGGCTTGGAGAAGTTTTGACATGCCCTGACATTTGTGCTTTTTTCAGTTGTTCATAAACATATAAATTACAAAAGTGTCATTACACTGTATTCAGCACAAACTAGGCTACAATAATATGTGAGGAACATGCATGTACATGTTTGTATTTTTGAAGGAATAATGTTTATGCGTGGTTACTGAAAAAACAAAAAACTTAAGTCACTGAAATAAGGCCAAAAAAAGTATATTAAATCTGTGTTCACAAGACTTTTGGGTATTGGAGGTTGTAGACTAGAGTTTTTGCTTCAGAATTATGTAAAAATTATGCTGCCTACTCCTTCATATAAAACAATATATTGATTTAGTTTTTGTAAGACACTTTTTGTCAAGAAACACAGTATGCGTGGAGGCGCGAATCTGCATGAATAATGGGCCATTTACACCTGAGAAGACAAAAGAATCACATAATAATGACCTGAAATGACTTGCATATTAATGAGGCCTTTCAGTCAGGTAGGCTGTGAAAAAAACCCTCTGTAATAATGTCTCAGCTCATCATAAACAGCAATACTGTGAAATATTATTACAATTTAAAATAATGGTATTCTATTATATTCTTTAAAATAAAATGTATTTCTGTGATGCAAAGTGTCTAAACAATTATGTTACCTCTATGGCATTTCATATAGGCTTTTAGCTTAAAAGCATGCACATTTGGAGAAATATTGATGGATTCTTATATATTTATGTCAATTTTCTATACTGAGAAGTAATATTTATTGTCATCACTATGAGTGCTGGATACTGTTTTTTCAATTCATACTTGCAGCTGGAGGGCGCTCTGTACACCTTTAGTCCACAAATTATTCTAAAGAAGAAGAGGACATTTCAGGAATGGTGTTTTTAATTCATACTTGCAGCCGGAGGACGCTCTCTGTACACCTTTAGGCCACAAATTCATATAAAGAAGAAAAGGAACCAGGAACTAACGGCATGTCTTCTAGAGATCACTAACCATTACTTTAACATCCAAATAAACACTTTTCAAGACAATAAATACACGATTGAGACGATGAATGCATGTATTGTCTCTGAATTTGCGTCTGAATAGCGCTGGCTCCGTGGGCGTGGCCGCATTAGCGGATAATGAGCTGAATCACGGATTTCTGACATGGCTCTCTTTTCATACAGATTACATAAACACAGAATGTTTGTTTTCGATTTGACTTGCACAATTTAAAACCTGACATTTCAACGTTTCTTTAGACGTAAGTGTCATTTTTTTTTGTCATTTGTATTCATAAGTTACAGTTCATTTTCTGAGAACTATCAGATTGGACTTGGTTCAGAGGGAGACGAGAGATCACGCATCATGTTAGTTTTCTTTATTTTACAAAAAGCACAACATTGTGTTTTTACTCTGAGTGTACACAAATAAAAGAAGACATTCTATAGTTTCAATTGATATATTACTTGTGTCTCTATGACAAGAAATGACTTTAGTATTTTAAGTCTGTTTTGCTGCAATGTGAAAAAAATCCTGCAAAACGCGTCGGCGTGTTTTCAGACCTCAGGGAGTTAAAACATCAATCAGATGCAGCACAATGCAACCCCACCTACATGGCAGAGAGAATGTCAGAGCACATGGACGCAGAAGGTATGCTGAATTGTATGAATTTACTTTTAAAAAGAGATGCTGACTCTAAACTGTCAAGTTTTCTTTTTTCCATTTTTTCCACAGGCACAATGAATGATATCAAGGGCAGATGGGCCACATTGGGGGAAGATAAAAAGCAGAAATACTTTCAAGAGGCAGCAGCACTGAGGGCACATGGGCAGACACAGGACCTTAGCCCTGAGATGAGGGATGCCCATTTGACACAAAAAGAAAAGCTCACTTGTTTGAAAATTTCAATTTATGGATACAATATTTATGCAGGTGACATTAAACGGCATATGTAAGGTTGGTATTCTTATCAGTTTACACTTTGAATTGGCTGTTGAGATTTAGATGCAAATAATGGGACTATTTGTAATCAATGCTTTACTAATTAACTATTGACAGTATAAATGCTGACAAGAACAGATATGGGAACAGAAGCATAGGCTAAAAGATTTTAAAACGGAAAAGCATGGCTTGGTCGTAGAAGAGTCTGGGTGATGAATTGGCGTAACTGCAGTCCAGCCTTCTGAGCCTAACAGTAGGTGCAGTAGGCCCCCATATCTATGAGCTGATAACCACTGATAACACCCATTCAATGGAGTGATAACATTTGAAGCAGGTGCCAGGATCGAGAAGGTATAGAATCCAAAAGTTTCCTATTCATTTAAATTACATAATGCCCAATGTCACTATATTAAATAAAATTCATTATATTTTGAAATGGCAGTTTTGCATTCAGACCAATAATTGATTTGAGTGTAATTTCCAGCTGCCAAATTCCAGGCAGTTTACAACATTATACAATACCGTTACTTTATCTTAAAATATATTTTGGATGCTAATGTGTGAGTCTGTTCACTTGTAATTTACAAGAGATTTGTAAGATACAAGGGATTCAGACAGTAAATGAAAGGCAAGTGCAAAGTTCTCGTACTTTCCTTATACAGTATGATTGTTGAAAATATATTTTGTACTGTAATCTATTCTCCACAAGATGTTGCTTTACAAAAGTTGATTGGAACTGTCACAGAACTTGTAAAAGAAGTCAAGGAACTCCAGGAGAAATGTCAGGAATTCTTTAGACAGTCCTTCAAAAGCAACCTCTGCTACCGTCGTCTGTCTCAGGGTGTTTTCACACCTATGGATCGTTTGTTTTGTTCCGAAACAGGGACTAAATCTGTTACATTTATAAAGTGTTTGCATGTGTCTCAACATTTACAAATAAAGCCACAATAAGCTCATGGAGAAACCGGTGCTATTAAAATAAACTTCAGACTTGCATTTATAACACTTCATTCTTTTAGAAGAGTATGCCCAGTTTTAGGAGGTGCAGTTTGTCCACGTCCAGGACAGACCAACTATCTTGACATCTTGCAGCCTAATATAACTCCTGTAATTGATGGACAGGCATGAGTGCACCTCCTTGCTTTACAAACACATGTCCTAAATGCAACTAAGGAATTTTTTTTTCAATTCTGAAATGTGTTACTGTGAGTAATGTTGATATAAAACATGTATCTGTGGCTTTTAAATTATCTTTTTCAGATTACTGCATTGAGTGTCATTGGAGGAGTTGACATTAAGGATAGCGTTTGGCGGGTCATGAAGCAATGCTTTACCAACTCCCATGCCAAACAACTAAACTGGCGTGGCATCAATGGGAAAACACCGGCTGCAGATGAATGATGTCATTACCGGTAAGTGTCACATTGTGCCGTCATCAGTCTAATAAGTCCATTCTCCATTTTATGCCTGTTTGACGCACACTATATATTAATAGGTTTAACAAACTAATTATGTAATTATTCAAAAAGGTTTATCAAAAAAGAAAACAGTGAAGTGTAATTTTTGCATCCTCTAAAGCAGGGGTCATCAACTATATTTGTCCAAGGGCCAGAATTTTTCTCTGCAGACACTGTAAGGGCCAGATACTCGTAATATAAAATAAAATTCGAATTGTATCCTAATATGTTATTATTTGATATACTAATTCTAATTCCAAATTTATTTTATTTTTTTACATATTACCTGTACTGCAGCAAGCCACCAGGGGGCGATAGCGATATTTTAGGCTTCATATTTGTGAGGCTGTCAAGCTGTCCATCACTGTCACGCAATTGATCGCTAATCCCAGGCAAGGAAAATTTTGACATTTGTGAAAAAATGAGCACGTGAAACAATAAAAGATGTTCAATGAGAGAACGCGTTTATCGTCATTCTTGACTGAAGGCAGGCTATGGCACAAGTTACTTTTCAGAAGGGTTTTTTTTTTCGTTAGATTTAAAAATAAATAAATATGGAACGGACCCGAATATTCAAATATTCGTTCGATGGGTTGGTATTCGATTTGAAAATTTGACATTCGAATATTTTTTTATTTTTATTTTTTGCACACCTGGGATCCCCCGCGAAACGATTCTCATTCCCCCTTGAATAAGGCCGGCGACACACTGGCTGCGTGAGCGTCTCAGCTGCGTGGCGTGTCCGTTTTTATTTCGGCTCCCATATTTAACAGGTTGGAGTTTGCACACTGAGACACGCGTCTCAGGCGCGCTCGAGCCACGCGGAAAACGCGTGCATGCTAGAAATAGAACCGACGCGTGTTCCAGCAACGGGAGTGTTCAGAACAGCGGAGTTTGTATGGACCGAAGTGCATGTCTGAGCTTGTGTTTTGTTGCTTTGACACTGTGGAAAATACAATAATAGAAACAAAATGTATTAGCATTTTTACCCGTTATTATCAATCTAAATTAATCTCATTTTTAATTTAACTTAATTTCGTTTTTCTTTATTTAAATTTCATTTTTCTTTATTTAAATTTCGTTTTTTCTTTATTTAAATTTCGTTTTTGTTTATATAAATTTCGTTTTTTCTTTATTTAAATTTCGTTTTTTCTTTATTTAAATTTCGTTTTTCTTTATTTAAATCTACCCTTACTGTGCCAATTTGTTAGTCAGAAAAATATTAGACTACCTTAAAAGTATTGCTTAATTTAACAGACCTGTGTGTGTGCGTTTTATATCACTAGTGCAGTGTCCGTTCTCGGAGCATAAGCCCTGCCCGCGTGAGGTGCGCCGCTTCCCGCTCGCGCTGTTCTGACTGTAGTTTACTAAAAGTTTATTAATTCTGAATGTGTCAGAATTAATAATATATTGCACCAAATGCGACACTGCACTGCCTTGTGAAGTCGATTGGATGAACGGTTCTCGAAATAATAAAAATGCAAACGGACATACAGACACAGATTCCTGCCTTTATTAGAGAGAAAAATATGTTCAGCCCCTCTCTCCGAAGAGTCGATGTTCATTACTACCGAAGCTTCGAAGCTCAAAAAATGGTATTCGGACCAGCCCTAAACTTTTTTTCCTCTTACAAGGCTATTCCTGAATTCAGTATTATTCTGGGGGCCGGATGGAAATCTCTGGCGGGCCGGATTTGGCCCGCGGGCCGCCAGTTGACGTTGCATGCTCTAAAGCTTTCTTGTTTTTAAATGCACAAGAAATTTGTACAAGCAATGTCATAGGAGACCTTAGTGAAACACTGCAACACATTGACAAATAAGAATGAACTTTTGTGGGATTCTAAGGAAAGTAGACGTGCCGATATTCGGTAATATATATCATATCATGATAATGAATATGCACGGTATTGTTATTGTGGGCACTTCAAAATACCATAAATAATAATTTATTACCAATTTTTATAATGCATTTACAAATACTTTCTCCATCAACAGTATAAAATGCACAACACTGCTGCACATTGTGGCATCACATATTCTGAGTTGTTATATATTTTATACATTTTTATATTTTATTATGCACTACATGCCATAATGATTAGAAATGTTCTGATTATTTGTTATTGTTCAGTAAAACTTTGAGATATACGACTTCATTAGTTGACATGTTAATTCATTATTACCAAACTGAAAATTTTACTTTATATTTTTGGTGTATTGTGTTATTGTATTTACACATTCAGAGTTCTTTTTGTTATTGCAAAAAGAGTTCTTAAACCTGTTATACTATGACAATACTTTTTTGCAAATTATTTCAGTATCGTGATAATACTGTATACCGTGATAAAAGCTTCAGCAATTAACCACAACATGAAAATTTAACCATGATAAATGTAGCCGTCTTTCCTGCCATTAAATTATATACTACATTCATAATAATGCTGTGGCAAATTTAAACACGCTCTTTCTCTCGCTCTGTCTCTGGATTTCCCAGCACTGTCTTGTAGGCCCGTTATGAATTATGACATCATTTGGTTCGTTGGGCCGTTAACTGGGTCGGATTGCTTTCACATCTCAAATTAACCGCTCCATTGCTGATTTCACACCTGCCCAAACGAACCACACCAAAGGGGGAAACGAACTTGAGTACGATTGAACCGAACTAGATGAGGCAGGTGTGAAAACACCCTCAGTCCTGCTGCACAATACTGATGTGCTTGAAAAGTCAGAAGAGATTTTACAATCCAATGAAGCAAGGAAAATGATGATTAGTGCTTTTGTGTAGACCATTTAGATATTAATCTGTTTTTGGGACATTTGTCTTATGTTCTCTTTGCTTTGTGTACACGTTTGTATGGCAGGTGGGACGCTTCAACACTGGAAATGACACATGCTTTCCTGTGCATTAACCAATGAGCTGGCATCTTCAAATAAAGTGGGCTGAGAAGATGGTTAAAGAGCAGTCAAGGCAACAGAAAGCATGCAAGGATACCTTTTGAATTAGGGGTGTGCACAACTAGTCAAATATTCGTTCTGTAATTAATATTCGAAAAATAAAAATACTATTCGAATTTTACTATGTTGCTTTCCTGGCCGTAAATGCAGTGAATCCATGATAAATCCTGAGCACTAAATCTCGCAGTTATAACTAAATGCACCCGGTGGCGCTGTGGAGCGTGTTTAACAAGTTTATTTTATCACATAACATATTTTGTCACATAATGTTGTCGTCTGCCTCGCAAAGTTTGGAATTATTTAGATGAAAATGATCTTACAAAATGGAATTACTTTTGATCGAATGAATTAATGAAACTGAGTTATCATAATATCACCACCACAATGAGAAAGCACATGAAATCAAAACACACGTCGAGTGTAGAAAGACAGCTGTCCATCACTGCATTCACGACAGGTAAGCGCTGCTGTAAGTTACCCCCGAGTGAGCAAAGATAACTTATTTGTTGCCGAAAATGATTTTGAGACATATGCTTCCTTTAAATTTTGTTGAGGGAGATATATTTACGAACAGAAAACAAAGTGCTGCTGTTAGAAACTTAGCTTAGCATACAGTTATGTATTATTATCTTGCAACGTCTGTCAGCACGGCTCATTTTCTCACCCGAGCATGTGGATATTATTGTTTTTCTCAACATGAACAGGTGAAACAATATAAACACAATAACCATATACTGACTCGAGTGTATTATGTACGTTTTGTATGATAACTGGCGCAAACTGCTTTATAAGTGTTTTTCCCGCTCGCGCTGCTTGAGATTAAATGCTTTTGTTCTTAATATTTTCTGTTTACACATATTGTTTAATGCTTTGAACTAAAAGAAAACCTTAAGATATAATGTAAGCTTGCTGTGTATATTGCCTAATCATAAGCTTGTTCAGAAATGGTTACAAAATATTGATGAATATAAAACAATAACGTCTTTCTCATTTAACCAAATTTAAATAAACGAATATTCGAATATTCTTTTTTTACTAGCCCAAATATTCAAATACAATATTTTGGAAAAATTCCCATCCCTATTTTGAATATGTGTATATTTGGATCCTCAGGTAGGTACAGGTGTTTTTTTTCTAATTTAGCCTGAACAAGACAATGACACCGAGGAAGAATTTGTGAAATTGGTGCTCATTACATGATTAAATTTTAGAAGTCTTTATTTTTCCATTCTTCCATTTTCAGAACAAAAGTATTTATTTTATGATCCCTGGATCCACATTAATAAAATGTAATTCATGCAATGTCCACATTTCTGTTGCTTATAAAACCTGCAAACACTGCGGACAAAAGCAGGAAATAAAAAAAATCTGCCAAACAAAAAAATAAATGAGAGATTGGTGGAAAATATGAAGAGTGCACATAATTTCTGTAAACATATAAATTCAGCTAGTGTTATGTTACTATATTAAATATATGGAGCATGTTAAAGTTGGCCTTTGGAGCTTGATGAACTAATGTTTTTCCCCCCATAGTTCAAGATGCACAAATTGCATTTGGAAGATATCCACTTGAATATTTAAAGGTGAATATTTTTTCAGGTGTTCTAAAAGGTAAATGTTCTGCTACAGCATTCATCTCCAGAAGACGTCCTGCATTATGATGCTGTTGGTCATTTTTACACTAGTGTACTGTTGTTTAGATGAGCATGTGTGAGGGGTCCTCATTTAGCTCTGCATTCAGTGTGTTGTGTGGATAAATGAACGAGACCTTTACAATTTAATCTGCATGAATAAAAATACAAATCAAAACAAGTTTGAATCTGTGGCCTTCTCTCTCTAATATCAGCCTGTCAGTGAAAAGAATTATTTTATCCACGGATCTTTCTTTACACACTCGTGCTGAAAATCTCTCCAATAAAACATGTCATATTATTCACACAGACTTCAATGTCTGAGTAAGATTAAAGTGCATTTTAAAACAAAATTATCTGTTTTATTACTGTAAACAAACCTCATATCAAAGTTTTTAGACGGAGCCTCAGCACAACTCACCTCTCTTCACTCGCGCTGCCCGCGAACTGAAGCAGAGCGACCGGAACCAGAACTCTTAAAGGAGCCACGCACCATATTTAGCATCCAGCCACTGAAAAAATAAACATAAATAGAGACTTTAGATAGAGAAATAGAGAAATGAATATTAATATTAAAAGACTAAATTAAAAGAAATATTAATAGTAATTTCCAAAATATAAAATAATTATATAAATATAAAATAATTGATAAAATCAAAGGGAGAGATTGAGTGAAATTAATTTAATATAACATCTGTTACACATAGTAATTTCAGGCATTTTCCTAAACAGTTGACATAATTTGTTTACACATTAACATATTGTCTGCTTGAACCATTAGAACTGGAATGGTTTAATCTATCTCAGACTAAAACACATGAGCTGTTTTAACTGAAAGCATATCTTAAAATGTGTCAGTGTCATTGTTTTGTCTCAAGATTCACACCAATGTTTTTTTCTAAGGTATGTTTATAAAAATTACTTGAATAACCTAACTGAACTAAGATCTAATCCTGGCTTAATCTAAGCCCAGTCTGTGAAACTGGGCCATAATGAACTAAAACTAAAGCAATATTTCTGTAAACAATGCTGTAAAAATGACTCATGTCAAGCACAAAGTAGATGTCCTGAAAACATAAGGAATTCAACATAAGCACATATAAACTTCTGATTTCTGCTCTAAGTTTGATCATCATTGAAAGCAAACGTATAGAGACAAATTAAGTTCAAATTGGGCAAATTAAATTGCTGTCTGTTCAGGATAAGCACCTGAATTTGTTACATGTGAACAATCATACAGTCTTGTTTGTTTGTTTTGAGCAGAAACAGCAGACGTGTTCGTGGTCACAGTCAGCTGCGGTGTGAAGCTTTAACTGACGTGACCTGATCTGACAGCTCCCGCTTGATCGTTTTATTACAGTTTTATATGAGCAGCTTTATTGTGCTCGTGTTCAAGAGGCTGTAAGAGCAGCAGAAACCATGAAGAGTCGATGGTGTACAGAGGGACTGAGCACAGAGACGGGCTTGTTCAGGACTTAATTTTTGGAAAAATACCAGTGATTTTTTTCAGTCATAAACAGCTGCATTCTGTTGTGCTTCTGATCGATCTTGGACTTCATTGTCTGGGAAATTCAGAAGAAAGATTCCCGTGTGTTCATGCGGAGAGTTTGTGTGATTACTGTCCTCTTCCAGCATATCAAGCTTCAGGACTGAATGTTGTCTCCCTGCATCATGAAATATGCTTCTTCTAAATCACCACAGATATGGATAACGAAAGCTTACAACGTGAAATTAAGAAGACATTGCCTGAACTGGAGGTAAATCTACACAATCTTTTCAATACACACACAGCACCAACTCTATGAAAATTAGCCTCCAGTTACTGAAGCTGTAGAAATACGACATTATGGTGTTTGTTAAAGGTGCCCTAGAACTTTTTTTTAAAAGAAGTAATATAAGTCTAAGGTGTCCCCTGAATGTGTCTGTGAAGTTTCAGCTCAAAATACCCCTTAGATTTTTTTTAATAAATTTTTTTAACTGCCTATTTTTGGGCATCATTAAATATGAGCCGATTCAGGCTGCGCTGCCCCTTTAATTCTCGTGGTCCGCCTCAAGAGATCGCGCTTGCCTTGAACAACATAAACAAAGTTCACACAGCTAATATAACCCTCAAAATGGATCTTTACAAAGTGTTCGTCATGCAGCATGTCTAGTCGCGTAAGTATGGTATTTATTTGGATGTTTACATCTGATTCTGCATGAGTTTGAGGCTGTGCTCCGTGGCTAACAGCTAATGCTACACTGTTGGAGAGATTTATAAAGAATGAAGTTGTGTTTATGAATTATACAGACTGCAAGTGTTTAAAAATGAAAATAATGACTTGTCTCTGTGAGTACAGTAAGAAACGATGGTAACTTTAACCACATTTAACAGTACATTAGCAACATGCTAACAAAACATTTAGAAAGACAATTTACAAATATCACTAAAAATATCATGTTATCATGGATCATGTCAGTTATTATTGCTCCATCTGCCATTTTTCACTATTGTTCTTGCTTGCTTACCTAGTCTGATGATTCAGCTGTGCACAGATCCAGACGTTAATACTGGCTTGTCTAATGCCTTGAACATGGGCTGGCATATGCAAATATTGGGGCGTACATATTAATGATCCCGACTGTTACGTAACAGTTGGTGTTATGTTGAGATTCGCCTGTTCTTCAGAGGTCTTTTAAACACATGAGATTTATATAATGTTATGGTCCCTGGTTTAAATGCCTAGGAGTGGAAAGGGACACATAACATAACAGATGGACAACGGCTACAGTTTTCCAAATAAATGATTTATTTTAACACAAATTACTCACAAAAAAAAAATAACCAAAAACAAGAGACGGGGAGCCCAGCCACCAAAGGGAGAAAAAGAACTCAACTAATAAAGTCAAGCTGGGACTCCCCGCTCCAACAAAAGTACAAACTTAGTAAAAATAAAATAAAGACGAAACGATGTGGCTGCGAAGAAGGCTGTGGCTGGCCGAGAGCCCAAAAGTCTGCCTCCTTTCACTTTATAGCCTCGCTTCCGCAGCTCAACCAATAGGAAACTAGAAAAGAAAATATTAATTAATCATTGAGAACTCTGGGCTGGGGCATTTGCGAAACACATGTAACATATAAGAAGGAGGAAACAATGGAGTTTGAGACTCACTGTATGTCATTTCCATGTACTGAACTCTTGTTATTTAACTATGCCAAGATAAATTAAATTTTTGAATCAAGGGCACCTTTAATGTTACTATTACATTAAATATTGGTTGATATTAGAGCAAACAAGTTACTCTTCTTGAGGTTGTTTTACAGTGTTTAAGTGTTTAATGTTTTTCATTACAGGTATCATAGTTTATTATTAATGTTGTTGTTACAGAAGTAGCTTTTTCTGTGTAGATCATGTTCAGTTCTAATAAAATAACTGTAAAATATTAATTCAGTAATTAAGAGCCTTGCAATATAATGCAATATTAATATTGTTAAACATTTGCAGTATATTTAAAAATATCTATTATTATTTGTTTCTGTCTTTATTCATTAATTTATTTTTTCCATTTGAAATGACTTACCCCAGTCAAACATTATGTGGAAGTGTGTGGCTGAATTCAGTCCTGATGAATCTGCTCTTCCAGGCACAGACAGAAGATCTTCTAATTATATTATAATTATTTAAAGTAAACTCATTGAGACAGTTGAATGTGCAGAAGCTGTTTCAGGAAACCTGTTTGCAGGAATGTTTGCATTCATGCTTTTAATGTGTTGAAATATTTAGTATGCATACTTATTCTATCTTTGTGTGTTGGATATCTGAATTTTTAAATACTAATTATTCCTGCGGTAGAAAACATTGTAGCACCAAGATAAACTTGGGTTTGCTATTGCTCCAGCTCTCTGTCTGATCTCACGACCTCATTACGGCACCCGAAAAGCTCTTAAAAAAGATATCACCACATAAATTGACATTCTATGTTAAGATACATGGAAATATTAGATTATGATAAACTGAGTAAGCATTTTCACACATCTACTATCATCTCTATATTAAATATACTGATCAGTAAAACAACTAGACTAGTATTATGTAGGTCTTCCTCATGCAATCATTCTGAAATGCTGTTTTTGTTCACAGTTGTAGAGAACAGGAGCCCTAGAGCGGGTCAGTTTGAACCGGTCTGTTCTGTTATCCTCTCATCATCAAAGTGTTTTTGTTCTCACAACTGAAGAACAAATAAAAGTGAATCAGTGTAGCACTGAATCTGGTAAAATGCTACACATTGCCCTTTGTATTGTAAAATACATTCATGAAAAACAAGTAAATAAATTTATATATACATATATTAGGGCTGTCAATCGATTAAAAATTGTAATGTAATTAATTACATACTCTGTGATTAATTAATCTAAATTAATCGCATACATAATTTTTGCTGTGAAAGTATTAAATATTTCAATTCAAATGAATCAATGAATAATCAGCATTAGGAAGAAGATTTTTTTCACTGTACAAACAAGGCATCTCAGGCCACATTTATAACCTAGGGGACACAATAAATGAACACTCCCCTCAATGTGAACACTATTTCTCTTGTACAGGTGCTGGTCATATAATTAGAATATCGTGAAAAAGTTCATTTTTTTATTGTAAATTATTTTTAAAAATGAAACTTTCATATATTCTAGATTCCCTACATGTAAAGTAAAACATTTCAAAAGTTTTTATTTTTTTATTTTGATGATTAGAGCGTACAGCTCATGAAAGTCCAAAATCCAGTATTTCAAAATATTAGAATATTTCCTAAGATCAATCAAAAAATGGATTTGCAAAACAGAAAAGTTCAAGTTCTTTAAAGTATGTTCATTTGTGCACTCAATACTTGGTCGGCAGCACATAATACAGCAAATGTCTTGCTCTAGCACAAATTACAGCATCAGTGAAGTGTGGCATGGAAGTGATCAGCCTGTGGCACTGCTGAGGCACTATTGAGCCTTCAGATCATCTGTATATTGTTGGATCAACTGTTCCTCATCTTTCTCTTGAAAATATCCCATAGATTCAGGGGTCAGGCATGTTGGCTGGCCAATAAAACACAGTAATATCATGATCAGCAAACCACTTGGAAGTGGTTTTTGCACTGTGGGCAGGTGCTAAAGTCCTGCTGGAAAAGGAAATCAGCATCTCCATAAAGCTTGTCAGCAGATGGAAGCATAAAGTGCTCCAAAATCTCCTGGAAGATGGCTGCATTGACTTTGCACTTGACAAAACACAATGGACCAACACCAGCAGACGTCACTGTATTGACTGAACTTGTCACACAGACTGCCATTCTCAAGAGTGCTTTATTGCTCAACCTCCGTTAACAACAACATAAATCAACACAGCTAAATGACGCCCTCGGTTGGTTAACTGTTACTATAGTCAGTATCAGTACATCTCCCCCTTTTTTCTTTTTTTTTAAACAAAAACATAAACAAGGTCTGTCAACTTTAACATCACTTAATCACAACAACAGCAAAAAAAAAAAATGTTAGTTCAACACTATCTTGCTGCATATTTCTAACATTAAGTGCACAAAACTTTGTTGCATATGAGTCAATATTCAATAAATATTATGTTTCTTTTTTTTTTCCTTTTAACCCTCTGGAGTCTGAGGCTGATTTGGGGCCTGGAGAAGTTTTGACATGCCCTGACATTTGTGCTTTTTTCAGTTGTTCATAAACATATTAATGGAAAAAGTGTCATTACACTGTATTCAGCACAAACTAGGCTACGATAATATGTGAGGAACATGTATGTACATGTTTGTGTTTTTGAAGGAATAATGTTTATGCGTGGTTACTGAAAAAACAAAAAACTTAAGTCACTGAAATAAGGCCAAAAAAAGTATAGTAAATCTGTGTTTACAATACTTTAGGGTATTGGAGGTTGTAAACTAGAGTTTTTGCTTCAAAATTATGTAAAAATTATGCTGCCTACTCCTTCATATAAAACAATATATTGATTTAGTTTTTGTAAGACACTTTTTGCCAAGAAACACAGTATGCGTGGAGGCGTGAATCACCACTGAAAAATGGGCCATTCTCACCTGAGAAGACAAAAGAATTGGATAGTAATGAGCTGAAATGACTTGCATATTAATGAGGCATTTCAGTCAGGTAGGCTGTGAAAAAAACCTTCTGTGATGTCTCAAGCTCATCATGATATATGAAACATACAGAAAAATATTATTACAATATAAAGTAATGGTTTTATATTATACTTTAAAATATAATGTATTTCTGTGATGCAAAGAGTCTGAATATAGGCTTTTAGTTTAAAAGCATGCACATTTGGAGAAATATTGGATTCTCATATGCTTATGTCAATTTTCTATACAGAGGAGTTATATTTATTTAATATTCATTGTCATTACTATGAGCGCTGGTGTTTTCAATTCATCCTTGAAGTCGGAGGGCGCTCTCTGTGCATTTTTAGTCCACAAATTCATCTAAAAGAAGAAGAGGCTATTCCATGAATGGAGTTTCCAATTCATACTGCAGCCGGAGGGCGCTAAAGAAACAAAAACTCATCTAAAATTCATCTATAGAAGAAAAGAAAACAGGAACTAACTGCATGTCTTCTAGAGCTCCCTAACCATGACTTTTACATCCAGATAAACACTTTTCAAGACAATAAATACACGATTGAGACGATGAATGCATGTATTGCCTCTGAATTTGCGTCTGAATAGCGCTGGCTCTGTGGGCGTGGCCGCATTAGCAGATAATGAGCTGAATCACGGACTTCTGACATGGCTCTCTTTTCATACAGATTACATAAACACAGAAGGATTGTTTTCGATTTGACTTACATGATTTAAAACCTGACATCTTAACGTTTTTTTAGACATAAGTTTAATTTTTCTGTGATTAGTATTCACTAAGTTACAGTTCATTTTCTGAGAACTATCAGATTGGACTTCGTTCAGAGGGAGAGGAGAAATCACGCATCATGTTAGTTTTCTTTATTTTACAAAAAGCACAACATTGTGTATACAAAAAAAGAAGATATTCTATAGTTTCAATTGATATATTACTTATGTCTCTATGACAAAAAATGACGGAGTATTTTAAGTCTGTTTTGCTGCAATGTGAAAAAAAACCTGCAAAACGCGCCGGCGCGTTTTCAGACCTCAGAGTTTTAACTAACTTAACACTCTTCTATCGGTCTTTTAGGTTTCATTGCGTGACGACGTGGTCTTCCCCCACCTATCACAGTGGAAGGTGAGTTTTCTGTGATGTTTTCCGTGACGGTTGTAGAGCTAGGTGAGTTTTTTTCTACTCGTGTTTGCTCCGTTAGTCCATCAGAGATAACTATGTACTTTCCATACAGGTGCTAGGTACCTTCAGCAGGTGACGGCGATTTCTTCGCAGTGTGTTACCATACTCTGTAAGTACCTCGTAGGATCTTGGTGTTGTCTCTTTGATGACCTTTGCAACCGGTCCCCATTTTCCATCACATCTGACACGTACCGTGTCCTTTTGTTCCAGTGGGCATAACTGTTTGGCATTCCTGTCATAGGCTCTGCTCTGGCTGTTAATCTTTGTATAATCTCCATATCCCTTCTGAAGCAGGTGCTCTGCTGAGGGTAGCTGTGTTCTCAGCTTTCTGTTCATGAGAATTTCACCTGGAGACCGTCCACATTCAAGAGGGGATGCTCTGTAGTTTAGCAGTGCTAAATAAGGATCCTCTCCAGTCTCAGCAGCTTTCTTTAGCATATGCTTTGACTGCGGGTACAGTGGACTTGATGTTATGTGTTCAAACCCATAAGTCTCTGCAAACTCTCTGTAGTCCTGACTGCTGAACTGTGGTCCGTTGTCACTCACCACAGTGACCGGAATTCCATGTCTCGCGAAAATGGCTTTAGTGTGTTTTATCACCTGCTGTGCTGTTGTGTTTGTCAGCATCGCCAGCTCTGGATAGTTTGCCTTATAATCCATGATGACCAGGTAGTCCCTCCCTGCTAGGTGAAATAAGTCTGTTCCGACTTTTGTTTTGTTTTTGTGAGTTTTGCCATTTGTGAGCGCATGGAGGTAGGTATGACAATCCGTTCACCTCTCAGGAGCACCCCATGGACAACTGACAGCTCATCTTTAAAGCTCTGATAAGGATTTGACAACTTCTGGTCTTTTGGCAGGTGGATTTTTTCTATTACTGCTTGTAGCTCACGGTCATCTGCCGTTGCTTCAGCAATCTGTCTCCATTTATCCTCAGACACTGGTAGGTGTTTTTTATGCAGTCTACATGGACCTGCACATCATGTTCCGTGTTACTTGATCCTGTATGGCTCAAAGATGCTCTGCTGAGTGAATCTGCCATAACCAGGTGCTTCCCTGGAGTGAACTCGAATGTCAGACTGTATTTCTGGAGACGGAGCATTAACCGTTGGATGCGAGGAGGAGCATCTCCTAATGCCTTTGTCGAGATCGCTATCAGTGGTTTATGATCGGTTTCTAGTACCACTTCTCTTCCATAAATGTATTCATGGAACTTTTCACATCCGAAAACTGCTCCTAATAGTCTCTTTTTCAATTTGTGCATAGTTTCTTTCTGCCTCTGTCACCGTACGTGAAGCATATGCCACTGGAAACCATGCCAAGTCGTGTTTTTGAAGCAGAACTGCTCCAAGTCCATCCTTTGAAGCATCTGTAGATACTTTCACTGGAAGCTCAGGATCAAAGAATTTTAGCACTGGTTCTTTAACTAGGCTGTTCTTGAGCATGTCCCATTCAGTCACATGTTCATGCTCCCATCGCCACTCAGTTCCGCTTTCTAGCAAACTGCGCAATGCCTTTGTGTTAGCCGACAGATTTGGAATAAATCTTCCCACATAATTGACTAAGCCTAATGCACGTTGCAGCTCAGTCTTTTCTTTGGGTTGTGGCATTTCTTTTATAGCCCTTATTTTTTCAGGGTCAGGCTGTATCCCTGCAGCAGAAAGTCTGTCTCCCAGGTAAGTAATGTCTCTCACCCCAAACTGACACTTTTGTTTATTCAATTTCATTCCTGTTTTTCGTGCTCGTGCCATCACTTTCCTCAGTCGCTCATCATGTTCTGCCCTTGTAGTACCCCATACGACTACATCATCCAGAAAGACTCCTACACCTTCCATGCCATCGAATATTGTTGTACTGTCCTGTGAAAAACCTCTGGAGCTGAGGCAATCCCAAAAGGCATGCGTAGGAAGCAATGTCTACCAAAGGGAGTGTTAAATGTGCACAATGCTGCACTTTCCTCATCCAGTTTAACTTGGTAGAACCCTGATGATGCATCCAGCTTGGAAAAGAATTGTGCTCCAGCCATTGCGCTTGTGATGTCTGATTTAGTTGGCAACCTATAGTGCTCTCTTTTGATCCATTTGTTCAGATCTCTTGGATCGATACAAAGTCTCAGATCACCGTTCTTTTTTTCAACAATGACGACAGAATTAACCCAGTCTGTAGGTTCTTCTACTTTTCTCACTATCCCTTTGTCTATCAAGGATTTCAGTTCTTTTCTCAGTCTTTCTTTCAGAGCTAATGGCACTTTTCTTGCTGCATGGATAACTGGTTCTGCATTTTCTTTCAGCCGTATTTTGTACTGATTAGGCAAGCAACCGATACCCTGGAATACATCTTTGTACTCTCTCACTATCTCGGTGGTAGAATCTGCACATATGTCCATTCTTTTGCTATGTGCTGCGCCCCTAGTGGTCACTAGAGCGCTATCAATGACATGAACTCTCTTAATAAGCCCAAGTCCTTCACTTGCTTTCAGACCTAAAATCGGCTGTCTATCCTCCTCTACTAGAACAAACAGTGCACTTATGGTGCGTCCTTCTCCTGAAAGACTCGCTCTGAAAACACCCATATGTGGAATCGGCTGATCGTTAAATGCCCTCAAGTCCAATTTCTTGGGTCTCACTTTTGGTTTATTGCTCATCTTATTATAGTATTTTCTGGGCAAGACATTTACTTGTGCACCTGTGTCAATTTTCATTGGCACTGTCACACCATCCTCCATCAAAGGTGCTATCCATTCGTCATTATTACCATCCATATTCGTCAGAATTGCTGCTTCGACATACAGTGGTTCTCCCTCCTCACTATCACATTCCTCTTGTTTCTGTCCGACGACATGTACCTTTTTCTTTGTGTGACAGGACCTGGCAAAATTATTTTTTCCTCCACACTTTCGACATTCTTTGCCATAAGCTGGACATTCTTTTGGAGCATGTTTACTTCCACATCTCCCACAGTCTCTGCCCTGTGGTTTCCATTTGGATTTCTTTGGCTGTCGCCTATCAAATCTCTTATTGTGTTTTTGCACCGTATCAACAGCAGCAGTTTCACTTTCGTTTTCAAACGACTTCAATTGTATCTTCGTGCTTTCAGCAGCCTGACATATACCAACTGCTTTTTCAATGGTAAGTTCTGTTTCTTTTAATAACAGCATCCTTACTCTCTTGTCTTGCACACCTATTACTATCTGATCCCTTATCATAGAGTCGCACAGTGTGCCGAAATTGCAGGATTGACTCT
This sequence comes from Megalobrama amblycephala, assembly GCF_018812025.1. Classification (NCBI taxonomy): domain Eukaryota; kingdom Metazoa; phylum Chordata; class Actinopteri; order Cypriniformes; family Xenocyprididae; genus Megalobrama; species Megalobrama amblycephala. The sequence continues at coordinate 3,930,756 of NC_063049.1, read as the reverse complement.
TAAGACGCAAGTCTGTTACATACTGTTCGATTGATTCAGTCTCTTTTTGCATTCTGTTCCTGAAGACATACCGTTCATATGTTTCGTTCTTTCTCGGCGAGCAGTAATCCTCAAACTTGCTCAGTACCGCGGGCAGCGTGTCTCTTTCCTCTTCCGAAAAGACGAACGTATTGTATACGTCCAGTGCAGCCCGTCCAGCTACAGTTAGCAACAGAGCTATCTTTCGTCGATCGTTTCTTTCGTCGAGTCCAATGGCTAACAAATAAAGTTCAAAACTTTGCCTAAAGGCTTTCCAGTTAGCGTGGACGTTACCCGTCAACTTCAACTCGTCCGGTGGGCGAATATTATTCATGACACTCATGTTTTTACGAGTTTACTCCTGGTACCATGTATTGACTGAACTTGTCACACAGACTGCCATTCTCAAGAGTGCTTTATTGCTCAACCTCCGTTAACAACAACATAAATCAACACAGCTAAATGACGCCCTCTGTTGGTTAACTGTTACTATAGTCAGTATCAGTACAGTCACGGTCCCCCAAATCATTACTGACTTCAGAAACTTCACACTAGACTTCAAGCAGCTTGGATTCTGTGCCTCTCCAGTCTTCCTTCAGACTCTGGGACCATGATTTCAACATGAAATGCAAAATTTACTTTTATCTAAAAAGAGGACTTTCCTGTCCTTTCCTAGTCCTTTTCCTGAAGATGTCTGAGTGTGGTGACTCTTGATGCGCTGACTCTGGCTTCATTCTACTCATTGTGAAGCTCTCCCAAGTGTTTGAATCGGCTTTACTTGACAGTATTCTCAAGCTTGTGGTCATCCCTGTTGCTTGTGCACCTTTGCCTACCAAATTTCTTCCTTCTAGTCAACTTTGCATTTAATATGCTTTGATACATCACTCTGTAAACAGCCACCCCATTCAGTAATGACCTTCTGTGACTTACTCTCTTTGTGGAGGGTGTCAATGATTATCTCCTGGACCATTGCCAAGTCAGCAGTCTTCCCCATTAGTGTGGTTTCAAAGAACAAGAGATACACGGAATTTATACTGTAGGGATGGTCATTTAATGAAACTCAAATGTAAATATTCTAATATTCTGAGATACTGGATTTTGGACTTTCATTAGCTGTACGCTCTAATCATCAAATTTAAAAAAAAAAAAAAAAAAATTTGAAATGTTTTACTTTACATGTAGGGAATCTAGAATATATGAAAGTTTCATTTTTTAAAATCATTTACAATAAAAAAAATGAACTTTTTCATGATATTCTAATCATATGACCAGCACCTGTATGTGCCATAAATAAACTCAACAGAGACCAAAAGTTTAACAGTGCAATATCAATTGCTGGGCTTTTTTGTGTAATTGAACATAAAACTTACATAAAAAAAAATCAGCCCCTTTTACCACATTTCACAAAAAAATTAAATAAAATAAAAAATCAACAAAGCAACAATTTCTCCGCATCATATGAGCAACACACGGCATGTGCTGATATGGAAGCTTTCTCACCGCAGCAATCATGTTTCGGGCGCCGTCTGTGCCAACTGCGGTGATCTTTTGTTGAACTCCCCATGCCTCCACCACAGACAAAAACTGCTGGGCGCAGGCATCGGCATAATGCCTGGTGTCCGTTTTTAGCCTTGCTAACACAAATGACTGGAGTTTCCACTCACAGTCAATGATGTGTGCCATATTTGTGATTGTGATTGCTAACTAACGTCCAGTGATCCCCTGTCAGTGCGATGTATTCCGCTCCTGCCAATACATCTCCTTTTTTTTTTTTTTTTTTCACTGTCGTACAGCTGCATGATTTTTACCATAATATTTAATAATGGTAATATCAATAATGTTTTGCGATGGTGGTTTATATGTCTGAAGAGGCTATTTGAAAAACCTCTGCTAACCCTCTGTCTTCTATCACCGAAACTGGTCTGCAGGAAATTGCGATCAATTTAGCAAGGGAATTGGTCAGTCGGTCACATACAGATTTGCTAAGTTTGCGTTTCAGTGTTTGCTCCAGTGTGGTTTGAAGATGACGTTGACTGCTAGAGTTGGTACAACGGGACATGCTAGGTCGTACCTCCGGATTAACCTTAACTCTTGGATGCTTTGCATTGATGTGCAAATTCCTTGCTGCAGACATTGCAGACGACTTGATTTTTATCAACACTTCCATCAGGCCATTTTTTATAAGTAAATGTTCCAATCAATGATCCAGGCAGCGCCAGCGCGTTCTCGTCTCCCTCCTTAATTCTACAGTCGAATGGTGGCTAGAACGGCTCCAGGTTCAAAGGTCAATAAGGAATGGATTAATCTGCATTATTTTTTCTCAGATTAATTAATCGAAATTAACATGTTATTTTGACAGCCCTAAAATATACAGGTGCTGGTCATATAATTAGAATATCATCAAAAAGTTGATTTATTTCACTAATTCCATTCAAAAAGTGAAACTTTTTTATATTATATTCATTCATTACACACAGACTGATATATTTCAAATGTTTATTTATTTTAATTTTGATGATTATAAGGAAAATCCCAAATTCAGTATCTCAGAAAATTAGAATATTACTTAAGACCAATACAAAGAAAGGATTTTTAGAAATCTTGGCCAACTGAAAAGTATGAACATGAAAAGTATGAGCATGTACAGCACTCAATACTTAGTTGGGGCTCCTTTTGCCTGAACTACTGCAGCAATGCGGCGTGGCATGGAGTCGATCAGTCTGTGGCACTGCTCAGGTGTTATGAGAGCCCAGGTTGATAGTGGCCTTCAGCTCTTCTGCATTGTTGAGTCTGGCATATCGCATCTTCCTCTTCACAATACTCCATAGATTTTCTATAGGGTTAAGGTCAGGCGAGTTTGCTGGCCAGTTAAGAACAGGGATACCATTGTCCTTAAACCAGGTACTGGTAGCTTTGGCACTGTGTGCAGGTGCCAAGTCCTGTTGGAAAATGAAATCTGCATCTCCATAAAGTTGGTCAGCAGCAGGAAGCATGAAGTGCTCTAAAACTTCCTGGTATATGCCTGCATTGACCTCAGAAAACACAGTGGACCAACACCAGCAGATGACATGGCACCCCAAACCATCACTGACTGTGGAAACTTTACACGGGACCTCAAGCAACATGGATTGTGTGCCTCTTTTCTCTTCCTCCAGACTCTGGGACCCTGATTTCCAAAGGAAATGCAAAATTTACTTTCATCAGAGAACAAAACTTTGGACCACTCAGCAGCAGTCCAGTCCTTTTTGTCTTTAGACGCTTCTGATGCTGTCTGTTGTTCAAGAGTGGCTTGACACAAGGAATGCGACAGCTGAAACCCATGTCTTGCATACGTCTGTGCGTAGTGGTTCTTGAAGCACTGACTCCAGCTGCAGTCCACTCTTTGTGAATCTCTCCCACATTTTTGAATGGGTTTTGTTTCACAATCCTCTCCAGGGTGCGGTTATCCCTATTGCTTGTACACATTTTTCTACCACATCTTTTCCTTCCCTTCGCCTCTCTATTAATGTGCTTGGATAGAGAGCTCTGTGAACAGCCAGCCTCTTTTGCAATGACCTTTTGTCTCTTGCCCTCCTTGTGCAAGGTGTCAATGGTCGTCTTTTGGACAACTGTCAAGTCAGCAGTCTTCCCCATGATTGTGTAGCCTACAGAACTAGACTAAGAGACCATTTAAAGGCCTCTGCATGTGTTAATTAGCTGATTAGAGTGTGGCACCAGGTGTCTTCAATATTGAACCTTTTCACAATATTCAAATTTTCTGAGATACTGAAATTGGGATTTTCCTTAGTTGTCAGTTATAATCATCATTATTCGTTAATAAAAATTTGTTTTGGTAAATGGAAATAGGAGAAATGGTGTTAAAGTCCACACATTGCATTTAAATGAACACGCATTTTGATTGGTAATAACAGTCATACGTCATTCATATGTCATTTCCATGTACTGAACTCTTGTTATTCAACTATGCCGAGGTAAATTCAATTTTCCATTCTAGGGCACCTTTAATAATAATTGATGGACCAGTAAATGTCACGGACCTGTAGGGAAAGGGTTGAGAGATTCTCAGACATATAGGGCTGTTTTAATCTTTTTAAAGAACACAGGATGAGAGCACAGGATATGATGTATGGGGATCGTGGTGCTTCTGCCCATCCTGGAGGATGAGGAGTCAGAGAGGAAGCTGAACACACTCCAGCAGAGGGAGGGCGGAGCATTACATCCTCATATACAAACACAACACACATCACCCATCTAAGATATACAGCCGGCGGCAGTAATACTCCTGAGGAGTCAGCGGCCATTAACAGGAAGAAGAAGAAGAAGATTGCTTAGTCACAGTTCTGTGTCCCTGTGGAAGGTAAGGAGGGTTCTCACTGTTCTCTGTGATATCTATTGAATTTCTTTAATCATATTGACCATACATGCTAGTTAAAGGAATTGGTTTCGTATTTGTAATATTATTGAGTGTTTTGTAAATGTGACAGAGCATATATTATATTGTGTTTGAGGTTTATTTGGGTATTTATAATTTGTACTTTGGATACAGCTGACATTTATCTTTATTTGTCATATGTTTGAGTTTATTTTTAGTGAGTTTGTGTACCACATGATTAGTGTTAATTTAACTGCAGTGTATTATGTTGATCAGTAACACAGTTGGGTTTGTGTGGAAAGCTGTGGCAGTTCTGTGATGAATGTGGAGATGATGCTGATGAGGATAAAGAGCCTCATAAAAAGAAAGATGATTTGCTTTTACTGAACCACAGAACCACAAACACACACACACGCACGCATGCACGCACGCACGCACGCACATACAGTAAAGCCTTTTGTAGCGTCCTCCTGACAACAATCAATGGGACTGATCAGGAAATGAGGAACAGGAGCTGTGTATTCAGAGACTGAAATCTTAAACGGAGCACAACGATGATGGTTCCACCTTAGAGATAATCACCATATTTATAATGACATTTTCAAATCTGATATCAAGCCTAATAAAATATATTTACTGTTACTACTGTAAATAATGCTAGGCTATATAAAATGAGTATGGATCTCATTCGATGCTTTCAGAATCTTTACTTTTGTAAATAACTTTGTTTCTGTAGCCTACCCAGGTGAAAAAAAGTACACTTCTTCTTAAGGCGCTCTAATTTTGTGCACTAATTTTGTACTTAATACACAAAAAATTCTTCTTTAGTACTTAAGATCAAAGAACATCTAAGTATGCTCAACTGTGCTATTTTGAGACAGCATGAAATATGAACTAAAATGTGCTTTTAATATACTATCTCTGTATTTAAAAATGTATTTAGTTACCACTTAGAGTAAATTTGAACCCATAGTGTACTACAAGTGGTAACTAAATAAATTTTTTAAATACAGAGATAGTATATTAAAAGCACATTTTAGTTCATATTTCATGCTGTCTCAAAATAGCACAGTTGAGTACACTTAGATGTTCTTAAGATGATCTTAAGAAGTACTAAAGAAGAATTTTCAATATATTAAATACAAAACTAGTGCACAAAATTAGAGCACTTTAAAGGTGCAGTATGTAATAATTTTGTCCGCTAGAGGTCGCTAGAGGCCTATTAAAAACAAAGGCGTAGCTTGATGATGGCAAGTTTGATTGTAGAATCTTGGGACATGTGGTATCCACCTCAACAGACAGTGCAATAGGACTTGGGAAGAAAACATGTCAATGGATGCGATTATTAACGTTGCTGTAGTATGAAGCAGAGCAGGAGTGAGTGTTGTGGAGCTGAACGAGGAGCTCGAGCGATTGATCAACACACGCCCCATGAGCAGCGGAACTTTTATTATGTCACAGTCGCCGGCGCCGCTTCCGCTTTACCATATGTATCATATGTATTGACAGCACAATTTTTATTGTGAGGTTATGAAGTAAAATTATGATAACTACACTGTAGCTGCTACAGTAACTAACAAAATCTATCCAATACTGGATTTCATAAGTGTCTGAAAAAGACAATTTTCACATGCCACCATTACATATTGCGTCATGCTATATTGCAGTACAATACAGCAAATATGACAGTAAATTATCAAATTAATTGATTACCGTTTAGTCAGATGATATGAAAACGATTACCACTTGTTCAACAAATATATACACTCGTGTACATTCAAACATAATAATTAGGCATACATAGCAAACGCGAGTTCAATGATTTGCATGAGTAGATTACATACAAAGTCAATGTAAAGACGCGATCAGACTATGGATCAGACACGTCCTCGCGCAGGTCTAGAGACGCGATGCCCCGCGTTTGGCGTGTATGCCCCATAATACTAATCGTGTTGATTGTTATAATGGCGTACGTTTTCAGTAAAGATATGAATCAAAACAACTCGGCATCTCTTTCTAGGTGAAGTTTGTCACAAAGCTCTCTCCATCTAGAAAATGCAACACCGATATTGATCCTCGCTCTTTCTCTCCTCGTCCCAAACTCTTCTTGGGTCGTTTGGTTGGCCCGTATGCTTACGTTTATGGGAGCTGTCCTTGTCGACAGAACCAGCGGCAGATGGTAAACAGTAATTATGTTCCATAAATAAGTAACACAATCCACCATAAAACGTGCAAGAAGTAAATAAGGAACTGCTTGAGGCAAGCTAGTGGTTTGCTGGACGCTAGACACTACTTCCGCATTTGTCCACGACACTGTTGTCATGTGGTTTCTACGTCAGTAAAGGCGGTAACAAAGGGTAACTGACGTCATTGACAGGCGACTGCACTGCCCCGTGTCACTGTTTAGAATGGGAATTTTCTCATGATTTACAAGTAGTTGAAAACATTAGAGATATTGTTAGTCATCAGCTGGACAAAATATATAACACTAGCCTAGTGGTTTTTGGATATTTTACTGCGAATATCTTACAAATTGTATCTTTACGTACATTATAGAAATGTATTTCTTTTTCTCATTTCTCAACATGTACAGTATTTAATTAAAGTAAAGTAACGAGGAACGTCGCCCAGCTTAGGGAAGTAAAAGTATAAGATTTTTCATTAGAAATGTACTCAAAGTAAAAGTACCCACATTTTAATCTACTCTTAAACACACATTGTCCAAAAATACTCCAGTAACTGTACTTCATTGCCCACTTCTGCTGAGAAGAATTTGTATTATTTGGTTGAATGACGATGTCCTGTATATAGGCTGATATGTGCAAAATGTCATGTGAATCTGTCAACTCAACCTGTCTGTCAGACTCAGCAAACACAGAATGTTCTCCTAATGTTAGTGTATGGTTGTCATTTGGTTTTTTCATTTTCTGCTTTAAATGCCAAAGCAGTAAGTCATAGAAACACCAGGTTTGGCAAAAATGAGTAATGCTTTAGATTACAGCCCGGAAAGTACTGCGTAATTACAATGAATTTACAGCGTAACTTTCAATAATTATAGTGTACCTGATAAAGTAAGTTTAGGGGAACAATATGTAAAATCTTGGGAATAAAGGGGTAACAACCAGGAAAATAACAACTTAATTATACTGTAAGTATTTTAGAACAGTACTTATACTGTTATGATAGACAACAATCTTACATTTGGGAGCAATTTTATCAAGAAAGTGCACTGATTAAGTTGTTTCAAGGCAAGTAGAAAGAACTATTGCAATCTTTATTAATATATGGGGCAATATGCTTTTGTTTCATTTAAAGTGTTCCCAGATTATTTATTTTTCTAAAAACCTTTGTGTTCATCTTAAGAAGGAAAGTTGTATACATCTCATATGACATGAGGGTAAAAGATGAGTAAACAGTGAGCACATTTCTGGGTGTACTGTATTTTCTTATAATACAGAATAGCAAATAGGACTCCCTCTTAAGATTCATCAGTGGAAAGAAAGAAAAAGAAGAAGAGAAACAAAAGGAAGAAGCCAAGCAAGAGAAACAAATAAGAAGTAACATTAAATCTGTTGCAAAATAAATTGTCTTTCAGATAAAGGTTTGTTTGCAGGGTTTTTTTATTATTTACCTTGTAACTACACGAAACAAGAGGGTAACAAGCACCGCTTTAATTTACGGCCCGTAATGTCATACTTACCCTGTAACTACATGAAATAAGAGCTCCGCTTTAATTTACGGCCAGTAATGTCATATTTACCCTGTAACTACATGAAACAAGAGGGTAACAAGCTCCGCTTTAATTTACGGCCCGTAATGTCATACTTACCCTGTAACTACATGAAACAAGAGCGTAACAAGCTCCGCTTTAATTTACGGCCCGTAATGTCATACTTACCCTGTAACTACATGAAACAAGAGCGTAACAAGCTCCGCTTTAATTTACGGCCAGTAATGTCATACTTACCCTGTAACTACACGAAACAAGAGCGTAACAAGCTCCGCTTTAATTTACGGCCCGTAATGTCATACTTACCCTGTAACTACACGAAACAAGAGCGTAACAAGCTCCGCTTTAATTTACGGCCCGTAATGTCATACTTACCCTGTAACTACACGAAACAAGAGCGTAACAACCTCCGCTTTAATTTACGGCCAGTAATGTCATACTTACCCTGTAACTACACGAAACAAGAGCGTAACAAGCTCCGCTTTAATTTACGGCCAGTAATGTCATACTTACCCTGTAAACAAGAGGGTAACAAGCTCCGCTTTAATTTATGGCCAGTAATGTCATATTTACCCTGTAACTACATGAAACAAGAGGGTAACAAGCTCCGCTTTAATTTATGGCCAGTAATGTCATATTTACCCTGTAACTACATGAAACAAGAGCGTAACAAGCTCCGCTTTAATTTACGGCCAGTAATGTCATATTTACCCTGTAACTACATGAAACAAGAGGGTAACAAGCTCCGCTTTAATTTACGGCCAGTAATGTCATATTTACCCTGTAACTACATGAAACAAGAGCGTAACAAGCTCCGCTTTAATTTACTGCCCGTAATGTCGTATTTACCCTGTAACTACACGAAACAAGAGCGTAACAATCTCCGCTTTAATTTACGGCCAGTAATGTCATATTTACCCTGTAACTACACGAAACAAGAGCGTAACAAGCTCCGCTTTAATTTACGGCCAGTAATGTCATATTTACCCTGTAACTACACGAAACAAGAGCGTAACAATCTCCGCTTTAATTTACGGCCAGTAATGTCATATTTACCCTGTAACTACACGAAACAAGAGCGTAACAAGCTCCGCTTTAATTTACGGCCAGTAATGTCATATTTACCCTGTAACTACACGAAACAAGAGCGTAACTGTCACGAATCCTGTTAAGTTCCGGACTACATTTCCCATCATCCTCTCTGCCAGTCATCATCAGTCACATGCACACACTCTACACCAATCACCTGTTGCCACATACAGCCTAGCACTCCACACTGATCACCACACCCAGCTGCAGATCATTACCAGGACTATAAAGGACTTTCACACACACCACCACACCGCAAAGTCTTGATTACCATTGTGTCATTTCTGAGCGTTTCTATCCTGTCTGCCTGCTTGTTATCGTTCCTGCCTGTTTCTTGTTTTTGACCCGTTGCCGCCTGTCCTGATCTTTGCCTGTCCCTTGACTACTACTCTGCCTGTTCCTCACTGTTCCTGTTTGTTCCTGTTTTGACCCTGCCTGTACGACCACTCTCACTTGTAAATAAATGCTGCACTTGGATCTCCCGCCTGAGTCTCCATTCGTTACAGAAGACTTCGCCACAACCAGATCCAGCAGCTTCGGTGAGCGTCTTTCCCGTCTCAACATGGACCCAGCAATGCAACTGATCAGCCTCCGCCAAGGTACCCGTACCCTCGAGGTGCACATTCAGAACTTTTTGGATATTGCTTATCTATCTGATCTGCCGGACTGTGCCCTCATTGACTTCTTCGCTTACGGATTAAACGAACCACTAAAGGACTGTGTACTCACCAATGGTCCCCACGGATCGTTCATAGAATTCCTGGACTTTGCCTTGCTCGCAGTTGGTTCGACTTTCACTGTGGGAGTCGCGGAGGATTCCGACACGACGGTGAATCCCGTAATGGCTGCCAAGCCCGAGAACACACACAAAATGGCGGTCACTACAACGAGTCACGTCGCCGCTGATCGCCCAGAGCAACGTCACGCCTTCGTTGATCACCCAGAGCAATGTCACGTCGCCGCTGATTGCCCAGAGCAACGTCACGCCTTCGTTGATCACCCAGCGCAATGTCACGTTGCCTCCAGATCAGTCAGGGAGCGGAGAGGACTACGTTCCAGTGTGGCTGATCCTCCACTGACTTCAGCTCGAGCGGCTGGCATTCCGAAGCATCTGCCAGACGCTTCGCTCTCAAGCCAGCCGGCCGCCCCGCTCACTAGTCCGGTGGCCGCTTCGCACTCAAGCCCGGCGGTCGTTTCGCACTCAAGCCCGGCGGTCGTTTCGCACACAAACCTGGCGGCCGCCTCGCTCTCAAGTGCGTCTGTTGCAACGCTTTCAAGTTCGTCTGTTGCAACGCTTTCAAGTTCGCCGGTTGCAGCGCTCTCAAGTTCGCCGGTTGCCATGGACTCAGGTTCGCCGATTGCAACGCACTCAAGTTTGCTGGTTGCTATGGACTCAAGCGCCCTGGACGCGCTGGACAAGATGGCTGCTTTGCCAGTGCCCACGGGCAAGATGGCCGCCCCTGCAGTGCTCAAGGATGTGGGGGGCGTTCCAGCCATTGAGTCCGCTCCAGAACCCGCTTCAGCCAGTGAGTCTGCTCCTGAACACGCTCCAACCGGTGAACCATCGCCTCATCCTCAGAAGAGGAGGAGGAGGAGGAAGAGGAAGGCTCCTTCTATTCTTCCCCTTCTTACACCCAAGCTCCTCGCTCTGCCGGCGCCACCTGTGCTTCTTGCCCTGCCGGCGCCACCTGTGCTTCTTGCCCTGTCGGCGCCATCCACGCTTCTAGCCCTGCCAGCGCCACCCAAGCTTCTAGCCCTGCCAGCGCCACCCAAGCTTCTAGCCCTGCCAGCGCCGCTCAAGCTCCTTGCGCTGCCAGCACCACCCAAGCTTCCAGCCCTGCCAGCACCCTCCACGCTTCCAGCCCTGCCAGCACCACCCAAGCTTCCAGCCCTGCCAGCGCCGCTCAAACTCCTTGCGCTGCCAGTGCCACTCAGGCGTCTTGCCCTGCCGGCTTCACCCACACGCCTGGCCCTGCCGGCGCCACCCGAACTCCTTGCCCACGAGCCCGCAACGTACCCCGTTGAAATCCCCAAGAACTTTTGGGGGGGGGGCAGTATACCTGAGGGTGGGGAGCTTGTGGGTGAGGATCCTGCCCGGTCACTGCTGTCATGGCCATTTATGGACTGTAGCCCACTAGGGCCATTTATGGACTCATTGCTGCGGCTGCCCAAGCCACCTGACCTGCCGTGGTTGCCCAAGCCACCTGACCTGCCGTGGCTGCCCAAGCCACCTGACCTGCCGTGGCTGCCCAAGCCACCTGACCTGCCGTGGCCGCCCAAGCCACCTGACCCGCCGTGGCCGCCCGAGACTCCTGACCCGCCATGGCCGCCCGAGGCTCCTGACCCGCCGTGGCCGCCCGAGGCTCCTGACCCGCCGTGGCCGCCCGTGGCACCTGACCCGCCGTGGCTGTTTGAGTTCCTGGACCTGCCCTGGACACCTCCATACCCGCCTGCACATCCAGTATCTCCTGCCTGTAGGTCTCCAGGGCACCCACCCCCCCTCCCCAGTTGTGCCATCTACGGCACGAGGACGCGCCTTCCGGGAGGGGGACATTCTGTCACGAATCCTGTTAAGTTCCGGACTACATTTCCCATCATCCTCTCTGCCAGTCATCATCAGTCACATGCACACACTCTACACCAATCACCTGTTGCCACATACAGCCTAGCACTCCACACTGATCACCACACCCAGCTGCAGATCATTACCAGGACTATAAAGGACTTTCACACACACCACCACACCGCGAAGTCTTGATTACCATTGTGTCATTTCTGAGCGTTTCTATCCTGTCTGCCTGCTTGTTATCGTTCCTGCCTGTTTCTTGTTTTTGACCCGTTGCCGCCTGTCCTGATCTTTGCCTGTCCCTTGACTACTACTCTGCCTGTTCCTCACTGTTCCTGTTTGTTCCTGTTTTGACCCTGCCTGTACGACCACTCTCACTTGTAAATAAATGCTGCACTTGGATCTCCCGCCTGAGTCTCCATTCGTTACAGTAACAAGCTCCGCTTTAATTTACGGCCAGTAATGTCATACTTACCCTGTAACTACACGAAACAAGAGCGTAACAAGCTCCGCTTTAATTTATGGCCAGTAATGTCATACTTACCCTGTAACTACACGAAACAAGAGCGTAACAAGCTCCGCTTTAATTTACGGCCAGTAATGTCATACTTACCCTGTAACTACACGAAACAAGAGCGTAACAAGCTCCGCTTTAATTTACGGCCAGTAATGTCATACTTACCCTGTAAACAAGAGGGTAACAAGCTCCGCTTTAATTTACGGCCAGTAATGTCATACTTACCCTGTAACTACACGAAACAAGAGCGTAACGAGCTCCGCTTTAATTTACGGCCAGTAATGTCATACTTACCCTGTAACTACACGAAACAAGAGCGTAACAAGCTCCGCTTTAATTTACGGACAGTAATGTCATACTTACCCTGTAACTACACGAAACAAGAGCGTAACGAGCTCCACTTTAATTTACGGCCAGTAATGTCATACTTACCCTGTAACTACACGAAACAAAAGCATATTTCCCCATGTATTAATAAAGATTGCAATAGTTCTTTCTACTTGCCTTGAAACAACTTAATCAGTGCACTTTCTTGATAAAATTGCTCCCAAATGTAAGATTGTTGTCTATCATAACAGTATAAGTAACCCAATTTGATATTTTCCTGGTTGTTACTCCTTTATTCCCAAGACTTTACATATTGTTCCCCTAAACTTACATGTACTTACTTTATTAGGTACACTGTAATTATAAAAATAAAAAAAATAAAACCATCTCGAGATTAAACTCGTTAAATTTCGAGAAAAAGATCAAAACAAAATGTTGAGAATAAACTCATTAAATTAAGAGAAAAAACTTGTTAAATTTCAAGAAAAAAGTTGAGATCAAATGTTGAGAATAAACATTAAATTAAGAGAAAAAAGTTGTTAAATTACGAGAACAAATTAGTTAAATTATGAGAAAAATGTCGAGATAAAATGTTGAGAATAAAGTCATAATTTAACAAGTTTATTCTCAACATTTTATCTCAACTTTTTTCTCGTAATTTAACAACTTTAATCTCAAGATGGTTTTATTTTTTTTATTATTGCTTGGCCCTAATCCTCTTCTGTAGTAATCTAAACCGTTACCCAGAAATGTATTTATTTTAAAATACTCGTTCTAAAGGCCTGTACACACCAGATGAATATCGTACATGTACAAGTGATTTTCACTGGCGATGTGCAGAGTGAACGTGCAAATTCACTCCCTGCCAGTATGTGGCGTAGTGCAAATAAACATAATTATTATGAAACAGACATTCTCAACTTTATTCCTTGAATGAAAAAGTAAAAAACAAACAGTAAAAATACAGAAATAATACACATCTATTGGTGTGGCCAAGAACTGGCAGAGCATCCATAGCGTGCGTCTCAATCAGCTCCTAGTTCACTAGTCAGGGCACTGATCAGGGTGTCGGCCACATTCATTTACACGACCTAGGAAACTAGGAAGCTGTTTGAGACGCAGGGATAGTTTGTAGGGGTCTTCTTCGTCTTCTTACTTTCTCTTCGTTGTCTTGGTATCAATGTGTGCTCGGCAAGACCGTTTTGTGCTTGAGCGCCACCAACTCACAGTGTTTTACTGTAAGTGCAGCATCTCCAGGCACGTCAACAAAAGCATCTCTCATTGGTCTGTCAGTTTTTTAATGTGGTGCGTTAAACCAGAAAAACTAACCCGAGGCGTTTTTTTTAAACAATCATGCTTTTACACCTGGCATTTTTCGCATTGATGTGCACACTCATATTGGCACCGTTGTTTAGTCACGAGGCATTAAACGTTGGCGATAATCTTGCGCGATATTCATCCCAGTGTGTACAGGCCATAATGGTGCCTTTTTAGCATTTTGACATAAATGTTTCTTCTGCAAGATGATTAAATGCAATGAAAAAAAAATCATCAGTTAGCTTTCATTTTCCTCCCTCACATATAAAGCTGTTTTAGTAATCAATGAACTCAATCTATAGAAGGACTGAAATAACAGCATTCATTTGGTGTGGAGATTGAATGTTTGATTTATTCTGTGTTGCAGGTTCAGACATGATGAGCGGCATTATTCCCAAGAGCAAAACAAAAGGCACTGACATCTGTGGAGCGGGCCACTACTGTTATATAATCCGCTCTGATCTCGGCTGCTATATGAAGACAAGTGATTTAAATTCAGGTTCATACATCTCTATTTTCAGTCTGCACCCTGCCTGCAAAGATGGAGACCATTACCTTGCAGATAAAGATGGCTACTTTTACATCATCAAGGGCAATAATTACCGCAGAGTCAAGAACCTGACGACAGACAGCAATGCTAAAGTTTACAGTTTTCATCCCAACTGCCAGGGTGGAGACCACTACTTCAATACCTTTAGCCATTTTTACATCATCTTCAAAGAAAAGGGCACTTATCGAATAACAACAGACATGAATACAGACTCGGATGCTGAAGAATTCGACCTGCATCCCGACTGCAGAAACGGGCTCTATTACTGGGGCATGCACCTCGCTCCATCAACATATATCAATAACGACTTCATCCTCCACTGCTACTTCCTCAAGCCAGGCTCAGAGTGGGGAGTTGAGTTCTGCACCATTATCGACCTCAGCAAAGATCATTTCTTTGGTGTCTATTCTGTTCATCCTGATGTTCTTAACTTCCTCCCTGGTGGTCTGTCAGTAACTAAAGGTCCAGCCTTTGGCATTTGGGAGAATATTAAAACTATATCTAATGACAGCAATACACCAGTGAAATGGGCAAAGAAAATCACTAAAAAGGTGGGATGGAATAAGGAGAAGATGACCCAGATCACAAAAAACTGGAAGATAGCCGGGTCAGGCTCGATCGAAACTGGAGCCCTGGCAAAGTTAATAACGAATTTACATTTTTCCATTTCTGGAGAATATGGACGTTCTCATGTCACCACTGAAAAAGAAAGCTCAAATGAAATGAAAGAAGAGGAAGAAGAATTCACATTTGAGCTGAAGCCAAACGAGTCTGTATATCTGTGGCAGTACAGAATGGGTCTTGGTGAAAATCCAGTGTTGTTCTGTCGTGATTTAAAGATTACTAGTGATCCAAACCCTCTAACTGGAGTCCCGCTGCCACTCGCACAATCATGAAAACATATCAGGATGCTTTAACTCCAAGGATAACCAAGTGCTTCAGTTAAATGCCTTAATTATAACTTCTCTAGTAATTATTTAGAAATCTGCACGCTTTGCTAAAAATGAGGCTGTTGAGGGGGACACTTTAATGTCATTTGACCAATTAATCATCAAGTACAGTATTCCACGACAGGTTATTTACAATTGAGAGACTTTATGAAAAAGGACACTACTTTGCTCACAAACCATGACATTTTGGCCGTGGAGAGACATCTTTTTTTCACAAATGAACAGTTCTACAAGTTCTTTTTACAAGGTTCTCAAGGATTGTGGCTTTTCAAATACAGACTCCTTGAAGAGGACGTGGGTAAGGACACTTAAAGGGTTAGTTCACCCAAAAATGAAAATTCTGTCATTTATTACTCACCCTCATGCCGTTTCACACCCATAAGACCTTTGTTAATCTTCGGAACACAAATTAAGATATTTTAGTTTAAATCCGATGGCTCAGTGAGGCCTCCATAGGGAGCAGTGTACACTTCCTCTCTCAAGATCCATAAAGGTACTAAAAACATATTTAAATCAGTTCATGTGAGTACAGTGGTTCAATATTATAAAGTGACCAGAATATTTTTGGAGCCCCAAAAAAAACAAAATAATGACTTATTTAGTGATGGTCGATTTCAAAACACTGCTTCAGGAAGCATCGGAGCATAAATGAATCAGTGTGTCGAATCAGCGGTTCAGAGCGCCAACGTCACGTGATTTCAGCAGTTTGGTGGGTTTGAACCACGATCTAAATCATGATTCGATACACTGATTCATTTGTGCTCTGAAGCTTCCTGAAGCAGTGTTTTGAAATCGGCCATCACTATATAAGTCGTTATTTTGTTTTTTTGGCGCACCAAAAATATTCTCGTCGCTTTATAATATTAATATTGAACCACTGTACTCACATGAACTGATTTAAATATGTTTTTAGTACATTTATGGATCTTGAGAGAGGAAATGTCATTGCTCCCTATGCAGGCCTCACTGAGCCATCGGATTTCAACAAAAATATGAGCTTTAAGTAATAAATGGATTAACATCTCTTTCTGTCTCTCTCTCTTATGGACACACAATAAAAAAAAAACTGCATATAATATGAAAAGATTGATAAAACGTAGTGATAGGTTTAAAGTCTAGATTTTTTTTGTTCATATTTTAACAGGCTGGCAATTCAAATAAGTCATGCAGCTACACCACAGTATAATAGCTAACTGTGTGAGTTAATGTGACTAACCTTTGTGGATGCGATGTCTCATAAAATGTGATGATGTTGTTCCGGTGTCTTTAATTGTTTTCCCACATTCTGTGCTTCTAGCCGATCTGACGTGACAAAAAACCCAAACGAAAGAACATATGGCACAGTGGTTCCCGTCATGTTGCATGGGACTCTTATTATGACATTTCAGAGTTTATACGCACGGACATGCATAATTAAATTCTATGACAAGAGTCCAATCTACCACGACACGTAAGGAAATATATGAGACGCAGATATTATAAAACCATTTAAATACAACACAAATTCTTTATTTATTATATCAGTAGTTAAGGGTAAAAGACTTTTTTAAAGTATTTTTAAAGTCGTTTTTAAAGTATTCAGAGTCTTTTGTGCCGAGTCGAGTCAAGTCTGGAGTCTGTTAAAATGTGACTCGAGTCAGAGTCTCTAACTCAAGTGCTCATCTCTTGTACCATCCGAATGATGGCCAAAACTTTACAGATGAGTTTTATGACATTTATTGTACTTCACACAAAATATGAAGCATATGTTTTCACTCTAGAAAAATCACAGTAAGAGCTTAGTAAAACACTGCAAGTGTGCATTAAAATATTATCCATAAACTCTCTCTCCCTTGCATTATCATCAACATACACAGTGAAGTACACAGAAACACTCATTACAACCAGAGTTGGGCAAAAATACATCATAATCTATTTTAAAATAAATTATCTAATACTTTAATTTCAAGTGTATCAAAATAAACTACTGTATTTTTGTAATTTAAAAATACTAAAAAATACTTTTACAAGAGCGTATGAAGTTTCTTTGGGAACGCGGGGCCACCGCAATGTGACTGCAAAGGGCACTTTCCTGATCAAAGGGTCAGGGTCTCAAGCTCTTTCTTTTCATCTTGATCTATGGTTTGATCTTCTCCACTTACAGTTCAAATCAGCTGTTCTTAGTCAAATAACCACAGATGGCAACATATACAGGAGAACTGGAGCTCTTTAATTATATTAATGAGAGAAAGATAAAACAGGACTCAATATGACACAGATATGAAACACTTCTATAAACACACAACAATATTACTAATAACTCCTGGTTAATATTTTATATACACTTAGTACACTTCTAATATACTTCATGCACTTGAAAACAAGTCTTTTTAGGGATCGTTCACCCAAAACTGTCCTCTGACTTCCAATGTATGGACAAGAAAATCTCAAAATAAAGTCTTTTATGTTCCACAGAAGAAAGTTTTTTTTTTCATCATGAGGGCAAGTAAATTTCATTTTTGAGTGAACTATCTTTTAAATAGCATGAATAGTATTTATTTGCTAAAAAGAGTATGATAAATGTACATGCATTATGAACACTAGCTGACAAGCAGTAATATGACATTAAACTAATTGATGTTGTTCATCTGTCAGTCTACCAGGGAAATGAAGTCAGAATAAAGGGTGTTTATATGCATGTTGTAGTGATCAGAACTGATGCTGAACATGTGTCCGAAAAACAGCAGGCATAAAAGCGTATTTTTTTAAAAAACGCCTCTTATTTGTTTTTCTGGTTTGACGCACCACATTAAAAACTGTTTGTGATAAACATTATGACACTGTCTTGATTTCTTCAGTGCAGCTCTATTTCACCTGGTCAAACTGAACTGCAGGTGGTCTGTGAATGGGAGGCAGGCTTTTGCACTGAAACACAGCAGGCAGACGTGGCTCTACCGTCTTGTGAGTGTTTGTCTCGGCTGTCTCGAATTCTGATGTGTGTCAGTTCTACAACAGCAGCGAACAGACTTCATTAAATCACCAGCATCAGGCCTCATGAACAAGTACAATATACAGTCAGCGAGTGGGTTCAGAAACATGAGGAATCTAAAAAAAAATGAAAGATTTAACAAGTAAATCGTTCCACATCTTGGGATAGATGTCTCTAATAAAATTCAGGATTACATAGGGGAGAATGAGAAATGTGTAAGTCAGCAGCACCAAGAACAAACTTCCCAAAATTAATTGTCGCTTTAGAGAAGTAAGAGATATTGCGTGTGAAAGACCGCAACAAGTACCAACAAAACACAGAATGATTATCGGATAGGGGATGAAATAGCCGATCGATTCATACTTCAAGCGTCTAAAAGACGAAGCAGAGTCTGTGCCAGCAAAGATGAGAGGAACAAACCAGATGATCACAGAAATAACACAGGAAACTTTTAGTGAATGATGAGATTTGTACCAGATAGGATGAGAAACCAGAAGATATCGTTCAAAAGCAACACATACCATAAAATACAGACCCACGATCAAACTATAAAAATATGCACTAATCAATTCATTTATCTGCTTGTATTCACTAATCAATTGCAACCATTTAAATGGCCATTTGATTGTCAATATTAACATACAACACATCTGAATGAGATCTGAAAGAATCAAATGAATTACAAAAACTGGAGCAGAGCGCTGAGATTTGACAAGAGCACACAACCCAAGCAGAGTTAAGATCATGACTGGAATCTCAACGACTGAAATGATCCAGACGTACAGTGATCCTGCAAAATCAAATTTACCGATGTCCTTAATTGGTACATTGAATATCTCATCAGCAGATATATCTAAACGATATTCAGTTGATCCGTTGAAGCCGGTGTATTGTTCCATTTTTTCATGAAATCTTGACAGGCAGCACTAAATAACAAACCAGTCATTAGTTAAAAAAATGCATTTCCTATTGTAAAAATTTTTCTTTATAGAAACAATAGAGAAAATTATATTTGGCAAGACATGTTTTCCCTGTGATTTCCGTTTGCTTAAAATTTTCTTTAGAGGAGATGTTAAAATGCTTAAAATACGTTAAATGTAAGATAAAAGATTGAAAATCCTCCATCTGAACAGTAACACAAGAATGATGTTGTTGTGAATATTCAGTTCAGCTCAACTGTACGTGTTCAATGGTTTATTAATGAAGGAATAAATCTAGAAGAACTTACGTTACTGACGGGTAGTTTGTGTGTTTGTTCTGCAGGTCAAAGCGAGTCGAAGCAGAAGGTTTGTGGAGCAGCACACAGACTGACAGATGAAGAGCTCTTCATTCGCTACACTGGAAAACACACATTTTAAAGCTTGTTGATCTGATGTAGGAAATGACTGAGATTACAGACAAACAATCTGATACGACGTGTGAAACTGGGACCACCTGAAAGGACACGATTGAAGGATTAGTCCAGTTTTAAATAAACATTTAATGATAATTTACTCACCCCCATGTCATTCAAGATGTCCATATCATTCTTTCTTCAGTCGAAAAGAAATTAAAGTTTTTTATGAAAACATTCCAGGATTTTTCTCCATATAGTGGACTTCAATGGGCACCAAATGATTGAAGCTCAAAATTAGTTTCACTGCAGCTTCAAATTGTTCTACATGATCCCAGATGAGAAATAAGGGTCTTATCTAGTGAAACCATCGCTCATTTTCTGAAAAAAATTGAAAATTATATAAGTTTTAACCTTAAATGCTCATCTTGAACTAGCTCTCTTCTTCTTCTTCTTCTCTATTTGAATTCCAGCAGTGTAGACGCTGCTAAGCGTATTACTGCCCTCCACAGGTCAAAGTTTGAACTAAATTTTATATGCAATATGCTAGTTCAATAGTATATAATAATTAGTTCAAACTTTGACCTGAGGAGGGCAGTAATACGCTTAGCAGCATCTACACTGCTGGAATTCAAATAGAGGAGAAGAAGAGAGCATTTAAGGTTAAAACTTATATAATCAGGGTTCCCACTCTTTCATGAACACCAGATTCAAGGACTTTCAAGAACTTTTTCAAGCACTGTTTATTTTATATCAAGCACCTATCAAATTCACATTACATATGGAGCGTCATGAAAGACCTCTACTGTACTTAACATTTTAATCCTCCTATTGCATTTGCATCTATTTTAACCCGGAAGAGGAACAAAATCATTTGTACATTAATTTTGGAAATAAATTAAAAGTGTTTGCAGCTTTCTTATCCCTAATGTTAACAATTAATCCATACTAGTTTTGGTTTTAATTTTTTATGAATCATTACTTGAGTAAAATCATAATATAGAGAGAATATTATAAAAATAAATTTTACAATGAGTGAAAAAAAAAAGGATTATATGGATCGTAATTGTGGCTTAAAGTCAGAATATATACAATATATTATAGTTCACGAGTTCACATATCCATATAATTAAATAGAGTAAAGTTATGCGTATTTGGCGTGCTGTCCGGGGAGAGGGCTCAGAGCTCGAAATTTTGGCCCAAACCCAGAGTACTCCACCCGGTGTGGTAAAAGTAGATAGAACTATGAGTGAGGAGATGGGGTGGAGGAGGGATGCTGATAAACTCTCAGATGAACAGAGGTGAATTCATACCCCTTGACAATGGTTGAGTTGATTAACTGAATGCTCTCCACCTGTGCTAATTAGGTTCATTATCTGAACATGCTCCTCCCAAACTTTGTTAATAAAACATCATATATAAGCTTGCAATTCTGAGGAAAAAAATCAGAATTGCAATTTATATATCACAATTCTTATGAGTTTCTTGTTAAAGCTACTGTATTAAAGAAATTGAAAAAAAGGGGAAATTCAATCATTATTTACTCAACATAGAAGTTGTTTACATACAAGTTTTTTTTGTTTTTTTTTAAGAAAGTGGGTAACTTAATACAGGTTTGGATCTAGTTTAGAGTGACAGAATTTTCATTTTTGGTTGAACTGTCCCTTTAAGGACAAGTCACATCATTTGTTGTCTGTCCCTTTAAGGCTCTTGCGCGCATTTACAGTTTTTTACGATTGCTTAAGCACAATTTTGAAAACAGGGCCCGGTTTGTCAAAACACTACACACAATTAACACAACCCTACACCAAAGTAGCACAACACTTCAGATCATTTGCAAAATGAAACACTTCATTCAAAACTTTACATTAATTTAACAAAACCCAACTTTGACACCGTAAGGAACACACATGGTTCATACATTCTGATTCTGTTTGATTCATTTACACACTGCTGTGCTCAATCTTAAACACTTGTAACATTTATACTTTTCTAATTATATAGTCTGGGTTTGATTTTTTCAGAGATATTGTTAGAGTAAAGTACATGAATATATATATATATAAACACAAGATCAGTACTGCACATTGATGAAAATATTTATTTCTCACCACATTGTAAAACCATTCAATACATCAATGCCTTTCCAAAGGTTATATTTTGCACTGAAAATTAGAACATATTCTAAATATAATATATTACACGAACAAAAATATTTGTGGAGACAAAACACCAAAGCATCATCTCTTGGCCTAGCTGGATCTGGCCATAGCGCTTCATCCACATCTCAGGCGATGTCCTTTCACGCAAGACAGCGAGGGAAGAATCTTCTTGAAAGGTGAATCCATTCTTGCACAGATCCTGCATCAGTTCGGTCAGGCCTTCTCCATGGCTTGAATGAAGCATATCCTGACACAGGGCTGGAGATTGTAAACCTTCCATGCCAAAAAAAACAACAAACAAACAAACAAAAAACTCCTCAATGGGTTTTTAAGGAAGGGACCGTATGGTGGGATGTATTGGAGTGAAAATTGTGGATGCTAATGAAACCAGTTTTTTGACCAGGGCAGATAGGTGGAAATTTACATTGTCCCATATGACAATGTATCTCATCTGCTCTGCATCCATTTGGTCTTCTGCTGTGACGATTTTGTGCAGTCTGTCTAAAATGTGAATATGTGGTCGTGTTGTAAGACCCTAAGTTGGCATGCAGGTGGAGGACCACATTCTGTGTGACTGCAACATACATTGTGATGTTACCACCGCGTTGGCCCGGGACATTCAAAATGATTCAAAATTATGTTTCTCCCTCTCCCTCTTACTGCAACATTGCCTTTCATTTTGTTGAAGACTCATAAACTCACATTTTGTCTTTTTATAGTACTATAGCACCTGATTGTTGAGTTTACAGTTAAGCACCCAAGTGTCTTCACACCTGACGGCCATGTTTGATCAATTGGTTTATATGTGTGGTATTTTGGAAAGCAGTGTCTTGAAATGGCAAAGAAGTGACATTATGTTAGATTTCTGTGTCTAATGTAGAGAAGTGTGTTTAGTGTTGTGCAAAACAATGTGTGTAGTGTTTTGCAAAAAGTGTGAGGCTGAGAATGTGCTTATAGTTGTGCAGATCTAGCTTTGTGTTTTGCTCCTTGAGTGTAAGTTTTTGCTAATTGTGGGAAAAGTTTAATTTTAGTGTGTAAGCAATCGTAAAAAACTGTAATATATTGACACTAGGGATGCACCGATCCGCCTTTTTCGTTTCCGATACCTGAGATTCAGTATCGGCCGATACCGATCCGATATTCAAGTAATTGTGTATAAGAAAAGTAAGAAAAGTGCTAAATTACCTAAAAAAACTGTATGCCTCACGGGATGTGACGGTCGCGTTAAACGATAATTTTCCGTTGTATGAAAGCAATTGATGCTTGTCCAAAAGCATTTGCAATTTGTTTGAAGGAATGAGAAACTGCTACTATGATGTGCACAAATGACTAAATGTTGTGGAGGTTGAACTAATTGTTGTGCAAATGTAAATAGTGATGTGAGAAATTCACCAAAGCGACTGAGAAAAACTGTAATATGAAGGGCTCCCATACAGAGCGGCACAAAGCGCTTATGCGCATCCCGTGTGCAGAACGATGCGCTTAAAGTATCATGGAGTCACAGAGTGCAGCGGCAGCCTCCGCAGTGAAAAGTTCAAAGCACAAAGTGAAGATATATTGATGCGTATTGTATTACCGGTATCGTTGTCTACAGATTAAGTATAATAATAGAAACATTGATTCATCTTGACTGTCGTAACCGAACGCGACACGCAGTCTGAATGCTGAATGGAGAATGACTGACAGCCGCAGCGGAGGGAGGCATTTACGAGAACTTTAATTTAAACACTTCAATATTCATCTGTACCTCAAATTAAACCATGGAATGGCTTCAGAACACCTGGAATATAGTGCACAGATACTTTACGGTGCTTTTTAATGTTTTTGTGCCTTTTGTGGAGCTTAACACAATAACAAAATAGTACACGCTCAGTATCGGACTTGGATCGGTCCCGTCTGGCCGATACCCGATCAATGGAAAACACTCGGAAACTGATTGTAAAATATTATTCCGAAACAAATATACTAGGACTAAAAGGGGCATCTTATAATACATTTTCACAAAATGTATTTCAAATTTAATTCAAGCACTTTCAAGGACCAATATTTGCTTTCAAGTACTTTCCAGGCCTTGAATTCATGTGTCTGAAATCCAAGTACTTTCAAGGACTTTCAAGGCGTGTGGGAACCCTGTATAATTCTCAATTTTTTTCAGAAAATGAGCGATGGTTTCACTAGATAAGACCCTTATTTCTCATCTGGGATCGTGTAGAACAATTTGAAGCTGCAGTGAAACTAATTTTGGCCTTCAATCGTTTGGTGCCCATTCAAGTCCACTATAAGGAGAAAAACCCTGGAATGTTTTCATAAAAAACCTTAATTTCTTTTCGACTGAAGAAAGAAAGACATGAACATCTTGGATGACATGGGGGTGAGTAAATTATCAGGAAAAGTTTATTTAAAAGTGGACTAATCCTTTAACTAATAATGATAGTTTGAGTGAAAAACCAGCCTAAAGTTTCAGAACTGGTTCGGCTCAACTACGACAGCTGAAGTAAAGTGAGAAATGCTTTGCAGCTGCTTGATTTCATCTGTAAACTTCACTGTGTTTTTTCACATCTAAGTAACCAACAAATTAAAGCAGAACTAAGTAACTTTTTTTACCTTCATAAATAGTTTTCTAAGTCCTTACGATGGTTAATTGACTTGTAGTGGTGTGTTTGAGGCGTGCACTAACCCCCTCTGGCACGTCTACGCCAGAAAACAGCACTTGCAAGTTGAGCTGCATCGACCCGACACAATCTCGCCTCATGTTCACGTTCACACGAGAGTGACAAAATGCTTTACGGTAATTCAAAAACAAAACCTCCATCGAGTGTACTGTATTTGCAAATTACCCACCTCCTCTTTCTTGTACTGTATTTGCAAAACTACTGTGCTGGTGAGCGTTGTAGTCGCTGTAGTCCAGAGCCGCGCTTGGAGTATTTACAACAGTGTGATTCACTGAAGGAAACTGTAGGGGGAGCTTCGCAAATCTTACTGAATTCCGCTTTAACAAGAGAGAAAGCAAAAATGACATGATCTTTCTAAAATATTGATTCTTCTGCTGCTTTTCAAGCCTTTTTTCTTCAAGAAATGGAAATCTGTAAAGTTTTTCCATTTGAATCTGCTGTACTGAAATCACACACAATGTTCATTAAAGGAAACTAGTTTAAGCACAAATGATCACAGTGATTCCCGAGGCTGAAACACAAAGATAGCTGATGATATAAACTTCATCTCATGATCTGAGCTGGAATTATAAAACATCAAACTACAAGACAGATGATGATGTTTATGAGCTGGAAATCATCATCAATGAATCTCAAGAACCTAAAATGGAATATGGTCCTGACAAGGACCTGAAAGAAAACTTCTTTAAACAATTCCATGTTAATTTCTTTACTTTCTTCAACACTGTCCACATAAACAAGCACACTAGAGAGTCAACAAGCAGAACAACACATGAACAACACAATAACTCACACATGAAACGACATGATCTTACCGTGAATCAGACTGCGGACTGAAGACGCTGTCCATCAGATGATGATGGTGTTCATGAGCTGCTCTTTTATATCATGAATAACTCCGGAAACACCCAACAAAAATCTTCCCTGATGGAGTGGATGTGGGAGGTTTTTTTCTCAAAAGCTTGTTACTAAGAGATTTGGGATCGCACATTTCCTCATTTCCCATCAGCACTCATTCATTATGCATGTCACAAACCACCTCTAAAATAATATCTGTGAGATTTTGGAGCAGATTTTGGTGAACAAAAGTGAGGTGACGGCAGCACTCGGGTCATAGAAATCTCTTCTCCGACTGCAAATCACACACCTGTCATCAGTTATCATGTCAGTACATCAATGATTGCAGGATATTCATCTTTTCTTCTGTAGTTCGCATTATCTGGTATAAACTACTAGCCTGACTACGTCAGACTTCCTACTTCCGCTCAATTTCATTTCGCTTCTGTACTCAGTCTGATACAGCGTCAGAGCTTTGTGTTTGCCACCGGTCTGGAAACAGCCGGGCCAATCAACGAACAGAGGGCGGGCTGAGAGCCGTGACGTAGATGCTAAGCGCCGAGTTTTACATTGTAGGTTAGAGAAATCGAAAACCGAAACGACCGCGGAAATGGGAAACGAGACACGGGATGCAAACTTCGGGATGCATTAACTTCGCATAATCTGCAAAAGTCGTTTACAGCCATGTTCACTCCGGTATTTCGCTCACATCATCATGTGTTTACAACAGGTTTACAGTGGAAGTTCAATCATAGATTTGAGTTCGATGCATGATGTCTGTGCTTCGATGCGGCTGTACAGGCGGATAACATACGTCATAACTAAACGTATCTGATTGGCTTACGGGTAACCAATGATTTTAAACTTCAGACAAGCGTCCCCTAGCGAGAGAGAAAACACTTCTCTATTATGCCATTCCAGACTCTGTCTACGAAGCAAAGTGAAGTAGCAGAGTCTGGTATTACCAGGCTAATAAACTACTGGATGTTACAGTTTTTCTCTATCGCTTTGACTCATTTTTTGAACAACTGACCCTTCTCAAAGACCCAGCCCCCTTAGTTACTGTTGCTTTGTCCGACAAGCCATGGCGCTGTCAGGCCACACGCAGTGAAAAATACATCACGAAGCAAAGAGGACACTGACAAGACGTCGACAGATAAGACAGAGCAGGTTACTTATGATATTAAACAAAGTCCCAGCTTTAAAACTGTGTAGTTTAAAAAAAAAAAATTCAAACTAATGTGTCGTCACAGATCGCTGTAGCGCCTCAGCTCAAGAGGCTCGTGAATCGATCATCTCTTCATACTAGTTAACCTATAGCATCAAATAAACATGAATGAACATGAGAAGGAATGTTGTTTCTAATGTGGAAAGACATCAATATACACAATTTTTCAAGTTTAAGTCCACCGAGTTTCTAACTCCTGAGTGCTTTGTTGGGCCAAATGGCGGATTCGGCATTCTGATTGGTTAGATCGCTTGTCAATCAACCTCCCGGCTGCTCTATTGCATGTCTGATAAATGTAGCAACTCACCCGGAACATTTGATTCGATGTTGATTGGCAGTGGTTTGTGTATTTTTACACATTTCTCACATATACTCATGTATACATCGTGAAAATTACCAAAAAATGACAACTGAATGAACAACATCATTTGCCAATGATGACAAACCTGTACTATTTCAATCCTGATGGAAATGTTGACCATGACCATATTGTATAAATGTTTTGTTCTAGCTGATCTATAAGTACTGCTGCTCTGCTGTACTATTGTTGTGTAACATGCATACAAATACAATTACCCTGCCTCATTGTTTGATGTATTTCACTAATATATTAGGTCTAATGATATATTATTTTGTTTATTTTTTTGGAAAAGCCTTATATGATGACTTATAGTATTATCCCAGTAGCAATGTGTGTGTGTGTGCGCGCTGTTTACACACACACACACACACACACACACACACACACACACACACACAGTCAAACCAAAAATTATTCAGACATTTCTTATATATTTTTACTAGTAGGTGCAGCAGGACACTATAGTTAATTTCTGTAAGTGAGTATAGCAAAATAAACTGTAACATATTATACCCAAAATTCTTCATATAGTAAATTGATAAAAATTTGGAACCAAAAATTATTCAGACACTTTGACCTGACCATGTTTTGCTAAAGTGTTATCTGACATATACATTTATACAGTCAAACCAAAATTATATTTATAGGTTATTGTTAATAAGGCCCTGCAAAATGTCATGGCTACATTAATGTGAAACATAAGTGGAATTCCTCAGTGTGCTGGTGTTCAACATGTCTTTGACTAATGCCTTGATAAAAAAGATGCCAGGGCTTCTTGAATGGCATTGCTACTGTGGTCCATTTGGATAGGATGGTGCAATCCATGCTCCTGATCTTGTTCTTCCATCTCCTGGTAATCTTCCCCATGTACATCACAAAAAACTGTGAAGCACACAACATGCTGATACAATGGTGCTCAGAAACTAAACGTGGTTATCGAACCTCTTAAGAAGACACCGCCACCTTCCCTTAAGGTGCCCAAAAGCTCGCCCCACAACCATTAGTGCCCTGCTTAGCCTGTTATTGAAATTTTGTTAAATGGGAGATATTCCAGCTCTGTCTGGGTAGGGCTTCATTAGCCATGGCAGCAAAGGATATGCTGAATCTCCCAGGAGCACAAGCGGAACATATACCCCCCTCCATTGTCTCTGTAAAGCTGGGAAAGATCCTCTCTGGTAAAGGCAGGAATTCACTAAAACATAGGCATCATGCGCTCTCCCTGGCCCAGTATTTCAAACTGTCATCGACTACGACATCGGACGATGATCGAGTATGACCCCTCTCGGTTGTAGTATTCTGCTGGGTTTTCTGGTGAGGCAATAATGTCATCTATGGCACTCCCACATTGTGTAAATCCCCAGCGTTCCCAAAGCAATTAGCAATATCCCGAAATTCACTCTCATTAAATCCTTTAATCCATGTTGGTAGCATATGGGTGGAAAAACACTTGTGACATACTGCGTATGTTAACCAGTTTACATGCGTCTGCAGAAATACACATTTGATTGGAGAACAGACAGAAGAAGATCCGTCAATGTGCATTTGATCATCGTTTGTTCAGATGTTCAGAGAGCGCGAGCACATGTATTCTGTCTTTTCTCTCTCAATCTATTGATTGTTAAAATCTATTTTGAATTTGATATCCAGTTGTTGAGTTTATTTATGTGTTTATGTACATGTATGATTTTTCTTTTTTCCCTATGATTATAATTTGGTTTGACTCCTGAGTTTGAAAGGGCTCGCTGTGTTTGGGGCCTCCGTGAGGAGGGTCAACACTAGTGTCCAGGGGTTAATGTGGGGTTTTGTGTGTGTGTAAGAAATGCAAGTTTTGAGCCATTTATTTTCAGCATTGATACTAATCATAAATGTTTCTTGAGCATCAAATCATCATGATTTCTGAAGGATCATGTGACACTGAAGACTGGAGTAATGATGCTGAACATTCAGATTTGACCACATATATTGTGCATTTTAGAATATATTTACATAGAAAACAGCTATTTTAAATTTTAATATTTACTGCACTTTTTGAATAAATAAATCATAATTGGTGAGCATAAGAGACATATTTCAATTGTACAATTACAATTTTTCCAAACTTTTGATAGGTTTTGTATTTTATTCTGCATTTTTTATGCTTTATTCTGTGATTTTTTTTTTTACAAAATTCATCCATGAGGACTTAATGCATGTGTTTGTAGCATATTAACCAGTCATAAAATTGTCATAAAATACTTTGTTTAGGTGCTTACATTCCAGTTCTATTTTCTCTTTGAATTTCTTCTGCCAGGGTGACATATCCTCCTTAAGTGAATATGTCTGTCTCATCCCCACTTGCTTTAAAGGTGTTATAGAGGATGTTTTGTTTTATACATTTTTGCAATATTACTTGAAACTGTCTTTACTAACTGATAAAAGACTATTTATTAGGTGCACTGAAAGGAATATTATTAATATACATCATCTGTGCACGAGGTAGGGCCTTAAAAACATCAGCTAATCGTTTACGCGATCATCGCGTAAACGATTGGCCCTCTGGCTTGTCAATCACTGCCATGACGTTCCTTGTGAGAGACGAGCGCGGCTGCGCGCTCCAGTAACTTTCCACACTCCACAGGCGCCGCATGCAATGTTTTTGTCAGGAGACAGAAGTAACAACTGCAGATTATGAGTTACCTGCGGTGAGTCCAACATAATGAATCCACGGCTTTAAGTCGCACACACACTTAGCGATTGTAAGGCCGATTATGAATGTAAATTGATACTTATGACTGATCGCGCTCAAACGCGTCAGAGCCAGTTGCTTTCAGTCTGCGATTACAGTCGGTGTTCAAATTCCATGTGAAAGTATATAAATCTGCTTCAGGAGCAGGAAACTATCGCTGTATGTTGAGCATAGTCAGAATGTTTTAGCTAGTCGTTAAATGTGTGCCCAGCTTAATAACACAGCGAATGCAGGTGGTAAACACTCGTGTTCCAGTACTCGTGCACGAGTTTTGGGAGGCGTTCCCTCGAAAAGAGCTGTGAAGGAGGGGGGTTGTTCTTAAGCATGCGCTCATTTCAAAAACTCAGTCGATGAAAAGAACCTCTGTACCACCTTTAAGTGATGGTAGGATGACAATATTCTTTGCATTTTCTTCCACTTCCTCAGTCAATTTCAAAGAGGCTGCTTTATATTTTAATGTTCTTGGGCCTGTAAATAAGCTCTCTCTTCTGTACATTTCTGAAAACATGTAGTTCTTAACAATATATGTAGCACCCTGATCAAATTCTGCAAATTCTGGAGTTCAGCCAGCACTCCCCAGCTTAAACACAGTGGCAGATTTTTGGGAATGCCAGGAATTGGCAACATACAGGAGTGGATATTTTGTAGGACAACTATGGGGAGGCTTTGCAGGATGCCAGAGCAGAGTTGTTAGAGGTTTCACATATTCACTGGGAGGAGGCATGGCAGGTGGCGATTAGGTGGGCCCACCAAAACTTGAAAACGATTCAAGAGCCCACAATCCAGCAGGCCACAGCCACTGTTACAAGACTGATGACAGGGGAGGCTCCACGTAGAGAGAAGGCAGAAAACCCCTGGCCAACAAAGCACCCCGGAGCCTGCAGAAGGCCGGATCAATCCTAAAAAGACTCAGATGGTGAGGCAGGAGGAACCTAGATTTCCATGGTCCCTTGGACTGGAGGGGGACTTGTTCTCCAAGTTCAGCCCCGGCACCTAAGAGCCCTCCTAGTTCCTCACAACATGCTCTTAAAGTCTTGGTGGTGGAGTGGACTTCTCCCACAGTCAAAAGGGAACCCATCACTGTTCTCCAGGAAGAGATACGGATGGCAGCTCAGAGTCTTTTGGCTTCAACAATAGGGAGCATGGGAACCCCACAAATCTGAGAAAGAGTTGAGCGGTTGCAGGGTGCTGCCTTCCAGATTTCCCCAATGCAGTTAGCCACAACCCTCATATTAATTATGAAACAATGGTGCTAGGAAGGTTGGTGGAAAATATCAAAGCACTTGATGAGATTTTTCAAAACACAGGCTGCAGCATCCCTGTGTTACAACCACCGGTTCCTGCACTACACTTCCCAGCATTCCCTCTGCCCTACACCTGCACGTCATCACCATCACACGCACCTGAAGACAATCATCATCATCAGCACTCTTTAGGACTTGTATATAACCACTCACCCTTCACTCTTGTCTTTGTCGGTAATTGTTGTATGTTAGCGTGTGTATATCTCCTGTGTTCCTGTATGCTCCTTTGGATTATCTAGTAAAGTTGTACTTTGATCTTATACTCCTCGTCGTGCATGTTTCTACACACCAGTGAACGTAACAGAATTACCGACCGCCCTAATGGATGAATGGGCCAAATTCATCAATTTGGCTCAGGAGAGCCATGACTTTTTTGTTTATTCGTCACGTTTTTTACAATACATACAATAAAGTATACTTTTTTTCACTAGGGTCATTTCAATACATGCCCTTGTCCTGGCTAGAGTTGCATTGTACCATATTTGAGGTCCAGGGTTTGGGTCAGGGAATGGTGTCATAAAGTAATGCCTGCAGGCATAGCCCATCTCCAACCAGGATCCTGTCGTAATCACCTGTATAATGGAATACTAATTCTATTAGGCCCAGAATAAGTGTATGTAACAGTGAGCTGGACATCTATATTTTCCTTACCACATTCAAATAATGTGCATATATGGAAAGGCGTAGATTTGGTTTCAACATTGGGGAGGGTTGAACATTGTTATAATAATCTGTTTTATTCGCCTTATTCACCTCGAACGTTCTAAGGAGCTTGAGGGGTACACCTACCACTTCCGGGAATTCTCGCGTTGCGATCTCTTTTAGCGGTAATGGCGCAGCACTGCTGTGTTCCCCAGTGCTCGTCACACAGGAAAAAAATCCAACAGTGGACAAACCTTTCACCGTTTTCAAGAGGATAAGGGACTACGTCGAGAGTGGATAAAAATATCAGAAGGCATCCTGGTCACTGGCATAAAGTTGGTTTGACGTCAGACGTTTGATATTCGCAAATTTAAGGACTGTCTCTAAAGTTACATCCGACATTGGTATGCACAATTCTAACTTCAGTAATATTTGAAGGGAATAATTAACAGCCATAAAACCAGCTGTAAAGTGTTAATCTACATGTCAGCTATGATGCACACCTTTTAAATTTTAATATTTATTAAAATAAACTCAAATCATGTGTAAATATGGCTATTTTTCACTACTGTATATACGCTCATACATAAATATGCCATAATTTAATGCTCAATAACATTTGAACTTAACAGCCATAAAACCAGCTGTAAAGTGTTAATCTACATGTCAGCTATGATGCACACCTTTTAAATTTTAATATTTATTCAAATAAACTCAAATCATGTGTAAATATGGCTATTTTTCACTACTGTATATACGCTCATACATAAATATGCCATAATTTAATGCTCAATAACATTTGAACTTAACAGCCATAAAACCAGCTGTAAAGTGTTAATCTACATGTCAGCTATGATGCACACCTTTTAAATTTTAATATTTATTCAAATAAACTCAAATCATGTGTAAATATGGCTATTTTTCACTATATATGCTCATACATAAATATGCCATAATTTAATGCTCAATAACATTTGAAGGGAAGAATTAACAGCCATAAAAACAACTGTACAGTGTTCATCTACATGTCAGCTATGATGCACATCTTTTATATTTTTAATAAACAGTCAAATCATATGTAAAAATGGCAAGATTCATAGTCCACAAAGTTTCCATTGCTGCTACTGATTGATAGTACTGTTTTGGAGTCCAACTTACGGGTTTGTGTACCCCTCAACGGCGTTCGAGTTTTCAAAATGGCCGCCAGGTGAATAAGGCGAATATGTAGTGTTATTGGATAATTTATTTCTTCTCTATCTATCTATACTTAATAACTTTATGAAATTTATATATAATCATTCATCAAATTCTAACATAACTGAGTGATTATAAAAAGAAATTGTTAAATACTGAAACCACCAGTAGGCAGCAGCGATTCGCTTTTTTATTGAGTGAGACACTTAAATCGTTCATTCAGCCAATTCGTTCAAAAGTCAGATTAATTTAGGAAGAAAACAAACACTGATGTGAATACTTTTGTCATTGATAATTACAGACACTACTGAAAAATGAACTAACAAAACAGTTTTGGTAACTGGTTACAGTTACACTGATAGTTATGGCTAAATTGCAATGGATTAGCTAGCTAAAATATATGTGGAGTGTATTACACAACATTCTCAACTTCTCAGTACATGCTTTATTCTTTTTAACGTCCCTCTTTGACCAGCAGTTTAATGTAGTCACTGGGCAGCGATTCTCTTCATTTTTGGTGCTACCCGTGCTCTCTCATTCAAACAGTAGAGCACCACTCGCATTGTTTTGGTGAAAGTGCGACACATTTGGTTGGGCGTTACCAATCAGTTCTATGGAGGGGGAGTATTTTTTGACTCTCTAAAAATTCTCGAGTCATGCACCTGGCCATTTGGCTTCCACATTGGTGATATGGTACAGAGAGTCACACACCATCTAAGAGATTTTATTATTATACTTCAATAAAATCCTTTTATTACAATATCTAAAACATTAAGGATCATAATAGTAACTCACCTGCACATTTATTCTGTGAACCCCCTTTTGGTTTACAAAATCCCCTTCATTAGGGCCTGGGAGGGCCTTGATGGGAATGTGTGTGCAGTCTAAACCCTTTTTTACAGATAGCATGACCCAAGTTGGGCCAGAATTAATACCAAGAGTGGCATCAGCTACGGGTCTGGACACCAGTGTCATAGAAGTAAGGTTTACTTTAGTGCCACACTAACAATCAACATGTCAAATAAATATATCATTCTGCTGTACTGCTTGTGCTGTATAAATGAAGTGTTTTGTTAACATTCATTTTAATTGGTGTAATACTCTTTCGTTATTTATTTGTTTTTCTTTTTCAGGACTGGATCAGTAATTACAAAAGCGTCGCCTGAGCCCCGGCCATCAAAGGCCAAAGTTAATATCAGACAGCTGTCGCCTTACAATCTTTTTTGTAGGGACATACTCAGAAACAAAGGTGAGAGACAATATTTAACGGATTGCAATATTTAAAAAGAGATGCTGACTCTAAAGTGTTAAGTTTTCTGTGCATCTATTTTTTTCCTCAGGCACAATGAATGTTATCAAGGGCAGATGGGCCACATTAGGGGAAGATGAAAAGCAGAAATACTTTCAAGAGGCAGCAGCACTGAGGGCACATGGGCAGGCACAGGACCTTATCCCTGGGATGAGGGATTCCCGTATTAAAATGCTCCTAAAGGAGCTGAAGGTTTGGAAAGAGGCTTCATTTGCTAGGCATTAGTGGTATTATTATAGTATTAGATGCAAGGATGATTGACAGCCTTACCTTCAAGAAGCCTTTTTGTTTAATCGCTCAGGCAGTGCATATTAAAATAAACTTCAGACTTGCATTTATAACACTTCATTCTTTTAGAAGAGTATGCCCAGTTTTAGGAGGTGCAGTTTGTCCACGTCCAGGGACAGACCAACTTTCTCGACATCTTGCAGCCTAATATAACTCCTGTAATTGATGGACAGGCATGAGTGCACCTCCTTGCTTTACAAACACATGTAATAAATGCAACTAAGGACATTTTTTTAAAATTCGGATTCTGTTACTGTGAGTAATGTTGATATAAAACATGTATCTGTGGCTTTTAAATGATCTTTTTCAGATAACTGCATTGAAGGTCATCGGAGGAGTTGACATTAAGGATAGCGTTTGGCGGGTCATGAAGCAATGCTTTACCAACTCCCATGCCAAACAACTAAACTGGCGAGGCATCAATGGGAAAACACCGGCTGCAGATGAATGATGTCATTACCGGTAAGCGTCACATTGTGCTGTCATCAGTCTAATAAGTCCATTCTCCATTTTATGCACGTTTGACGCACACTATATATTAATAGGTTTAACAAACTAATTATGTATTTATTCAAAAAGGTTTATCAAAAAAGAAAACAGTGAAGTGTAATTTTTGCATCCTCTAAAGCATTCTTGTGTTTAAATACACAAGAAATTTGTACAAGCAATGTCATAGGAGACCTTAGTGAAACACTGCAACACATTGACAGATAAGAATTAACTTTTGTGGGATTCTAAGGAAAGTAGACGTGCCGATATTCGGTAATATATATCATATCATGATAATGAATATGCACGGTATTGTTATTGTGGGCACTTCAAAATACCGTAAATAATAATTTATTACCAATTTGTATAATGCATTTACAAATACTTTCTCCATCAACCGTATAAAATGCACAACACTGCTGCACATTGTGGCATCACATATTCTGAGTTGTGTTGCGGTAAAAACAGTAATAGGACAGTGTCAGTAGCTCACCAAGTGCAACCATTTTTATATTTTATTATGCACTACATGCCCTAATGATTAGAAATGTTCTGATTATTTGTTATTGTTCAGTATAACTTTGAGATATACGACTTCATTAGTTAGCATGTTAATTCATTATTACCAAACTGAAAATTTTACTTTATATTTTTTTGTGTATTGTATTATTGTATTTATACATTCAGAGTTCTTTTTGTTATTGCAAAGAGTTCTTAAACCCGTTATACTATGACAATACTTTTTTTTGCAAATTATTTCAGTATCGTGATAATACTGTATATCGTGATAAAAGCTTCAGCAATTAATCACAACATGAAAATTTAACCATGATAAATGAAGCCATCTTTCCCGCTGTTAAATTATATACTACATTCATATTAATGCTGCGGCATATTCAAACGCGCTGTCTTTCTCTCGCTCTGTCTCTGGATTTCCCAGCGCTGTCTAGTAGGCGACCTGTTGTCAGTGTGTCGAGAGAGACCATATGAATTTTATAATAAAGCAGAGCGGGAATCAAGGCTTCAACTATGGTGAATAACATGCTCACTCACAGAACAGACACTACCGCTTTTTATATCACATGTCCCGTTATGAATTATGACATCATTTGGTTCGTTGGGCCGTTAACTGGGTCAGATTGCTTTCACATCTCAAATTAACCGCTCCATTGCTGCTTTCACACCTGCCCAGACGAACCACACTAAAGGGGGAAACGAACTCTCGTACGATTGAACCGAACTAGATGAGGCAGGTGTGAAAGCACCCTCAGTCCCGCTGCACAATACTGATGTCTTGAAAATTCAGAGGAGATTTTACAATCCAGTGAAGCAAGGCAAATGATGGTTAGTGCTTTTATGTAGACCATTCAGTTATTAATCTGTTTTTGGGACATTTGTCTTATGTTCTCTTTGCTTTGTGTACACGTTTGTATGGCAGGTGGGACGCTTCAACACTGGAAATGACACATGCTTTCCTGTGCATTAACCAATGAGCTGGCATCTTCAAATAAAGTGGGCTGGGAAGATGGTTAAAGAACAGTCGAGGCAAAATAAAGCATTCAAGGATACCTTTTGAATATGTGTATATTTGGATCCTCAGGTAGGTACAGGTGTTTTCCTTCTAATTTATTCTGAACAAGACAATGACACTGAGGAAGAATTTGTGAAATTACATGATTATATTAGAGTTGTCTTTATTTTTCCATTCTGATTTTTCAGAACAGTATTTATTTTATGATCCCTGGATCCACATTAATAAAATGTAATTCATGCAATGTCCACATTTCTGTTGCTTATAAAACCTGCAAACACTGCGGACAAAAGCAGGAAATAAAAAAAAAATCTGCCAAACAAAAAAGTGAATGAGAGATGGGTGGAAAATATGAAGAGTGCACATAATTTCTGTAAACATATAAATTCAGCTAGTGTTCTGTTACTATATTAAATATATGGAGCATGTTAAAGTTGGCCCTTGGAGCTTGAAACATGATGAACTGTATGAAGTTTGTGTGTGTGTGT
The DNA here is from genome assembly GCF_018812025.1 of Megalobrama amblycephala. Taxonomy (NCBI): domain Eukaryota; kingdom Metazoa; phylum Chordata; class Actinopteri; order Cypriniformes; family Xenocyprididae; genus Megalobrama; species Megalobrama amblycephala. Next base: position 3,893,789 of record NC_063049.1, on the reverse strand, counting down.
GTGTGTGTGTGTGTGTGTAAGTGTATACTTCCAGCATAGGGACAGATGGAAGATAAAATAATATTTCTTTGTAAACTTTGTTTACAATTGCCAATGCAAAAAAGGTTTACAAAGCCTCATTAATATTATAAGTAATGTTTTACTTTCAGCATTATTTCTAATAATGTCAGACTAATGTTTTTCCCCCGTAGTTCATGATGCACAAATTGCATGTGGAAGATATCCACTTGAATATTTAAAGGTGAATATTTTTTCAAGTGTTCTAAAAGGTAAATGTTCTGCTACAGCATTCATCTCCAGAAGACGTCCTGCATTATGATGCTGTTGGTCATTTTTACACTAGTGTACTGTTGTTTAGATGAGCATGTGTGAGGAGTCCTCATTTAGCTCTGCATTCAGTGTGTTGTGTGGATAAATGAACGAGACCTTTACATTTTATTCTGCATGAATAAAAACACAAATAAATCAAAACAAGCTCGAGTCTGTGGCCTTCTCTCTCTCTCTCTCTCTCTCTCTAACATCAGCCTGTCAGTGAAAGGGATTATTTTATCCACGGATCTTTCTTTACACACTAAGGCTGAAAATCTCTCAACAATAAAACATGTCTGAGTAAGATTAAAGTGCATTTTAAAACAAAATTGTTTGTTTTGTTACTATAAGCAAAGTTTTTAGTCGGAGCTTCAGCACAACTCACCTCTCGTCTCTCGCGCTGCCCGCGAACTGAAGCAGAGCGACCGGAACCGGAACTCTTAAAGGAGCCACGCACCATATTTAGCAACCAACCACTGAAAAATAAACATAACTATAGAAATATCTTAAATAAAAGAAATTAATATTAAAATTCTAAATTAAAATAAATTTTAATAGTAATTTCCATAATATAAAATAATTATATAAATATAAAATAATTGATAAAATCAAAGGGAGAGATTGAGTGAAATTAATTTAATATAACACTTATTACACATGGTAATTTCAGGCATTTTCCTAAATAATTATTAGGCAATTTCCTAAATAGTTGGAATAATTTCTTTACACATTACCCTATTGTCTGCTTACTTTTGAACTGGAATGGTTTAATCTATGGTTTAATCTTAAACACATGAGCTGTTAACTGAAAGCATATCTTAAAATATGTCAGTGTCATTGTTTTGTCTCAAGATTCACACCAGTAATGAAACTGGGCCATAATGAACTAAAACTAAAGCAATATTTCTGTAAACAATGCTGTAAAAATGACTCATGTCAAGCACAAAGTAGATGTCCTGAACAACATAATGAATTCAACATAAGCGTATATAAACTTCTGATTTCAGATCTAAGTTTGATCATCATTGAAAGCAAACGTATAAAGATAAATTACGTTCAAATTGGGCAAATTAAATTGCTGGCTGTTCAGGATAAGCGCCTGAATTTGTTACATGTGAACAATCATACAGTCTTGTTTGTTTGATTTGAGCAGAAACAGCAGACGTGTTCGTGGTCACAGTCAGCTGCGGTGTGAAGCTTTAACTGACGTGACCTGATCTGACAGCTCCCGCCTGATCGTTTTATTACAGTTTTATAGTGAAATATTCCAGCCCAGAAGAAACTGGAGCCACACTGGAGTTAAGAAAGTCCATCACACCTGTCCCACTGACACACGTCCCTTTTCCAAACTTTAAGGTCATTGCTCCACCTACAAAGGTATGTTCTTCTGCATGGAAACTTTGTTTTGACCTGATGTTAACATATATGTGTTATATATTCCTATATTAGCACAATTCTTGATCTAGATGAATCGCACATTCATATTTGACTAGTGATGTTTGAATGTTTTGTGATCCTGTTAATGCTGTAAACTTCTTAAACTCTGTTTACAGATGAATTTGAGGCTGATGATTTGTAAAAGTGCATTATCTCTTTAAACTAAGGTTAGAGAAATATTTGATGTATTTATTGATATTGATATTGTGATCATAATCTCATGCAGATATCAACCACATGTGAAAGTGCTGTATCATGCACAGCTAAACATTATAAATTCAGATTAGTATACAGTACTGTTAACATGCCTTAAAACAGATTATATGCATTATACATGTTCTTTTACTATATAGAGCATCATTTGCAGTAATTATCCTTATAGAAGTACAGGACTGTCAGGATGGTCTAAAAGCATCATTTTATTTAAGAAGCGCTTCATTTCTTTGCTGTCATTAGTTATTGTTTAAAATAAGGATTTAGTAATAGTATGTTTAACAAATTGGGCACATGACATATTACTTTTATTGTCATGTTGACTATTTATTCTTACTTTACAAGATGGCTGCTGGAGGAACAAGTATCTGTGATGGGTTCATGTTCACCCTCTCTTCAGCTGCAGAATACTACAGTGTTTCTGCAGCATCTGCCTGTCCTAAAATCAGATAAAGTTAACACTGTACTGTGACCCACACTACCAACTATATCTGTCTGTCCGTCATCTGCCTGTCCTCAAACAAACAAACCAAACAAACAAATCAAACAAACTTCACTACAGGATTAAAGGTAATTTCCTGCTGAAAATTTCAACAATAAAGCAGCATGAACTCCATGATCTCAGTTTTGTGGAGACACACATTGTTTTTGCTTGACACTGAGTTTATTTTATTTGTCTTGCATTTGAGTTTCTGTGAAGGATCAGATAGCTTTTGGATCAAAAAATAAATAACTACATAATATGAATGTCAAAAATAAAACTGAATTTCATTTGCTTTAAATTTAAGTGTAGATCTGGTATATGGACTTTTCACCAGACATTATAATGTCAAAGATTATAAATAGAGTTAGTCTATTTTACAACTTTGTGTAATCTTTATATTCAAATATTCTGCTACTGAAATGCAATATTACTTGCATCTTATAATTTCTTAATAAATATAATTAATGTGAAGTTCATTTATTTCAGATTTGTTTTAGTTTATTAGTGGAGCAAAGTGAAAGAACACATAAGAGAATATGAAATGATTGATTTACGAAAGCAGTAAGGTACGAGAGGCTGTGCTGTATTGTGAATGTCACGGCTGAAGGATGTTGTTAGACATGATGTGAAGTGGAGGACGCATTAACAACAGGGCTAGAAGGCCCGTGATTGGCTGTGGAGATTGACTGGCCATCGGGAGCACCTGAACTTTTCCTGGTAGGATCCAAAACCCCACATATTAATTCACTGAAACATTTTCATGTTTGTACTGGCCTACCTCCATGTTTGGGCCATGATCTATTTGAAGAGTCATTTCCTATGACTTGGCATTGATCACTGAAACCAGAAACAGTTCACATATGCTCAAATAAACAGATCCATCACACAATTGAAATACTCAGGAAGTGATGGACTCAATGAACCTTGTGAGGTTAAAGCTGATGGCAGAAGGCTGTGTGGCTCTGCATTACAGATCTGGTGCCATTATTAGCTGGTAGCAGGATCAAGAGTCCGATGGACAGTCAAGTCTGGCAGCTGCCTTCAACTAACGGAGATGGTCTAACTCATTTCAGATGCTAAAACATCACTATTCACTTCACTACAGTGACCCTCTTATTTGTTTGAGGACCCTCAGATTTGAGAGAAAACATTCATATTTGAAGGAAACTCCACAATTTGTGTAAAACTCTGTCAGAAGGCATGAGTTTCTGTGCAGCGGCTCAGTGTTTCCCCTACAGTTCAGTGAACATGAGCAGCTTTATTGTGCTCGTGTTCAAGAGGCTGTGAGAGCAGCAGAAACCATGAAGAGTCGGTGGTGTACAGAGGGACTGAGCACAGAGACGGGCTTGTTCAGGACTTCATTTTTGGAAAAATACCAGTGATTTCCCTCAGTCATAAACGATTGCATTTTGTTGTGCTTTTGATCGATCTTCATTGCCTGGGAAATTCAGAAGAAAGATTCCCGTGTGTTCATGTGGACAGTTTGTGTGATTACTGTCCTCTTCCAGCATATCAAGCTTCAGGACTGAATGTTGTCTCCCTGCATCATGAAATATGCTTCTTCTAAATCACTACAGATATGGATAACGAAAGCTTGCAACGTGAAATTAAAAAGACATTGCCTGAACTGGTGGTAAAATCTACACTAGCTTTTCAATACACACACAGCACCAGCTCTATGAACATTAGCATGCAGTTACTGAAGCTGTAGAAATATGACATTATGGTGTTTGTTAATGTTACTATTATTAGCCTTACATGAAATATTCTTGAGGTTGTTTTACGTTGTTTATATCCACTGTTACGCACGTCGATTAAATCTTGTGCTCATGAATTCTGTAACAGAAATGCCTGAGTTATCTGAGTTTGTCAGCGTTGTACAAACACTTTATAATTTCATTGCAAACAGCAATACCAGGTGCATACTTTTCATTTAGATGCAGAAGGACCGAAAGTGTTGAATTTGGAGCACACTTGTGCAACTTGCTGGTTGTATTGGTATAGGGCACTTCAATAGTCACGAGGCAGAGATGGCGGGCCATCTCCACGACCCATGCAGAGGGATCTGTGCAAGCAGATGGGCTCAGAATGAAGATGCAAACAAGCCTTAAAATTGACTTATGGATTGTCTGAACATCTCCAAGATGTAGGCTCTTCTATCACAACAGCTGTAAGCCTTAATAATGGCACAAAACATCAGCTGGAAATGCTGAGGTCAGATTCTGAGTTGCAGAACACATTCAGCGAGGCAAAGGCATTCGCCACAGAAGCGGGACTGCTTTAGACACACCTTCTCCTCCATGGCCTGCTTGAATACAGAATGTGTCCAGAGCATTAGTGGGGTCAAGCAGTGGCCAACAACAGACACAGACCTGCCAACATGTATGCATTTTGACCTCAAAGTACGCTGGTACGATTTGTCATTCTATACTATGCAAAAACCCGGTGACTCCTCTGTGCACGCCTAGTACTCAAATCCAGCAAAAGAGTTCGACCAATTTGAGCGCTGGGTTCATTTCCCTAAATAGCAAGAGGGGATGATTGACAAATGCGTACAGCCTATCAATAAAAAGAGACTGCAAATCGACAGCAATACAAAATCCCGCTCGATCCCTCCTTCCACTCCTGCCGTCTGTGACTGAATTATCAAGCGAGAACAATACAGCAGTCATGGTACTTCTGACACCTTAAGCTAAACGAGTATAAAATGTACAAGTAATGTTGAACAACAAATCTAAATAAAATTGAAATCGCTGATTATGAAAATGTTGTGATGTGTGACTGACTGACAAGCGCGAGTCTGGAGAAACAGGCGTTTATTTATTTATTCTCAGTGTTGAGAAACATATATAGCCTACATGTGTTGCGTTATTGTGTTAATACTAACTAAAGTAACTAATTATGTTACATAGCCTACTTATTTTGTATGAAAACTAGCACATTAGTTACTTATGCATTTAACATGACCGTTGTCTCAATGCTGCGCGAGCTCTCTCATAAACACAAACGCGCGCGCACACAGAGAGGTAAAATGAAAATTGCCGTGTTTGGTTTAAAATTTGTTCTTGCTTGTGTTATTTTTTTTTGTCAGAAAAGATTTTTAACTATCCACCCGTGTTTTTAAGATTCGGTAAATGACGGACGCTTTAGTTAACACAACCCCTCGTTATATGACTAACTTCTTGATATTCTTGAATACTCGATTCGTTTGCTCTTATTGGTCCTTCCTATTCATTGTCAACTGTTTTCTATAAATATGTTTGTATTGGCTAACCTTTTATTCAGCGAATGTTTGTCTTGTTTATAATTCAAAGACAGCACGTTACAAATAGAAACCCTTTTTTCTGTGGGATTTAGTATCATATTTGGATATTGGAATAATAAATTAAGTATTTTAAATGAATCACATGTAAACTCAATGTTTACTATTTTCTAAGGGTTTCTTAATTGTAGACTAGTTTTCATTACAAAACCTGTATAAACGACTCAACTGTCAGGTTAGTTGTATGTAAATATAGCCTTCTTGAAATTGCAAACAAAAAATTTTGTCCATATTAAATATATGAATGTGATTTACTTGTGGTTTGTATAAGCACACATTATGCAATGCAAGATTAATCATGAATTAAAAAAATGCTTTTGAGCAGGTGTAGTAAAATTTTTAATTGTGTCAAATTAAAAAAACTTTAACAGTCAAAATTAGATTAAAGAAGATGGGTTTGTGTGCTTTGTGTATTGTATTCTCAAAAAAAATTACCCCCCCACCCCCCCACCCCCGTCCAGTCACACTGGTACTCGAAAAAATTTTCCAAGGTTGGCAGGTCTGCAGACAGTTCAGAGGATCATGAACTAACGCTGTACTTAAACGTTCTTGATCGTTTCAACAGTGAGTTTAATCAACTCTTGACTGATAATGAAGACCGTTTTTGTAGGCATTAAACTGCCATAACTTTACAAGACAATATCTCCGTTTGCATTGAACTTTTAGTTTTCAGATACTGTTTATGCTCAAACAGCAACATTACACACTAACTAAAGTTAAAAAAGTGAAATCGCAATGAACCACCCCTTTAATACTGGCTGGGGGCCTGCAAAGTTGGGACGTACATATTAATGATCTTGACTGTTACGTAACAGTCGGTGTTATGTTGAGATTCACCTGGGGCCGTATTCACAAAACATCTTAAGGCTAAAAGTAGCTCCTAACTTGGCGATTTAGGAGAAACTCTTAAAAATAATGGCCGTGTCAGTCCTAATTTTAGGAGTCCTAAATTTTTGTTTTAAGAGTATTTCACAAAGCATTTTAGCGCTAAAACTAGCTCCTAAATCTGCGAAACGCTAGGAGTAATCAAGAGGACTCCTAAATCACTAAGACCAAATCACAAACAGTCCTAATCCACCCAAAGACACTGAACACCATTGAGACAATAGCGACAGAGCCTTAGGTGCTGAACCTTTTCTTCATAAATGCAATACATTTTGATTTATAGATTTAGATCTACGATGAGATGCCAAAAAAAAAAAAAAAAAACTTTAACAAATAAATAAATATTGTCTGATTACCTGTGGCAGTGGTTTTCATGAGTTCACACTTACAAATGATTGAATAGAGTAAAAAATATATATATAATAAGCGTATTTGGCGTGCTGTCCAAGGAATTTAGCCCAAACCCAGAGTTCTCCTCATATCCCCAGCCGAGAGTGAGGAGCGGGGTGGTGGAGGGATGTAGAAAACTGTTGAAGTAACTATAGGCGAGTCGGCTCTCGTCTGTGTATTTATTCCTCCTCTCGAGCTGATTAGAAAGACTGTTTGAATGTGTTCCTCCCAAACTTTGTTTATAAATCATAATTTGTTGCTTGAATTCTGAATTCCTTTGAGATAAAAACATCCAAGAGGTGGACAATTAACTGTATATACTAGTTTAATTAGTGACACTTAGCCTACATTTTAAAACCTTTATGGCAACAATATGGCAACATTTTATTTTGACTATGGCAACATTTTTATAAAAAATTTATTTGAATAATGCAACATTTGTATTTTAAAACCTTTATTTTAATGTGGAAACATGACACCTCATTCTACAATATTTCTATGATTAAATCGCTGACTCCTCCCCCGTCAGCCAATCACTGTGTGTTTACTCCATAGCAACGAGGTCAACCCCGCCCTTACTCTTAGCTTAAGACTTCAGTCTATTCCTTAGTAAAAGTTTGTCTCAGAAGCTTTGTGAATAGGTTTTAAGAGAAAACTCTTAGCTAAGAACTTTTACTGCTATTTAGGAGAACACTTAGTGGTAAGATAAAATGTTTTGTGAATACGGCCCCTGTTTTCCGGAGGTCTTTTAAACAAATGAGATTTACATAAGAAGGAGGAAACAATGGTGTTTGAGACTCACTGTATGTCATTTCCATGTACTGAATTCTTGTTATTCAACTATGCCAAGGTAAATTAGATTTTTAATTCTATGGCACCTTTAATAATAAATGATAGACCAGTAAATGTTACGGACCTGTAGGGAAAGGGTTTAAGAGATTCTCATATAGGGCTGTTTTAATCTTTTTAAAGAACACAGGACAAGAGCACAGGATATGATGTATGGGGATCGTGGTGCTTCTACCCATCCTGGAGGATGAGGAAGCTGAACACACTCCAGCAGAGGGAGGGCGGAGCATTACATCCTCATACACAAACACAACACGCATCACCCATCTAAGATATACAGCTGATGGCAGTAATACTCCTGAGGAGTCAGCGGCCATTAACAAGATTAAGAAGATTGCATAGTCACAGTTCTGTGTCCCTGCGGAAGGTAAGGAGGTTTATCGCTGTTCTCTGGGATATCTATTGAATTTCTTTAATCATATTGACCATACATGCTTGTTAAAGAAATATAATGTTTATGTATATGTGTGATTATTTTTGATGGATGGTTTTGTATCTGTAATATTATTGACTGTTTCGTAAATGTGACAGAGCATATATTTTCTGTATATTATATTGTGTTTGAGGTTTATTTGGGTATTTTATAATTTGTACTTTGGATACAGCTGATCTTTATTTGTCATATGTTTGAGTTTATTTTTAGTGAGTTTGCGTACCATGTGATTAGTGTTAATTTAACTGCAGTGTATTGTTATTTTGATGTTGATCAGTAACACAGTTGGGTTTGTGTGAAAAGCTGTGGCAGTTCTGTGATGAATGTGGAGATGATGCTGATGAGGATAAAGAGCCTCATAAAAAGAAAGATGATCTGCTTTGGACTGAACCACACACACACACACACACACATTATATAATTATATATAATTATATATATATATATATATATATATATATAGTGTTGCAAGAAAAAGTATGTAAACCACTTGCAGAATCTGTGAAAATGTTAATAATTTTAACAAAATAAGAGGGATCATACAAAATGCATGTTATTTTTTATTTAGTACTGTCCTGAGTAAAATATTGTACATAAAAGATGTTTACATATAATCCACAAGACAAAACAATAGCTGAATTTATTAAAATAACCCCATTCATAAGTATGTGAACCATTGATTCTTAATACTGATGATCCACGACTGTTTTGTGTGTTTTGTGATGGTTGTTCATGAGTCTCTTGTTTGTCCTGAGCAGTTAAACTGAACTCTGTTCTTCAGAAAAATCCTCCAGCTCCTGCAGATTCATCAGTTTTTCAGCATCTTCTGCATATTTGAACCCTTTCCAGCAGTGACTGAATGATTTTGAGATCCATCTTTTCACACTTAAGACAACTGAGGGACTCAAACTCAACTATTAAAAAAGATTCAAACATGCACTGATGCTCCAGAAGGAAACACGGTGCATTAAGAGTCGGGGGGTGAAAACTTTTGATGTCCAAATTTTTCTTATTTCGCTTGAATATCATTTTTTTCATTTAGTACTGCCCTCCGGAAGCAACAGAAGATACTTTTATTTTGTTAAAATTATTAACATTTTCACAGATTCTACAAGTGGTTCACATACTTTTTCTTGCAACTGTATATATATATTATATAATATATATAATAATATAATATTATATATATAGCCAGTTGACTAAAACATCTGTTTAATATGATATTTTTTTGAATTGTTCTGTAAATTTAGTTAACTTCATCAAAACTTGTATTAAATTAATTTTTATTAAGTTCTATATTCAATGGTTCCGATTGGGAGTTCCTATCAATTGTTGTAGGTGGGGCTTAATTAGTGAGACACCGAAGGGAAATATATCCTTCTCCTTCAGACGCGGTGTATGCGGACTGAGAAGCAGAGGTAGTCTTTCTCTCTCTCATATATCTTGCATTAACTGTCTTTTTATAACGTAATCGCTACATTCATGATGTTAAAACACTGTTAAGAGTTTCTGTTGTAACTTGTATCCGTGTGATTAACGTATTTTCCGTGAAATTAGTACTTTTAACCGTGTTAAAAGTTTGCATGTGTATTTTTCCATGCAGGAATGAGTGTGTATACTAATATTGCCACACACTACTCTGTTTAAGGTATGTTGTTTCAATCTGATCATTAATTTAAATGTTTATTTTATAATCTGAATTTATTTGCGAGTTGATTTAGAATGCATGTATACTTGAGTGTATACTAGACCTTCTATACTAACTGCTTCGTGGTACATTTTTATGCATTGACAGTGCGTTCATGCAAAAAAAACAACAACTCTATTGTACACAGTGATTTAACAATCAAATTTTGATGCAATTTAGAGTTTATAGTAGTATACTTTACATGCATTCCTATGAAGTTACAATGTATTTGAATGTTAACATGTTTAATGACTATTACGTTTTTATTTATGTTGTCATGTTATGTGAGATAATTAAGCACTATGTTTTCTCATGTTAAATATCATTTCTATTTGTAACACCCTTTAAGCGTTCTTGCTCAGACGCGGTGTATGCGGACTGAGAAGCAGAGGAATGAGAGAGTAGGCCTGATGTGTGTATACTAATATTGCCTCACACTACTCTGTTTAAGGGAATAAATCCATCTGCATCCATCATCACATTCGTGGTGTGGTTGTTTCCGTGGTGTCTGGAGGTTTGGACCTTACCATTTGAAGTCTGCTACATATATATATATATATATATATATATATATATATACATACAGTACAGTCCAAAAGTTTGGAACCACTAAGATTTTTAATGATTTTAAAAGAAGTTTCGTCTGCTCACCAAGGCTACATTTATTTAATTAAAAATACAGCAAAAAACAGTAATATTGTGAAATATTATTACAATTTAAAATAACTGTTTTCTATTTGAATATATTTGACAAAGTTATTTATTCCTGTGATGCAAAGCTGAATAAACATTTATGATTATTTTCAATGTTGAAAACAGTTGTGTACTTTTTTTTTTTCAGGATTCCTTGATGAATAGAAAGTTCAAAAGAACAGCATTTATCTGAAATACAAAGCTTCTGTAGCATTATACACTACCGTTCAAAAGTTTGGGGTCAGTAAGAACTTTTTTTTTTTTTTTTTTTTTTTAAAGAAATTAAAGAAATGAATACTTTTATTCAGCAAGGATGCATTAAATCAATCAAAAGTGGCAGTAAAGACATTTATAATGTTACAAAAGATTAGATTTCAGAAAAACACTGTTCGTTTGAACTTTCTATTCATCAAATAATCCTGAAAAAAAATATTGTACACAAATATTTTGTTCAATTGTACATATTAAATGTTTCTTGAGCAGCAGATCAGCATATTAGAATGATTTCTGAAGGATCATGTGACACTGAAGACTGGAGTAATGATGTTGAAAATTCAGCTTTGCCGTCACAGGAATAAATTACTTTGTGAAATATATTTAAATAGAAAACAGTTATTTTAAATTGTAATAATATTTCACAATATTACTGTTTTTTTTACTGTATTTTTAATTAAATAAATGTATCCTTGGTGAGCAGATGAAACTTATTTGAAAAACATTAAAAATCTTAGTGGTTCCAAACTTTTGGACTGTACTATATATATATATATATATATATATATATAATATATACACACACACACAGTAAAGCCTTTTGTAGCGTCCTCCTGACAACAATCAGTGGGACTGATCAGGAAATGAGGAACAGGAGCTGTGTATTCAGAGACTGAGAAAGTCTTAAACGGAGCACAAAGGTGATGGTTCCACCTTATAATCACCATATTTATAATGACATTTTCAAATCTGATATCAATCCTAATAAAATATATTTACTGTTACTACTGTAAATAATGCTAGGCTATATAAAATGAGTATGGATCTCATTCAGTGTTTTCAGAATCTTTGCTTTTGTCAATAACTGTTTCTGTAGCCTATTTTTAAAATTAATGCATTTCAGTGACCTCCTGGCTGAATTAAGCAAATTATATTTTTGCATTTTTTTTTTTTTACTTTTTGAGTGTATTTCTGTTTTGTTATATGTTGAATTGATGTTCATAAAGAGCGTGACGTCATATCACGACTATTGCAGTGTCTGAAGAAATATTGCATGCTCAAAGTCTAGTGTGACCATGGCTTAAAGCGCTGCGTTTTACCCAAAGCTGTGAAGTGTCATTTGCTTTTTAGCAAAAGAATGTCATAATAAAAATAAATATTTACATTTGCAGTTTTGTGCATGTTCAGTTTGTATTTATTCTCAGTTCATACTTCATTCTATGACAATCTTCATTTATTTTGATAATATATGCCCACGCTTGCCTATTTCCCCCCAAAAAATGTATTCACAGACTCATTTATTCAAATTGTGTAAGTAAAATAATAATTTACATTGTTTTATACACTTTTCATAGCACAAACTGATTTATTACATGAAAATCAGTCTGAAAATAGTTGGGTCGTCTGGGACGCAAATGCAGTTTTTTTTCCCACCTTTTGACCACAAGATGGCGTTAGTGTGCACCGTGTTGAAAAGCTTAGAGTAATGAACCTTTTTATGATACACTTGAGGGGAAAGCCTCGGTGCTTCACAAAGCTTCATTTCACCATCACTAATAAACAGTCCAAGGTCATACACAGGAATACAGAAAACGGAAAACCGCTCAGTAGTGTCAGACAGGGCAAAACAAGACTTCACAAAGGATGAATGTGTGAGTGAGCTTAATGTTCGTGACAAAAATCTTCACCCCATTAATTCTTCAGAGTATTATGTGGATGTGCTGCTTTCAGGTGTGCATTACTCGTAAATAAATCTCACAAGAACAATACTGTCATACCATTTTCAAAAAATAAAGATTTGTTTTTAAAGAGAATATTCTTGTTAACAGATTAGTGTGGATACACAATCATTGTGATAAAACTCTGACAGCAATTCAAGGACACAACATTGCTAAAGTTTCTGCTCACGGAAACACTAAGCAAGGCAGTTACAGAAAGGAAATAATAAATAATGTTATCAAAAGGACCGACTGTGTAAATACATAAAAATGATTAGTCTTACTCTTGACATAAACAGTTCACATTTAAAGTTATTACAGCATTTTCCTGAGAAATCTCTGGCGCGAAGGAAAGATGGACCTACAGATGGACGTTAACCGATGTGATTGTGAAAGAGTCTATAGATGACTATCCACACATTACCGCAGGTGTTCATTTCATACTCTCTGGGAGTTTATTTAATGTATAAATTAAGATATATGTCCCAAAAAAAAAAAAAAACTAAAGAAATGCTACATACTTTGTATTGGTGTTATCGTGGCGTAATAATCTGTTTGGTTGTAAAATGTCGGCTATTGGCTGTATGAATTGAGATCAAATGAAATTGATACCTGTGGAATTGTTCTCAGACGCATACGCAGTTCAACTAATAAAGATCTTCATTGCTGGCGAACGGTAGGACGCATTTACAGATTTGCTGTTAATTGCATAGCCTACGACGCAGAAGTATAAATGAAAACAGACACATAGCCTACGGCGCAGAGGCTTCGGCGCAGGTCAGATGCAGAAGTATAAATCAGCCTTGAGAAACGCTTCAGGCGATTCAGTGCAGGCAGGAACTGAACAAATCATTCTCAAACCAATTTAGACAGTTTAGCTAACTTGTTTGATCACGACTTTGAACACAATCGACTCAAAAGGACAGAACTACATGCTTGGAATAAACTATGCATTTCTTAACATGTACAGTATTTAATTAAAATAAAGTAACAAGAGGAATGCCACCCAGCGTAGTGAAGTAAAAGTACAGATTTTTCATTAGAAATTTACTCAAGTTAAAGTACCCACATTTTAATCTACTCTTAAAAGGACACATTGTCAAAAAAAAAAAAAAAAAAACTACAGTAAATGTACTTCATTGCCCACTTCTGCTGAGGAGAATTTGTATTATTTAGTTGAATGAAGATGTCCTGTATATAGGCTGATATGTGCACAATTTCATGTGAATCTGTGAACTCAAAATGGCTGACAGACTCAGCAAACACAGATTGTTCTCCTAATGTTAATGTATGGTAGGGCTGTAGTCAAGTCCACCTTTGTCGAGTCCAAGTCAAGTCCAAGTCCAAAAGGTTCGAGTCCAAGTCCAAAAAGTTTGAGTCCAAGTCAAGTCCGAGTCCAAATGAGACAGTCAAGACAGAGACAGGACAAAAAAAAATCCTCTTCAAGACCACGTACATAACTATTGATAATTTATGTGATGCAAGAGACAGCATATCTTCTATTCTAAGATAATCATTTTGCATTTCAATTTCACTAAAGTCACATAATTCTGACGTGCAACTTCACATTTTCAGTGGCGGTAAGTCATTGTCTTAATGAGTGAGTCATCGAGTCATTCTTTCATTCAATAACGAAGCAAGTGGCAGTATTTTTAAAAAGGGTAATTGAATAATTGACTCTCATGGTTTTTTCACAGCCACAGATTCGTTCACAAAACATCGATATTCGCAGTTTTGCTGTGGCTTTCGTTGGAACTAGAGATGCGCCAATTGCAATTTTCTTGGCCGATTCTGATTTCCGATTTTTTGATAGTGTGATCTGCCGATACCTGTTTTTACTGATTCCAATTTTCTTTCTAAGAACTATAATTGACAGCATATACAAACAAAAATCTACTTTTCTTCAATGCAAAGTTTTATTTTGAAAACTCAGTAATAAAATAAAAACAAATAAAAAAAATTGCAAACAACAGCACAAATAAATGCAATAGAATAGAGAGCTATGAAACTACGTTTTTCAGGTTAAGTAGGTTTTTATTCAGGTAAGAAATACTACAGAAATTAAAGTAATCAAATGTAAAATAACACATCCAGTGTTATTTTACATTGGTTACCTTAATTTCTGTATTCTTTATTGTAAATATTAAATACAGATTTATTATTACCATTAAAGTTATAAAACGAATTCAGTCAAGAATATCAGAAGAATTGGAAAGAAGTGAGACTGACCTGCTGAACTCGGTCGAGACCAACTAGAACTTTTGGCGAGACCAATGACCAAGTCCAAGACAAGTCCGAGTGCAAATACCAACGAGTCCGAGACAACAGAAAAACGTCTCGAGTCCGGACTACAGCACTAATGTATGGTTGTCATTTGGTTGTTTCATTTTCTGCTTTAAATGCCAAAGCGGTAAGTCCTGGAAATACCAGGTTTGGCAAAAATGTACTTATTTTAAAATATTTTTAAAAATGTGCATTTTTGGCATTTTGACATAAAAAGTGTTTCTTCTGCAAGATGATTAAATGCACAAAATAAAAATCATCAGTTAGATTTCATTTTCCTCCCTCACATATAAAGCTGTTTTGGTAATTAATGAACTCAATCTATAGAAGGAGTAAAATAACAGCATTCATTTGGTGTGGAGATTGAGTGTTTGGTTTATTCTGTGTTTCAGGTTCAGACATGATGAACAGCATTATTCCCAAGAGCAAAACAAAAGGCATCGACATCTGTGGAGCGGGCGAAAACATTTATATAATCCGCTCTGATCTCGGCTGCTATATGAAGACAAGTGATTTAAATAAAGGTTCAGACATCTCTATTTTCAGTCTGCACCCTGCCTGCAAAAATGGAGACCATTACCTTGCAGATAAAGATGGCTACTTTTACATCATCAGGGGCAATGAGTACCGCAAATTCACCAACCTGACGACAGACAGCGATGACGAAGTTCACACCCTTCATCCCAACTGCCAGGGTGGAGACCACTACTTCTCAGCCATTCGCATGTTTTACATTATCTTCCAAGAAAAGGGCACTTACCGAATAACAACAAACCTGAATACAGCCTCGGATGTTCTAGAACAAAACCTGCCTCCCGACTGCAGAGAAGGGCTCTATTACTGGAGTGTGGGATTCATCGATTATACAGGTACCGTGTTAGTAGACATAGAAGAACACACGCCGGTTGTACGCTTTGCAAGACGCTACAGCATCTTCTTCCTCAAGCCAGTCTCAGAGTGGGGAGTTCAGTTCTGCGTCAGCAGTTTTAACTTCAGCAAAGATTATTTCTCTGGTGTCTTTTCTGTTCATCACGATGTTCTTAACTTCCTTCCTGGTGGTCTGTCAGTAACTAAAGGCCCAGCCTTTGGCATTTGGGAGAATATTAAAACTATATCTAATGACAGCAATACACCAGTGACATTGAAAAGGAAAATCACTAAAAAGGTGGGATGGAATAAGGAGAAGATGACCCAGATCACACACAACTGGAACATTGCCGCATCAGCCTCGATTGAATCTGGAGCCCTGGCAAAGTTGATTACAAAGAGTCATTTCTCCTTTTCTGCAGAATATGGACGTTCTCATGTCAGCACTGAAAATGAAAGCTGTAATGAAATGACTGAAGAGGAAGAAAAACTCTCATTTGAGCTGAAGCCAAACAAGTCTGTATATCTGTGGCAGTACAGAATGGGTCTTGGTAATGAACCGGTGTTGTTCTGCCGTGATTTAAAGATCACTAGTGATCCAAACCCTCCGACTGAAGTCCCGCTGCCACCTGCACAATCATGAAAACACATCAGGATGCTTTAACTCCAAGGATAATCAAGTGCTTCAATTAAATGCCTTAATTATAACTTCTCGAGGGATTATTTATAAATCTGCATGCATTGCTTAAAATGAGGCTGTATGTAATGATTTGGCATTAGAGGAGTAGAAGTGAGAATCCAAATGCAGTTTAACAAGTATTACAGTTTCTAAAAATGTTCAATGAGGTATTGTACTTCAGATATATTAATCTATTAGTTAGTGAATCGGCTATGCACATAGTTAATGCACTATGAACTAACATGAATGATCAAGGTATAATTATTTTTTAAAATACATGACTGTAAATGTAAAAATGCATTACTAAATGCTGAAATTATCAATGAACAATACTTTTATTAACCTTAATGTTACAGATGGACTCTTATTGTAAAGTGTTACCATCTCATCTAAATCCTTAACAGTCATGCTTAAAAACCTTCTTGAAATACCTACAAATAGCACTACTGACTATACTGTTTAAAGTGTACGTTCCCTTTTGTTTGTTGAACTGTTGTATAAAATCAATGTCACATTTGAAATTGTGTGGATTTTATTAAAAACAGTAACTCACAGAAGGGTAGCCTATGTTTTTGTATCGAAGAGAAATCTCTATACAGTCTGTGTCTCTTTGCTCTTCATGCTAGTAAGTGCTGAATCCCCACTTTTACAAAGCACTAATGTAGCGCGATGCTGGCTTGTGTGGATACAGTCAGTTTTGACCGCGCAACATGAGGTATTTTGACTGAATGTTGTGTGTTTACGGCATTTTACCTGCTAAAAATACATTCAGTTTTAATGTTATTTTAAGGTGGAGTAGAATAAAACAAACGGCAAAACTCAGTGTTTTGTTCATACCTCAGTTTGAGAGCCACTGCTGGATATCAGCCTACACTTCAGTCGCAGATTTAGTCAGTAAACGCGCAGCTCAACATAGACCGACTGAATTACACTTTAATTACAGTAGAAAATCTCAAATGAAGATTGCTGAACTCCAGCTTACTTGTCTGTGTTTTCACGCTTCTTTCTCAGTGTAGACTAGAGAGGGTGTGTATCTGTGGTGTCCAGATTGCAAACAGTAAGTAAAACATGTTCTTTTAGCAGAAAAGCTCTGATTGGAGGTTTAAAAGCCCGTAAAAACAGCCTGTAATGTTTTGTCCCCTTTATTCGAAAAACACAAAAAGTGATTTGAAAAGAGTGATTTTGGTAAAGTTTTTAGTCTTTTAGTCACCTTTCATTCTCGTCTTTTTTCGTCAACAATTTTGCTTGTTTCGTTCATTGACATTGGTGTCATCTCTCATTGTCTAGTCTTAGTCATGCAAAAAAAGAACGAACATTTTTCATCATAGTTTTCATTAACAAAATGAATATGTGGTTCATGCAGTGATATTTATATTTTATGACAGACCTACAGGTTTGGATGTTTTAGTAATGGCCTTCATTCATGCAAAATAAAAGTCTGATAACTTGCACTGTGTGATTAAGAAGATTGAGTGAATGCAGGTTATAGTTCTGGTGGATGAAGGGCCCCTCGAGAGGCCCCTAAAGGCAGAAACACACCAAGCCGACGCCGATAATGAAAGCAGACTGTGGGTTGGCTCCCGTCAGCAGCGTCTGTGTCCAAAGTTGGCCTGACACACCAAACCAACGCTAGACAGCCGACGGCCAAGTAGCATGTCAGTTCTGTGCCTGCGTGAGATGAAATGCCTTTCCGAACCAGCAGCTGGCAGTATCTGAACAGCCAATCAGAATAATCAGATGGCCCAATGGACCAACGAGCTCCGACGCCGATTCAACATTTCGAATTAGCTGAAAAAAGGCGACGAGGACCAACTTCAGCCGACGGTGTGGAACACAATGAGAGAACTTGTGTTCCTGCCTTAATAGTCTTAATGCGGCCCTGAGATTATTCCAAGGCCCACACCAGAAAGTAGTGATGTGACATTTGAACCCAGGCTTCAGAGCTTGTGTTGAGCATAAATAGGTATGTCAGAAGAAGCCTGGAGTCGATGCTTGTGTTGTTAATGTAGAAATCACGTGACCAATGACAAACAAAGCCTCACTTTCTGTCCAATCACGTGCATGATTCACTTTGGGTGTCGGAATGTTCGGACCCAGAATCTGAGTTTACGAGTAGATTTTCATCATCCTGGGTGCATGACTTTCTTCATTTTGATCAACACTATTGGAGATTTATTAATAAATATCCTGACGCATCCAAGCTGAATAATTGTTACAGGAACACAGACTCACAATAAGGTTAGAATGAATATGAGTGTTTATTGAATGTTGTAGATGAAGTAAAAACCTTTTGAACAGGATGAAGATGTGTGGAAATGTTTACTTTATTTATATTAAAAATTAAAAAGACAAATTAAGTACAGTATTCCTTGATCTTCAAATTCAAAAGTTTTCACCCCCTGGCTGTTAATGTGTTGTGTTTCCTTCTGGAGCATCAGTGAATGTTTAAACCTTTTTTAATAGTTGTGTTTGAGTCCCTCAGTTGTCCTCAGTGTGAAAAGATGGATCTCAAATCATACAGTCACTGCTGGAAAGGGTTCAAATATGCAAAAAATGTTTGAAAACTGAAATTTCTGCAAGACCTGGAGGATTTTTCTGAAGAACAGAGCTCAGTTTAACTGCTCAGGACAAACAATGGACCCACAAAACATAAAAAGGCATTGATCATCCAGGTAACCACACATAATATTAAGAATATTATATATTGTATGTAAATGTATGTAAACTTTTGAACAGGGTCATTTTAATAAATTCAGCTATTTTTTGTCTTGTGGACTATATGTAAACATTTATGTAAAATATCTTATTCAGGACAGTACTAAATAAAAATAACATGCATTTTATATGATCCCTCTTGTTTAAATAATTAACATTTTGCAGATTCTACAAGGTGTAAGTAAACTCATGACTTTAGCTGTATAGAGGTTGTTTGCACATTAAGTCATTGCTGCAGCATGAAATGTGGCTGAAGGGCAAGGAGTGATTTTTCTATATCGGAATCCAATCACAAACTCAAAATTCCTGTTTTGTGTCATTTATGGTTGCTCAAATCCATCAAACCGAGAAACCACAAGGAGCTTTTATCGTTTACGTAACTTATATCATTTTTTAACTTTAAAAGTTGGCACCTTTTATAGAGTTTTGCATTTGCGGATACTGAAATGAATATGGATACCTGCTTACCTTATTTGTTTTTGACTTGGTTAAATATTCACATTCTTCATGGTATCGTTTGCAGGGAAGAGAAGATATTTTATCATGATCATTTGGTGTTTTCACTTCAGTTTTGTAGAATTCTGTTCACGATGTTGATCTGG
This sequence comes from Megalobrama amblycephala, assembly GCF_018812025.1. NCBI lineage: Eukaryota > Metazoa > Chordata > Actinopteri > Cypriniformes > Xenocyprididae > Megalobrama > Megalobrama amblycephala. The sequence goes on along the minus strand of NC_063049.1, from coordinate 3,874,010 downwards.
TTACCGTGAAAACAGTGTCACGCGCTGCTGCTTCAGCCATCATGTGGCAGAAAAATAAATAAATAAATGTGTTCAACAAGCTGACAGAAATCGATCCATTTCTTTGTTGGAAGGTGTTGTGTTCATAGTTAACCACAAGGTGGCAGTGAAATGTTGAAGTGTTGAAGTGCTGCTTGGAAAAAGAGAAGGAGAGGTGATGTTCTGAAAAGACAAGTTTGGCATGTGTGAAATAAAAAAGAGCACTGAAGGAATTACTCCGGTCTTGTGTTTAATACTTCAATACACAACAATTGGCGACGATGGTTTCCGTGCCTACGCCTGCATCTTTTCTGCCATGCAGTGGAGAGCCTGCGATTCCTTTTGCTACCTGGCGAAAAATGTTCGAAAATTACTTGCTTGCTATTAATGCTACAGGAGACTCATGGCCGGATGCCAGGAAACGTGCTATTCTACTACACAGTTTGGGGACTGAAGGCCAGAGGCTGTTTTACACATTTCCTAATACTGGAACTACATTTGCAGAGGCAATGTCAGCGTTGGAGAATCATTTTGTCCCAAAGGTGAATGTTGTGGTCGCTCGACATCGCTTTCGCCAGCGTTCTCAACGCGCTGATGAGACCATTTCACAGTTCCTGTCTGCTTTGCGGGATTTATCTTCATCATGTGCTTATGGTGACATGGAAAGTGAAATGCTGCGCGATCAGCTGGTCGAACGATCGTATGCTCCAGCAGTGCGAGACAGACTCCTGCTTGAACCATCATTGACACTTGACACCGCTATTGTTATTGCATGGCAGGTGGAACAAGCGCTCTCTAATTCGGACATGCTCACGGCACAAAGTGCAGTTCAGGCCGTAGCTTCTAAACCCTTTCATCGGAAGAAGCGTGATGCACATTCTAACGGAGCAAAATCTGTGGCTGATACTACACGGCGCGCGAATTGCGCGTTACCGTTGCGGAGCTACAAATCACCTCGCTAATGCTGCCAATTGCCCAGCTGCTCGAGCCAAATGCCGTACTTGTGGTAAGACCGGACATTTTTCTAAAGTTTGCCGTTCTTCTAAGGACGTTCGGGAAGTGGTCCTGGACGTGGTTGTTCTTTTGACTGATACTGTAAATACCTCTGCAGACAAACTTTTGTGCAATGTTCTTGTTACAACGGCAAATGGTGCTTCTATTGAGACTGAATTAGTCGTGGACACAGGCTCTTCAGTGTCAATCCTGCCTGTGGCTGTGTACAAACGACACTTTTCGGATTGTTCACTTACTGCTCCCAAAGTGAAACTGGTTACGTACATGAAAGAGGATATCCCTGGACCAGGGGCGGGTCTACGTGGTGGCCAGGGGGGGCACCGGCCCCCCCTGAAATTCGATTGGCCACCCCAGGTGCCCCCCCTATAAGATGTCTTGTGATTGGTTCATTTTACGGCCAATCAGTTTATAGACTCTACTGAAGTTCGCGATTCAAAGAAGTGCGTTCACACCGGACACGAATGAAGCGGTAAGCGCGAGTGATTTACATGTTAAGTCAATGCAAAATCATCGTCGCTGTACATCTTCATACATTTATAGAAACAGAAGTAAAAAGGATCGTGTTTGAAAGAAAGTGAGTGAGGAGGTCGGACAATCTGATAAGTTGTAAAAAACGGTCTTTACTCAGTTTGAGCTATATATATATATACATATTAAGACTACAAGCTAACTAAAGACGACCAATTGAGATTCGCTGTAATTTACAATTATTTCCCCACTGACAAGTTGTGTTTATTCAGAGGAAGTGTGCAGAAAGCAGTGGGAGACTCTGGGACACATAAAGGAGCGGGAGAGCCCCTCTCATGACGCGAATTCGCGTCTGTTGTGAAGAGATTTTCACGCGCGAATGAAGCGAGTAAACTCAAAGTGTTCCACGTCCAATACGCCGAATAGCGCGATTTATTCGCGCAAGTCGCGTCTGGTAAGAGCATCGAGAAACAACGGTCGTCGCGGACTTGGACTTTTCTAGTCAGCAGCGCAAGTTGTGAGCGCAGCTTTTGCCTTAAGGTCATAAAAACACATTTACGCACTACCATGACTGAGACAGACTAATTAACTTGTGCACTACTTCGGTAAAGTTGGTTTTATATTCGCACATTCAGAATCCGTATTCAATGCCTTGTTAATCACCTACATTGGACATTCGTGACATTCACAAGTAAATTGCCATTAAACAATACTTCCCTATTTTGATCGACTGAAAAATGTTTAAGTTGACAACGTTGGTTGTCAATATATGTCGCTGCTTAAAATTCGCAAACATTAATTTATTGCACATTTTTTGGAAAGTCTGAATTTATCAGAAGTCCGAATTTGCGAATATAAAACCAACTTTACCGAAGTTTAAGCACTGAGGTGAGGAGAGCAATGTCTTGACTTAGATGATTTTGTTAGACGGTTTGCCAGTCACCACAACAGAAGAATCCAGCTGTTTTAGTTGAGGTCTGCCTTCTTTCTTTTTCGATTGTCTTCCTCTCTTTCTGCTACTGTTTTTATTGTTTCTAAACTAAAGACTGTTCTTTAATAGTTACTGAGCACAATTATGGTTCCATATTTTATTTTTAAACTGTGGTGTTTTCATTTGAACTGTTACAGTGCTAAAACTTTAACTCTGGTTACTCAGCTTTTTTGTAAATTAATCTGAAAGAAATGTTGAATGAATGACTATGATGTTTTGGCCAAACCATTTGATTTATTACAGTGGGGGGAATTATTTTTTTTTTTTAATTTATTTATCATTATTTGAAAGAGTGGAATAAAACTACTGTATATTGTAATGCCAAACTAACGTTACTTATTAAAACAAATAGTTGACATCGTTTCTGCTTCTGGGTTTTTAAAATTGCTCATTATTAAATTTCCTTTTATTTTATAAACTTGTTTTTTTTTTTTTTTAAAACACTAAAAATAGTAAACACTGGCTCTCAAATTTAACTTAATGGATATATACAGGGATGACAAAAAACTAAATTAATAAAAAATGTGCTTTATTACTACATTTGTTTACAAGTAACTTTATTCAAGTAAAAAAAAAAATAATAAAATCAAAGATTTATGTAATATACTGTAGAATTTACTTTTTTTTTTGGTCACTGGCGGCCACCCCATTTGGAGGCAGTGCCCCAGCATGGCCCCCCCCACTGAAAATGCTCTAGACACGCCCCTGCCCTGTACTAGGATGTTTACATGCGGACGTCTCACTGAATGAAAAGGTAACCACCGCTTGTTTTTACGTTGTGAAAGGTGGCTCTGCTTTGATGGGCATGGACCTAATTCGAGCCTTGAACTGTTCTTTTCACTTTGGTACTGTTACTGCTCCTAACGAACTACATGCACTCGTTGGTGAAACTATTTCTGCTCCAGATACTTCTGTGGGGTGCGTGAAAGGCTTTGTTCATAAGCCTACAGTCAAACCTGATGCTACTCCAGTTCGACAGAAGCTTCGTCGACTTCCATTCTCCGTTCGACAAGCTGTTTCTGCAGAACTGGACTCATTACTGCAAAATGGCATAATTGAGAAAATAGATTCTTCCCCATGGATTTCACCTATTGTTGTCACCACGAAGAAAGGAGGTAAAATACGTCTCTGTGTTGATCTGCGCGAGCCAAATAAGGCCCTGATTGTTGACAGCCACCCTCTGCCGCATATGGACGAACTGTTGAGTGAATTAAGAGGCACATCAGTGTTCACTACAATTGACTTAGCGGCTGCTTACCATCAGCTTACCTTACACGAGGAGTGCCGGGACATCACTGCGTTTATTACGCATGATGGTCTCTTCAGGTACTGCCGGGTTCCATATGGCCTTGCTTCCGCGCCATCTGCGTTTCAAAAAATGATGGAAACTGTCCTGAAAGGCATACGTGGGGTGAGGAACTACCTGGATGATATTATAGTATACGGTGCCACCCAGGAAAGTCATGATGCGACGCTGCGCTCAGTCATGCAGCGCTTGTCCGACGCAGGACTACAACTGAACTGGGACAAGTGTACGTTCAGCCAGTCATCCTTAAAATTCCTTGGACATGTCATTTCCAAACATGGAATTTTCCCAGATGAGGAACACAAGTCCGCGATCATTGAGGCTCCTGCGCCACACGATGTTGCTTCCTTGCGCTCATTTCTGGGACTGATTTCATGGTACAGCAAGTTCTTGCCGAACTTCGCTTCTGTTGCTGAGCCGTTGCGTGCGCTACTTAGAGATGCGTCAACTTCTAAATTTGAATGGACTGTGTCTGCTGAACGCAGCTTCAAAGAGCTGAAAGAACTGCTTTCTGGAAGTCAGGTGCTTGCGTTGTTTGACCCTTCCCTCCCCACTATAGTGTCGACTGACGCTTCTGACTATGGATTGGGGGGGTGTTTGACACAAATACACCCAGACCGTGTAGAGAGAACTGTAGCGTTTGCTTCTAGAACCCTTACTGCTGCCGAAAGGAAATATTCTACGGTCGAGAAGGAGGCGTTGGCTTGTGTCTGGGCCGTAGAAAAATGGCGGCCGTATTTGTGGGGTCGACACTTTACGCTCAGAACTGATCATTGTGCGCTCACTACACTATTGGCAACCAAAGGCATTGGCCGGGCCGGTATGCGGGTCGCCCGGTGGTCGGCACGCTTGCTTTGCTACACATATGACGTCATCTACCGACCTGGACGTCTTAATTGTGCTGCAGATTGTCTATCCAGGCTGCCATTACCGACAGGAAATGATAGTGCTGCTGTGGAACCAGAGATGGTTGCTTTCGTTACTGGACTGCCTACATTGTCTGTCGAGGATTTCATGGCTGCTTCGGAAGCTTGTCCTGAGTTAACCCAGCTGCGCTTGCGAATCGGGCAGGGCTGGCCGAAAAAATGCTGTGACCTGGATCCTGTTCTGGTGCCCTTCTTTCGCATTCGTGATGAACTGTGTGTGGATGGTGTGCTAGTGAGGAGAGGTGAACATCGTGTTCTTGTTCCTTCTACATTGCGCTCTAAGATGATAAGCCTAGCACATGAGACACACCAAGGAATTGTCCAGACGAAACAGAGGCTGCGTGAATTATTCTGGTGGCCTCAGATGGATGCTCAAGTACAGTCGGCTGTCTCTTCCTGCTTAACGTGCCAATTGAATGACAAATCGGCTAAAACAGCACCGGCTCCGCTTCAGCCTGTCAGCCTGCCATCTGGACCATGGCAGAAACTAGCGATCGATATCGTTGGACCTTTTGAGAGAGGACCTTCTGATTGTCGTTTTGCCATTTGTCTGGTGGATTACTATAGTAAGTGGCCTGAGGTAGCATTTTCTCAGAATGTCACTGCTGAGGTGGTCACATCATTCCTCCAATCAGTTTTCAGTAGAGAGGGAAATCCACAGTGTGTTGTGACTGATAACGGGCCTCAATTCCTCTCCAGTGTGTTTGCAGCATTCTTAAAGGAGAGAGGAATAAGTCACATGCGTAGTACGGTCTATTTTCCACAATGCAATGGGGCTGTGGAGAGGTGGAACAGAGTCCTGAAAGAATGCATCCTCTCTGCGGAACAGATGGGGAAACCATGGAAACATGCAGTGACTGAGTTCTTGCAAAGCTACAGAGCTACCCCTCACAGTACTACAGCCGTTTCACCTTCTGAGCTTCTCCATCATCGCAAAATGCGTACAAAGCTGAATGTTTTTCCTGTTGGCCCCAAAAGTGACAAATGTGCTAGAGTGAAAGAGACTGTGAGTAACAAACAGTGCAAGAGTAAAGAGTACACTGACAAAAGACGTGGTGCCAAGTACCACACTTTCAAACCAGGAGACCAGGTGAGAGTGAAACAACCTGGGCATGTGAAGAAGGGTGTTTCTCAGTTCTCACCACCACTGAACATTGAGCAACAAATCGGAAAGAGTACTTTCGTTCTGAGTGACAAAAAGAAATGGAATGTATTGAAACTAGCTCGCTTTACAGCCCCTGTTACCACATAGAATGAGAACTTGCAAGCACCAGTGACATTTAATCTTAGGAAAAGTAGTAGAGTGCGTAGAATGCCAACGTGGTTGAAGGAATATGATTTAAAGTGAAGTGAAGTGAAGTTGTACATGCATGAAAGAAAAAAAAGTAAAGAAAACATGCATCTTTGTTTGGTTATGTTGTGAGCTTGTGAACAGTTGTAATTGCTTAAATACTTAAAACTGTGCATTAGAAAGAGTAAAACAAGGTCAGTTACATTGGTTAAGTTGTTGTGAGTTATTAACAAGTACACAGTAATTTTACGTGATTTTGTTACCTTACAAGAGTAACTTTGTTCTGAATACTAATCTGTGATATGAAGAATCTTTCAAGTAAGAGGGGAAATGTTGTGTTCATAGTTAACCACAAGGTGGCAGTGGAATGTTGAAGTGTTGAAGTGCTGCTTGGAAAAAGAGAAGGAGAGGTGATGTTCTGAAAAGACAAGTTTGGCATGTGTGAAATAAAAAGAGCATCGAAGGAATTACTCCGGTCTTGTGTTTAATACTTCAATACACAACAGAAGGGTGTAAATGTAACTGTAGTTTTAATGTTGTCTTTGTAAATATTCACTTTCTCATATGACCACGGAGGAGAATCGGAGTGGCATTCAGCGGACAGACACTTTTTTACAGTCTATGACAGACACCGACACATTCATGTATTCATTTAAAAAAAAGACAACCAAAATCAAACCAGAAGCTCATGAACAGGTCTGAAGTGGATGTGTGCAGGTTATACTCATTCACAAGTCGAGTGAGAGTCAAACTCGCAAATGTAATGTTAATTATTACACCAAACAAAAGACAACACTTTCAAAAACACTCAGCAATGTGATTATTTTATTGAGTGATAGGCAGTGGGTTAAATCAGTGACATTATTAGATTTACTATACAGCGTCTCCCCGTCACCTCCTCAGTCTGCTTCCCTTAGTGTGTTTTTACACATAGAAAAGGCAAAAATTGTATTACACCGTCCAGTTTTTCCCTGAACGATGATCTGAGCTCCTGTTGCAATTCTCGATTCAGCATAAATGATCTATAATGGCGACATTTTTCACAATCATGACAGAAACTCAAAACAATGGCCTTAACGTCACTAGCAGAAAGGCAGCGCGACACAAACCCAGACTAGAACTGAACGCGGCGTGATGGCAGCTTCACATCCTCTATATCTTCCTCCTCGATGGCAGGAAAGTCTTTCAATTCAGTGGAAAAATCTCTCCTCTTCATAACATAAGGATCACGTCCAACATATGTTACGCTCCATGATTGTGTCATCTGTTTTCTGTTCTGTGTACTGTTTTTTTTTTCCTTTTCTCTGTGTGTCTCTCTGCTGCTCTACCAGGTGCTGGAGAGAGAGAGATGATTGCTCACACCTGATGCTCGTTGTGGATTCACGCTCAAAAGAAGCTCCCAGACTCATTCACACTGAAGCCTGTCTTCCAGAGTGTTGTGTCCAGTTATATGTTCAGATTCAAGCTCAGATCTAATAAGTCTGAATGAGCAGAAGTCAGAAACTAGACAAGACCTGGTAATAGAGATTATTCAAGAATTATATTCACTTAAACAAAATAATATAAAAGTAGAGTTTTTGTGGGTTCCGGCTCATATTGGCTTAAGAGGAAATGAAAAGATGTTTTAGCTAAAAAGGCAATAGAACGAAAAGTGGTTGATATACAGATTCCTTTTAGTAGGTCAGAGATTAAATCAATAATCAAAAATAATATTCTGAAAATATGGCAACATCAGTGGGATTCAGATATAAAAGGTAGATATTTGTTTCAAATTTAGCCAATAGTGGGTAAAGGAAGAGTGTCAGGTAGGAGTAGATCTGAAGAGACCATAATTACTAGATTAAGATTGGAGCATACAAGATTGAACAGTACTGTGCACTTAATAAGCAAACATCCAACAGGTCTATGTGAGGAATGTTAATGAAACAGTTGAACATGTAATAATGCAGTGTAGGAGATACATTGTTGAAAGGAATGAATTAAAGAATGAACTAATGAATAAGAGTGAGCAGTTTACGATAATAAATTTATTAAAACCAGGTAGAGATATAATGTCAATAATGTTAAAATTTTTGGGAAGTACTGGTTTACACAAGATATAGATAGTTTTTATTTATTTATTTATTTTTTCCTGACATGAGGCTGAGTGTGGACGGAGGAGCTGAACACGCAGCGCCGGATGAAACTCTATGAAGAATCTATGAGGGTATAGGAATAAAGAGTGATTGTATTGGTAGTTTGAGTAAGAAATCATAGGGAGAGTGTCAATGGTCATTTTGTGTGATAGGTGACGGTAATGCACTTAAATGTCTGCGATCCGCCGTGAAGAAGAAGAGTGTTGTGTCCCTCACCTGCTCTGTTTGTTGCTCTGAATTGAGTGTAAATAATTGTGTAGAGACGGTGTACTTTTCTACAAAGTTAATAGGTTTATTGTAGCCTAAAGAGTTTAACCATCTACTCATTGTTATCTTCATGCTCAAATGTGCTGGAAGCTGTAGGGAGGGGGGTGCCTATTTAATTTTTGTATTAAATGTTCTCCTGTTTTTGGCTAGTTAGGGAGTTAGCGTACATTTCTGTTGCTTATTTGTTTTCCTTTGGTAGTTAAAGTAGTTTTACTCCTTAACTATTCAGAGGGGTACTTTTTGTTTGTTACTGTGCTGTTACCCTCTCCTGAAGTCTGTTTTGCTTCCTTTAGATTTAGTTTGTCTATACATATATATGCGTATGCACCATGAGTTTGTTAATCTAAATGCCATTGGCTCGTGTGATTGTACTATATATCTTAGTTGTTTTTAAGTGATATAACAGATTCTATAAACAACTATAAGAGATCATTTTCGGCTTTCCCCGGCACTCTGCACCACCATAAAGCGAAACCGGAAGTGTATATGCGTACACTCACTGATCGAAAATCCAAAATGGCGGCCCCGTGCAGCTAGTCCATTGATACACCGTTTACAATTTGATCAGCATATCATAGTTGGTTAAATGAAGCCCAGGTGCCACCTACAGGCCTATTAGGTGAACTGTAGGCTAACAAAAAGTATTATCCAAACACATTATTTACTTCAACATAATCTTTGATCAGTTTAATGCATCCTTGCTGAATGAATTTTTTTTTTTTTTCCAATACAAAATCCTACTGACCCTGAACTATTGAACAGTACAATATATTGAAATATTTTATAGAACAATGATCAATTCTAACTGCATCAGAACACATTAAATAGAGCATAAATCAATCCTCTCGGACACATCAGTGAATCTCCTCATGATCTCTGATCTTCTGGATCTTCTGGATCTTCTCTTTCATCACAGTCTCCAGCATTACAGAGCCTCGACTTGATCAAAGTTTCCACTTCTGATGCTGTGACCTGGATGTTTTTTGTTCCAGCATCTAAAGTGAGAAGAAAACAATGATTAACATGTAAATGTAAAAAACAAAACAAGGGTTATCCCAAAGTACACACTTATATAATACATACATGTTTTCCTACTGTTAGGACATTTCCATCTAATTCCACATAATTTATTCACTACCATTTTGGCCAGAGTGGAACAAGTGGCCAGGGCAGAGCAGGCTGGACAGGCGGCATTGTAGACGGGCTTGAAGATCCCCATGGTAGTGATGGGAAGTTCGGTTCTTTTCCACGAACCGGTTCTTTCGGACAGTTCGATTCAATAAACTGGTTGAAGAAAACGGTGACTGACTGACAAGCATGAGTCTGGAGAAACAGGCGTTTATTTATTTATTTATTCTCAGTGTTCAGAAACGTAGCATGTGTTGTTATTGTGTTAATACTAACTAAAGTACCTAATTATGTTAAATAGACTACTTATTTTGTATGAAAACTAGCACATTAGTTACTTATGCATTTAAAATGACCGTTGTCTCAGTGCTACGCAAGCTCTCTCTCATAAACACAAACACACGCGCACACAGAAAGGAAAGATCATTGTAAAATGAAAATTGATGTTCTAGGTTTAAAATTTGTTCTTGCTTGTGTTATTTTTCTGTCAAAAAGCATTTTGAATTGTCCATCCGTGTTTTTAATTTGTTAAATGACGGATGCTTTACACAACCCCTTGTGTAATTGTTATGTCAGACTTCTGCTTGATATTCTTGAATATTCGATTTGTTTTGCTCTTGTGGGTCCTTTCGATTCATTGTCAACTGTTTTCTATAAATATGTTTGTATTGGCTAACCTTTATTCAGTGAATTTTGTCTTGTTTATAATGTACAGTGATCAAATTAAAAGAAGGATGTTACAAATAGAAACCCTCTTTCTGTGGGATTTAGTATCATATTCGGATATTGGAATAATAAATTATTAGTATTTTAAGTGAATCACATGTAAACTCAATGTTTACTGTTTTCTAAAGTTTTCTTAATTTTAGACTAGTTTTCATTACAAAACCTGTATAAACAACTGTCAGGTTAGTCGTAGTATGTAAATATAGCCTTAAAATTGCAAACAAAACAATTATTTTAGTCCATATTAAATAATTGAATGCGATTAACTTGTGGTTGTCAGTTTGTATAAGCACACATTATGCAATGCAACATTAATCATGAATTTAAAAACATGCTTTTGAGCAGGTGTAGTGACATTTTTGAATTGGGTCAAATTAAAAAAAACTTTAACACAAAAACTACACACACACACATTACTAAAGGATCCTTATCTATGGCAGTTTCAGTTAGGACCTCATTTAGGACAAAAGCTATTAGAATGATGTTTCTTAAGCACATTATCTTAACTATGGATAAGAAAAAGGTATTACAGAAACATCCTAACTCAACAAAACATCCTAAAAACTGTCTTAACTTTAGGATAACCCCACTGGTGTCCTGCAAAATTATTTGAAAGCCCAAAAAATAAATAAAAAATCACATAACAATAATGTAAATAACCCTCAGTTATTTGAATAGTTTAGTTTTTTGGTTCACTTTATTAGTATAATAAATCATGTATATTTTAGTGTGTGTTTTAGCATTAGTTGTGCATTCATATAGGGACTTTTATTTTGAAGTGTAGTTTCGCGGGAGAACAGAAGATGAAAAGCCAATGGACACACAAATGAACAGAAAGATAATTAATGTATTTCATGTGACATCACAGAGTGGAGCGGTCTCCATCTGTAAGACTGAACTGTAACATGAGTCTATCTGCTGTGCTGTGGTCTGATAACAGCAAATCACAAAGAAACAGATTAAAGGTGCCCTAGAATTTTTTTTAAAAAGATGTAATATAAGTCTAAGGTGTCCCCTGAATGTGTCTGTGAAGTTTCAGCTTAAAATACCCCATAGATTTTTTTTTTATTCATTTTTTTTAACTGGCTATTTTGGGGCATCAACACTGTTGGAGAGATTTATAAAGAATGAAGTTGTGTTTATGCATTATACAGACTGCAAGTGTTTAAAAATGAAAATAGCGACGGCTCTTGTCTCCGTGAATACAGTAAGAAACGATGGTAACTTTAACCACATTTAACAGTACATTAGCAACATGCTAACGAAACAGTTAGAAAGACAATTTACAAATATCACTAAAAATATCATGATATCATGGATCATGTCAGTTATTATCACTCCATCTGCCATTTTTGCTATTGTTCTTGCTTGCTTACCTAGTCTGATGATTCAGCTGTGCACAGATCCAGATGTTCTGCCCTTGTCTAATGCCTTTCATAATGTTGGGAACATGGGCTGGCATATGCAAATATTGGGCGTACATATTAATGATCCAGACTGTTACGTAACAGTCGGTGTTATTTTGAGATTCACCTGTTCTTCTGAGGTCTTTTAAACAAATGAGATTTATGTAAGGAGGAGGAAAAAATGGAGTTTGAGACTCACTGCATGTCATTTCCATGTACTGAACTCTTGTTATTTAACTATGCCAAGGTAAATTCAATTTTTCATTCGAGGGCACCTTTAATGTTTTACAATATCCCACAAACCCTGATCGTCCTCAGTAATGATCACTGCTATCGTAGGGTTGACACAATGACATCATCCCGTAAAATACAGGATTTAAAGATTAAATTATGTGTATCAAATCAGTTCAGGATGTGATTTATCCCATATTTTACACAGATCCACACATACTTAAATAAACAAACAAGCATTCTGCAGTGTGGATGATACTAATAGCAATAATGATTAAATAAATTTCACAAGAAATAACAGTGAAGCTCACTATTGTGCAGGAATGCATTTTAGCATCTTTGTTTTCATAGCGAAAATCTGTGTGTGTGTTTTTTTTTTTTTTTATATATATATATATAATATATAATATAATATATATATATATAATATAATATATAACAACTGGAGCTCACAACCGCCTTTTGAACACAAGACACTCTCTGGATATTGGGGCTGAATGGGGAAAAGTTATCAGATTAATTGTCAACTCAATCTTGTGTCTCGTCACACCTCTATAAAACACTACGGCTGGTTTCACAGACAGGGTTTAGATTAAAGCCGCGGTTATGCTGCAACGGTCATGATATGATGTCATGGTCTACAGTGTCTTTTTTAATAAACATGAATTCAACATATAACATATAGTAATATGTGGTCTGACACATTAAGAATCTGCAGTGGAACACAGTCTGTCAGGCTCCAATCAGAGGACGCATGTTTATGATGTCATCATGTAGACATCTTAAAAAGTATTTTACAGTATTATCAAATACAAATGACAAAATCCTATTTTATATTTGAAATGCATATTTGAAACACATGTATCATAAGTACTGCCCCATCCCTGTTCGTTTTGACCTCCACCTGTTGAAACTTCCCATCAATGCAATGCTCACGGTCGACTGGTTCCCTCATTTATAAATCCCAAGCGTATCCTTAACATCCGCGGGGGAATGGTTACCCTCCTCCTTCTCCTTGGCGGCCTTGGATTCGTCTCATTTCTGAACTCTTGTGCCCTACTGTAACGAGGTTAGTAGATATGGGAAGAAGGAGGCGGGAACCGGCGAACGTTCAACAAAAGTTTAATATAAAATAAACAAAGAACAAAACGAAAGTAATGCCGACAGACCCTCGCGGACGTCTGCCGGCCACACAAACATAATAAAACATAACATAAAGTCCAGGCCTGGTCCTCTCTCGTCCTTCACTGATGTCGCTCCTCCTTTTATGCCTCCGGAGCTCCTCCGTGAGAGACTCGAGGCCGGCACGCCTCGCAGGTGACGCTCATTATCACTCGCGTCACCGGCCTCGCGCCGTTCCCTCACGGCTCTCGCCCGCCCTGCTCGTCACATACCCCCAACGCCCCTCGCAGGCCGGGGGGTACTCCCGCGACTGCGCTTACTCCCCCCCGGGGCCTGTCTCGGCGGCCGCAGCACCTGGGGGTAAGGACAGACGAGACGAGAGAAAGGAGACGGAAGCAAGGGAGCGACAGGACGAGAGAGGGGAGAGAGGAAAAAGAAAGAAAGAAAAAAAAAAAAAAATTCTTGGTCCGGTTCCCAGACACACTGCCGCTCGGTCCTCAGCCAGCCGGGAGGCTCTTCCTCGCGGTGCCATGCGGTGGCACTGGACGCTCGGTGGACGGCCCGATCCTCGACCGCCTCCTGGCGGCCGGCGATGGCTCCTCCGACTGAGGGCAGCCGGCAGCGAGTCCCCCGTCCCCTGCTCCTCCCCTTCATGGCGGACGGCAGCAGGCTCCGGCCCACGGCAGACGGCGGCGACTCCTCCGCTCCCTCCAGGTCCAGGACGGCAGCCACCCCACCTCGTCCCAGGAGCACGGCATCCGGGTCTCCGTCCCACCTTTCACAAGGCTCCAGCACCACCGCCTCGGGCAGCCTCTCGCGGTCTACACGCACTCCCGCGCTGCCCGAACTCCGCAGCACCGCGATCCCCCTCAGCAGCGAGGGCTCTTCGACAGCATGTCCCTCCTTCCTCCCGGGTTTCGGCACCAATGTAACGAGGTTAGTAGATATGGGAAGAAGGAGGCGGGAACCGGCGAACGTTCAACAAAAGTTTAATATAAAATAAACAAAGAACAAAACGAAAGTAATGCCGACAGACCCTCGCGGACGTCTGCCGGCCACACAAACATAATAAAACATAACATAAAGTCCAGGCCTGGTCCTCTCTCGTCCTTCACTGATGTCGCTCCTCCTTTTATGCCTCCGGAGCTCCTCCGTGAGAGACTCGAGGCCGGCACGCCTCGCAGGTGACGCTCATTATCACTCGCGTCACCGGCCTCGCGCCGTTCCCTCACGGCTCTCGCCCGCCCTGCTCGTCACACCTACAAGTACAAAAGTTACACAAAATTGGATATTTTGTTTTAGAATATCACTAACGTTAAAGCAGGAACCCTTCAGTGACACTCACATGATTGAACATTTATTTTAGCACAGCTGTCTTGCCATAAAAGTGATCGTCTGTCGAGTGCTGCCAATTTAGCAGTTCTTCCCGACTTCCACGCCCTTTTGAGACTTTTTTAAAAAGCCTAGCGACAAATCTAGATTAACTTCTTGGACACACATTATCTAGATTCCGTGACTCGCCCACTGATCTTTATTTAATTAATTTAGATCAGTGGACTTGCTATTAATTATTTAGTGAACAGTTTTAGCTACTTTAAGCTGAAAACAATTTGCAACACTGTGCGCTGCATGTTCATTTTCAATCATAATTTATAACATAACTATTCATAACAAAATTTATGGCTGGGTTATACATAAAATAAATAAAAAATCTCTCTTGCAATTATCTTAATGACTATACATTATTTTACAGTAATGCCAAATTACCTTTCAGTGAGACTGTCTTCTCGGTGCTCATTTGCCAGAGTTGCTTGTCCTATCAATCTATCAAAGTTAGCATTCGTCTGTGATCTTAAACTTATGAGACGTGATCTGTACCTCTGATCTGACATGATCTAACAGCATGAGCGCTGATCTTTCTCCATGATGACTGTAGCTATGTACTCTATGCAGACCATGTTTGTTGTGGCAGGGTTTCCCAGAGTCACATAAAATATTTTGCATGTAATTATGTTTTTTATTATGTACCTATTGTAAAACATCATATTCAAGACTTTAACTATATAATTAACTATGTACATCATATAACGCATGAAACCAAACATCTAGAAATGCATTAAGTCTTTTTAAATAATAAAATCTTTATAAATTAATGTATTACTAACCATATGTTATATGATGAACAACTACAAGAGTATAAATGCATATTAATAAATTAATTTTAAATTGTACAACATGGCATTATATATAATTTATAAATAATGGTAATTAATATGCCAGAGGGCAGAATATCAAAGAGATTTCATCTGTGATAAATACAACCCAATTACCCTTTGCATAAGGAACTCCATACCAATGCAGTCAACATCATACAAACACAAGCTAAAAATACATAATTGACAAAACTAGAATTACCAACTAGATTACAATGGCTTATACCAAAACACAGAACTTAAAACTACTGTTAAAAAATTATGTCACAAAACATAAAACTTCAATATTACCACAGTCTATGGATGAACCACTAACTGCAGGAACATAATTGTCATCTGAAGAAAGTCAACACCCATGTGATCCCTGGAGACATCTAAAGCATTGGAGTTGATGAACATCACCTTCAGTTAGACTAAGCAGACTTTCAGGAACATGAATGTCCTCTCTCCATAGAGGATCAGCATTATGGTTCTCAGTTGGGTCCCTTTCTTGTGCCATTGCTGGATCTGGGGCATTGACAGGGTCTTCAAATATACCCTGAATGACTCTCAAGGGCTTGTTCTGCAACCGCGACATGCTCGGACAAACAGCTGTACTGGAGTGCTAAATCCCTCAGTGTGCAGGCCATGATTATTCCAGTGACGACGGAAAACTCTGAGATCCATGTTTTATACACATGCTGCAAAGCCCACATGTCCAGTTCATTGTCAGGATCAATGATCCCCTCCGACTCCAGTAATGTAAAGAGGCCATGGTTACACATTGATCATGCCGGACCAAAGATCACCTCAAAATCTCTCGATCCTTTGATTGTGTGTACTCTGACCTCTGAGATCACTCCTGGTGCTCATTCCATGGAAGACATTCATGAAGACACACATCAATGTTCCCTCCACCGTAATCACAAACGCTCATGATGGCACACCATACTGGGTGACTGCTGTGTAGAAATGTTGCAGGACTGTACTGCTGCGATTGTTGTTTGATGCAACAAGGAAACCACAAGCGGACTGTAGCCATCAATCAATCCATGAATCACAATCCGCCACCTTTGAAAGCAAAATATTTTTTAATTATCATGCAGCTCTTCCTCTAGTATAATATGAATATGAAGGAAGATTACATAGCTGATAAAGTCATCAAGCCTTTTGGGTTTTGTAACTTTACAATGGATATACAATGCAATACTTTGACACAAAATCTTACTATGAGTCTATATAATATGTATTACAAAAATTACATATATTACAATATTTATTACAATATAATTACATACATTACAATATTTGTCAACATTAAGGATGTATGGCTTCAACACAATTACAACAATTACCAATCTAAACAACTGTACACATATATAAATGTGATTTTAATTACTTTTAGTGTGACTTCTGCAGATGTACAGAAAATGAATCATTACCTTATGAGTTTGTGATAACCGTTTATCTGCCAGAGAGTTTGGGCCAGCTACGCTGTATTTTCTGCATTGTAGTCTTTGTGATGTTGCTCTCAAAACTGCTGCATCTGGATTGGTTTGAAACATACTCGCCCTCACCCTCCTCCTTTGTTCAAGTACACCTGCTGAGTTTAACTGAGCCCTCACAGATTCAGGTGCAAGCAGATCATTTTGACCGTCAACTTCGATGACCATACTGTCAAGCTCCTGATCTGTAATCTGTGACACATTGAGTATTTCAGGGATTTGCCTTAAATTTAATTCCAGACCCCACCAGAAATTCTAGTTGTGGTCTGGTTATATCATAGGATGGGGGACCTATACCACCATGAATCAATGGTACTTGATACCCTCCTGCACCTTCTGGAAGCATAGAAAAAAACAGATAGCATTTTCTGTAAGGTGTTCAAACAAACTCGCATGTAGACTAAATAGTTGAAATGTGCATTATGGACTAGTGAATAATTTCTGCCCATTAACAATTTGACTGGCAAACTGGAGAAGCTGCAGGTAAGATTGGTGTTCAAAACAAATATTATTCAACATAAATTGGGGATAAATGTCAGCTATCCCCATTAAATTGCTATAATGAATTAAAGTGTGCAACAAATAAATATAATCAATGACATTAAACTACCTTGAGTATTAGTCTTGCAGGATCTGAATGAACTCCGATAGAAGACTGATGAGCTCTTGTGCAGAAGCAGTTACACATAGATTTGGCAACACTGTTTCCAATCTATGAGCACACAACATAAAAAAAATGTTCAAGAGACAAAAATATAGATTAAGTCCACATCTGGTCTGGATGCCATTCTTCAGCAAAATACGCACAGTATCATTACTCAAATAATGGGAAAGTGGAAACAAACTTTCACATTAGTCTTGTTCAAGAAGTCACATGGACATTCTAATTGGCTTCTTTATTGTCAGAATTACATTATTTCAAGGCTAGGAATGATTCAGAACACTACCAACAATAGTTACATGAAATGAAAACCCAAATGTTAGTGGAAATCATAACTACAGCTTAACTTTCCTGTTTGTCATGTACATGTGCAGATTAACATGCCTGATTAGCCTACCTTACAATTGTTGCTTTACCGTTGACAAAATGTGATCCTGCACTAAAAGTGATCCTGCACTGTACCAGTTACACTGAGAATCTTTAATGCGTACCGTTTTATAAGGTTGACAATGTATGATAGCATAAAATTAAGTTATTTTACTAAATTTGGGAGGCACAAAATCAGTGCAAGAGGAAGCCGGTATACAAGGCGTCTCTCACCTTTATCCCGTGACAAGTTTCACAGCATCCCTCCATCACCCCATCACCTCACTGGCTGGTTTCTATCCCAGTTAAGGAGGGAGAGTACTCTGTGTTTGGGCCAAAGCTCAGAGCCCTCCCCCGGACAGCATGCCAAATACGCATAATTTCTATTCAGATTACTTTATTTTGATTTCACGTACATGTAAACTTGTGGAAATATTAATTATAAACTCCTGTGGTGAAAGCAGCAGTACACTTTCCTAGTTTGCAGAAGCACTTCTAATATTATGTTTCCAAAATTGCATGCATGAAAATTCTTTAATTCTTTAAATATATTTTAACGATTACCTTAATAGGCCATAATGATTTATACACGTGATAACCATACCTAATATGACCTGGATTCTTTTCCAAAGATGACTTGTGCCAATAAATATCCATGTACACCAGACAGAGCTGACACTTTTATCTTTTACTTTATTTTGAAAATGAAAATGTATTTATATTTTAATAATACAGGTTTGTTGTAAATGTCATTTTATTTATTTATTTATATTTTAGATTGAATGTGTCAATTGCAAAGGCTGTTGTCACTGAAATTGCATGAGCAGAATAAACTTTAATTTGTCTGGGATCCCAAGACCCTGTGTAAATGTGTGTTTAAGTGTTTTTTTTTTTTTTTTTAATATTTCATATATGTCATGACTTTTCAACACAGAATCAGTCACTCTTTTTTATTCATATTCATCACTTAATCCCTTGTTCATCGCTTATGTTTTACTCATAATTTACTTGGAAAATTTCTGAAGTGTCTCAAACACAGAATTAGTTGCAGGAATTGGTGGTGGTGGTGGGGGGGGGGTATGCTGAAATAATATTAAAAAAAAATCTCATGATGTCAACCTGAGTGGGAGCAGCCAAAGCACTACAGTAACAACACTAACCCTCAGAGAAACATGCAAGAGGTCAGATAAGTTTGGCATATAGCCTACAGGGTTCATTTATGACATTTACGCTTGACCAAGACAGACAGGTTATGCTAAACAAACAAAGAAAAAAAACATTAATTATTTTTAACCATGTCAAATAATTATTTCACTTGTTGCCGATTACATTCCCCTCCAATGTAGTTCTTATAGTATTATGAACCGTTGCGCTCTGTCACACTGCCTGTTTCCCCTTTTGTGTCCTTAAACATTCATTTAAAACTTAGTTCTGTTTTTTTTAGCTTGTTTATTGTAAACCATGTCACATAGCAGCTTTTAGACATTGTTCTGTTTTTTGTTATAAGTCAGAAGTGACAAAGAGGCAGCCTCACACTATATAAAGTCAATGGAGACGGTTGGATTGTTTCCCCCCCGGTGGGCGTGGTTTTCAGATTATGACGCGTCACTCTCGCTCTTGTTACATGTTCACTCTGTTTTGGACTTCTGTGTTGCACTATTTCCCGCCAATAGTTTGTTACCATAGTTACTGATCACCTTCATTATCACCACCAGCTGTGTTCAATCACCCACCTCGTTTGCCTGTGTATATAAGCCTTGTGTTTTCAGTTCTGTGTTGTCTGGTATCGTTCGTGATATGTGTGGTTCTGCTTCCTGTTTACCAGTTTGTGGATTTCCTTGCCTGTGGATCTATTAATAGACTGTTATTGTTGAATCTTCTTCATTGTGCATTTGTATACAACCACTACTGTAACATGTCTATAGTTTCATGTTCAAAAGTCAAATAATTTTCCCCCCAACATTTCTTATTTGTATATTCAAAAAATATTTAAAACAATATCATAAACGTTCTGTGTAATTTAATTTGAATGGTTATAGAGTCTTATTTTTCTAATTGAATTTGAAATAAAAGATGAAGCATACATTTAATTAATGATTAAAAAATGCCTTTTAAAAGATAAAAAAAAAATCTTTTAATGTTTATCAACTTTTTAAATAATTTTAAAGACAAGTCTTATGTTTTCATATCCAAGGCTCTGTCTGTTTTTTTAAATTAATTATACTGTATTATAATAACTCAACAATTATAGTTTCCAGGTCTGTGCCACAATACTAACACAATGGCCAATCAAAAATAACCCCAAAATAGAGTGACCTTTAACCTTCAGGGGGTAAAACATCAAGACCTCAGCAACAGTTTAACAGTATCCCCATTCCACGGTAAAACCACAGACTTGGCAACACTGAAATTGATCTAGTCTTCATTCCTTTTGACAGGTTTTGAGTCAGTTTTGTGCTGGACATTTTTACAGGATCTGGCAACCCATGACACACACCTCATGTCATAAATGAAGGTGAAAGTACATCTTCAGATTTGCCATTTTAAACAGATAGAATTGATCATTTACCAGACAGAATATCTTTAAAACTGTAATAGAGTCGTTTATAAAAGTTTAGGCAGGAATTTATGTGTATCTACTCGATGGAAAAGCTGTAGGATTTCTTTGAATCGGTATATATGATATTCTTCAACCTAAAGAAAATGAACAATGTTACTTGTGTGTTTAATGCTGACTGTGATTGTGTAAAAGTCTAAAGAGCATTTGTGTTTACATGTGACTAACTTCATGTATTTGAGTGATGGTGATCTATTTCTCCAGCTCAAGATCATTCAGATGAGTTATAAAAGCTGTTTGATTACTTTAGTTTCTGTGATTGTTTGTCACTTATGTCTAGAGTCAGAGGTGGAGATCAAACTGTTCAGATCCATCATGGACGACACACAAACATCCAGAAATGAAGATTATTTTACACAATACAGGTACTTTGAGTAACTCATTAAATATAATTTTATGTTATAGTGTCTACAGATTTTTTTGTTTTGTTTTTTAAAAAGTTTAACATTTATTGAAAACAATAACCATCCTTGAGTGCTTTTCATATTTTAATTTTTTTATTTTTTAATGCATATTATCTTGAGATGATTGTAATCATAAATGATGTTCTGTTTTAGCTTAGTTCATCAGAAGAGATCAGAACCAGAGCCCAGCTGTGTGTCTATGAAGAGTGATGCGTCTTTGAATCGGCCATAGAGTTTAAGAGTGGAGATACACGGAATGTCCTCAGGTATAACATTTCTATAAAAACATGATTATAGTATGACATTCTATATTAATATGTATTTTCTACAAGAGATAGGACAATCTTCTTGAGCTTACTTTGTGGGTATTTTTATCTTTATAATGTAAAACACATTATAGTTATTACTTTAATGAGAAATAAAGAATTGAGTTGTTGAATACAGTAATTTGAAGTATTCACATTAATCTCTCTCTGTTTTAGCTCAGTTCATCAGAAGAGATCAGAACCAGAGTCTATGAAGAGTGATGCGTCTATAGATCAGCCAATACATTTAAAGAGTGGAGATACACAGCCTGATCTCAGGTAAAACATTTCTATAACAGATATTTGAATTTGAATATATGATACAGAACTAGGCATTGTTCTCATTAACCCATGTAATAATGTGGAGTTTTTATTTTACAGCCGTAAAGCCTACTGCCTCAACACATTTAGATCAAACCTGAGGAAGAAGTTTCAGTGTCTGAATGAAGGAACAGCAGCGCAGGGAAACACAACACTCCTGAATGAGATCTACACAGAGCTCTACATCACAGAGAGTGAAAGTGGAGAGATCAATAATGAGCATGAGGTGAGACAGATTGAGACACAATCCAGGAGAGCAGCAACAGAGGACACACCAATCAAATGCAATGACATCTTTAGACCTTTACCTGGACAAGACAAATCCATCAGAACTGTGCTGACAAAGGGAGTCGCTGGCATTGGAAAAACAGTCTCTGTGCAGAAGTTCATCCTGGACTGGGCTGAAGGGAAAGAGAATCAGGACGTTCAGCTCATATTTCCACTTCCTTTCAGAGAGCTCAACTTGATAAAGGACAAAACACTCAGTCTTTCAGATCTTCTTCATGTCTTTTTCCCTGAAACCAAAGAAATGGAAATATCCAGTGATGAATATAAAGTGTTGTTCATCTTTGATGGTCTGGATGAGTGTCGTCTGTCTCTGAACTATAAGAGCAAAGTGAAACTGTGTAATATATCTGAATCATCCTCAGTGGACGTGCTGCTGATGAACCTCATTGTGGGGAATCTGCTTCCCTCTGCTCTCATCTGGATCACCTCCAGACCAGCAGCAGCTGATCTCGTCCCCTCTGAGTGTGTCCATCGAGTGACAGAGGTACGAGGCTTCAGTGACCCACAGAAGGAGGAATACTTCAGGAAGAGAATCAGTGATCAGAGTCTGGCCAATACAATCATCACACACCTGAAGTCATCGAGGAGCCTCCACATCATGTGCCACATCCCAGTGTTCTGCTGGATCTCAGCCACTGTTCTAGAGAAGATGTTGAGTGAAGCAGAGAGAAGAGAGATTCCCAAGACTCTCACTCAAATGTACACACACTTCCTGATCATTCAGCCCAACATCAAACATGAGAAGGACTATGAGAAGAAGGTGAAAGATGAAGACGTGATTCTCAAACTGGGGAAACTGTCTTTCCAGCAGCTTGTGAAAGGAAACCTGATCTTCTACGAGGAAGACCTGAGAGAGTGTGGCATTGATGTGACAGAAGCATCAGTGTACTCAGGATTGTGCACTCAGATCTTCAGAGAGGAGTTGGGCTTGTACCAGGGGAAAGTCTTCTGCTTTGTTCATCTGAGCCTTCAGGAACATCTAGCAGCTCTATATGCTCACATTTACTGTACAAACGAGAACAGAAATGTGTTTGAACAAATCACCAAACCAAGTCTGTTGTCTAAGGTTTTAAACCAGAAGAAATATCATTCATTATCTGAGCTGCATCAGAGAGCTGTAAATAAGGCCTTCAAGAGTAAGAATGGACATCTGCATTTTCCTGCATTTCCTTCTGGGTCTCTCATTGGAGTCCAATCAGACTCTCTTACGAGAACTACTGACACAGACAGGAAGCTGCTCCTACAACAAAGACAAAACAGTTCAGTATATCAAGCAGAAGATCAGGGAGAATCGCTCTCCAGAGAGATCCATCAATCTGTTCCACTGTCTGAATGAACTGGGTGATGATTCACTGATGCAGGAGATCTAGCGTTATCTGAGATCTGGAGAAATAGGAGAAACCAAACTCTCTTCTTCACAGTGGTCAGCTCTGGTTTATGTGTTGCTGACATCAGAACAGAAGATGGATTTTGATCTAAAACAGTTTATTGGAGCACGAAATACAGCAGAAGAAGTTCTCCAGAAGCTGCTGCCTGTGGTTAAAGAATCCAGATCAGCTCAGTAAGAAACACTGACAACAATCACTCCACTTTCAAAACATGATGACATTCATGAATTTAGCATGTGCTGTTTTGTAGTTTGATGATAAAGCAAACAGAAAGAGTTAAATGTGAAAATCAGGTGGGATAAAAAATATTAGTGTGATGCATTAAAAATGAGACAAGGTGACTACAGCTTCTCTTTCAAAGACACAACATCAGCGTTTGTACATTTTATTAAACATTACACATTTAGATGTGAACACTCATCATACAAACCTCAACAGTGGTGACAATCAACAAAATATTCAAATAAACTGTACATAAAATATTTGGTAAACTGCCCTGGTTTGATTCTTTATGATGAGTTGAATTATTTAAACATTTTACACTTTTATAATCTAAAGGAAGTCTTTCATTTTCTTTTATAGCCTTAAATTCTTTCTTAAATTTAATAATCACCGAATACATCTGATGGTTTTAGCTTTGCCTCAACTAAACTACTCCATTCAAGGATTCTTAAAGTCTTCTGTGTTTTAGATTATAAACCCTACCTAATATGCATTCATTTTGCTGTTTGTTTTGTTGTCTACACAGGTTACAGTCCTGTAATCTCACCGCTCATTCCTGTGAGAGTTTTTCTTCAGCTCTACAATCCTCAAACTCTGTCCTGAGAGAGCTGGACCTGAGTAACAATGACCTGCAGGATTCAGGAGTGAAGCTTCTTTCTGAAGGACTGAAAAGTCCAAACTGTCAACTCCAGATACTGAAGTAAATAGTTTTACATAAAATTAACACAATACTATCACAATAAATGACCAATAATTTTGACGTGCTCTCATTAAAGTGTGATTACTAAACATACTACAAAATGCTGTTTCAAAAACATTTATTTAATGCATGAATTGCTTCTGACACACAAACTGGTAGTGACATCTAGTGGCTGTGTGCAGTGTACCACTTAGCATCTTAGCCAAGGTCTTAAATTACCACCACACAAATGGCAGTTATATGAAATTATAATTAGTTCCCTCGATTTGCTAAATCAAGTGCACACTTTTAGAAATTGAGGGAACGACTTAGTAAAGTGTGTGCACGATTTACTTTTTTATCTGCATGTCATGTGCTTGACTCCATAAATTTGAACTATTTGTAAATAATATTTTATTTATAATATGCACACATTCCATCTTAAAAGAACTTTGTTAATGTTTTTTGTCTCATTATATTCAATTAAAAATTGAATTAATCATGTAAACTATATTTTCAATTCAAAACAATGCAATTTTAAAAAAAAAGTAGTCAATGGAAATTACTGTAGGTTAAGTTTTTTAATTGGTTAAAAATAAATAATATCTACTGAATGGCAGAAATAAATGTAAATGTTTGAAAAACATTTTCTATAAAGCAAATACGTATAAATGTGTCTGTTGGCATTACTAAGTTAATAAAAGTAAATTAATGCTTTTATTGTAGTGCATTTCCACAGACAATTTTGTTAATTTTGTAACTGAATCTACAGAAAATACCTGCAAATGCAAACTGCACAGGTCAGTGTGTGACAGTGTTGGGCACGTTACTTTAAAAAAGTAATTAGTTATAGTTACTAGTAGGGCTGGGCGATATATCGCATGCAATTGTCACGCGCATTTCGTCAGTAAAGCCGGTTCCCTGATTACCGCTAAATCGCCATCACCTGCTTTCAAATGGAGCGGCATTTAATAGACAGAGCCGTAGTTCACTGAAAAGCCACGCAATATCGCGTTCATTATCGAAGGCGATTCATCTGCGATATGAACGCGATATTGCGTGGCTTTTCAGTGAACTACGGCTCTGTCTATTAAATGCCGCTCCATTTGAAAGCAGGTGATGGCGATTTAGCGGCAATCAGGGAACCGGCTTTACTGACGAAATGCGCGTGACAATCGCATGCGATATATCGCCCAGCCCTAGTTACTAGTTACTTCTCACAAACAGTAACGGAGTTAGTAACTGAGTTACATCATTATAAAGTAACTAATTACCAGGAAAAGAAACGATTGCGTTACTTTAAAAAAATACAAAATCAAAATATGTCAAAATAACTTAAATACCCACAATATTAAATATAAGTCTAAGAATAAATTATTCTTGAACCGACTCGTGACTCATGATCCGCTCTTGCTTATGAAATTTCTCTGTACTGTACAATACGTGTTGGTATCCATTAAAGAAAATGTAGTTTCATATATATATATATGTTTAAATAGTCCTATGTTATGTTTTAAATTCATTTACTTGATTATGAAAAGTGAACACCATGAGTAAGATGCATCATAAGATGCGCAATATATCGGGAGACATGGAGTGGGTCAGACATGATTTTGACCACTTCATTAAGTTATGTAAAAAATTGTATCTTAATTTTAATCAATGTTTCATCAACCAATTGCCTGGATTTAATAAATACGAAGCAAATATAGCAGACAATATAATCATGGCAGGTGCGGGCGTGATCACTGGCGCGTGAACTGGAGCGCGACTTATAGGCTAAATCAGGGCTGGGCAAACTCGGTCCTGGAGGGCCGCCGTCCCTGCAGAGTTTTGATCCAACCCTAATCAAACACACCTGAACCAGCTAATCAAGGTCTTCAGGATTACACACAGGTGAGTTTTATCATGGTTGCAGCTAAACTCTGCAGGACAGTGGCCCTCCAGGACCGAGTTTGCCCAGCCCTGGGCTAAATGAACCGAAACTCAGCGTATAGTCTGCTTGCCTCGCATGAGAAACATAGCTATAGAAAGCTTGAAATATCTAAAAACGAAAAGAAATGGGCTACTCTGATTATCTAGCCTAAATCGAATGAAATGTGCATTTTCTCTCTAAGCGGTAGTGGTTGGCATCCACCAATCCTACAATGCGCCACTGCTGTAAACACGTTAGGCTGTAGGCTACACTTCAGCCAAAATTAATTAATTTAAAAAAAAATGTTTTAATTATTTATAAAATTTTGGTAAACTGCCCTGTTTTGATGCCTTATGAAGGGTTGAATTATTGAAACATTTTACACTTATATAATCTAAAGAAAGTCTTTAATTTTCTTTTGTAGTCTTACATTCTTTCTTAAATTCAGTCACTGAATACATCTGATGGTTTTAGCTTTTGTAGGGCATCGTTCAACAGGACTTGCCCTATGACTCCGTCAACCAGGAACCGACCAAACAAAGCTCCATTTTGACCAACAGGTCCATTTCCTGACAGGAAAGACCTAGCCTTAACAGAAGTGATGACGCGACTTCTTTTAACAAAGGACTCTGTCTAAAGTACTTCTTAGCTCATCAGCAATAAACTAATCAGAACCTGTCACGTGGGTCTGATCACATTAAATCTATTGATTCTCTCACAAAACCCTCTTGTATTATCGGACGGAACAGGAAAACACCCATCAACGGATTTAAAGACGAATCTGTCCTATCTATACCTCCCTTTGTGTTGAACAATCCATTTTGACCCGGTCACTTGTGACTCTGGTCGCTGTTCAATGACTCTATGCTTAAGGACTCAATCTTGAATCTCAAAAGGGACAATCATTTAAAGTATTAACTATATCCAGAATAACACTTGCTATGATGTGATAACTAACATGTTGGAGTCAATGCATTATATGTTTGTATTCCCGTATGCATTTTCTTTCTCTTGTAATCATTGTTTTAATTAGGTCAGTCTAGTAATATGTGTGTAAGAAGTGTGTCATGTTTGAGTTCTAAATACAGAATTTATAATTCTGTGTAATTCTGTGTGAATGAAACATTGAAATTCAGTATCAGGAAGATATTAAGAAACATTATAAAGTTGTTAATAAAACAGGAGAATGTTCCACAGATATCATGCAATGTGATCAATAGACAATAGACGAGGCGTGTCTAATCTCCGTAGCAACATCTCATTGGAGGATCGCTCCTTTAAAACTATGCTGTTCAAACAAGCTAGGGCTGGAAGTCAGAAATCGGTCAGAAGTCAAGGCTCGAAGTCGGTCGTCGAAGTCGGAGTTGAAACCCAGCAGCCGAAGCACCGCTACTTTGACCACGGCGGAAAAGTCGCATGGGTCATTGAGAACTGATCCTTACTGGGGCTGATTTTCCATCTAACAGTCGCCAACTTCATCCACAAGCCGCGCAGCTGACCATTCAACAGCCGTCACATCCAGACTCCAAAACACTCTGTGAAACATCTGACCAAAGTCTCCAAAGAAGAAAACTGCTCAGAACAGCGCAACAATTTTAAAGCTTCCGCGCAACCCACAAAGGGCTTTCCCGAGAAGACGTCACCTGAAAGACAGCCAATCCAGAATGGGACTCCGCTGCACGCGAGTCGCAGAACAACCCGATTACCTCAGCTGTCAGAGCAAACGCAGGTACAAGCAAACTTCTCTTTCTCGCTGGAAACTGGTGAAACTCCTTTAAACCTAAAGAATCAAGCCAAAGCTCTGCTTTTGTGATTTTCCTCAGGTTGCGATGTTTAGTTAGTATTTGGGACTTTCTTCATAACTCATATCAACTCCGCGAATGTGTGTGTGTGTGTGTATGTATGTATGTATGTGTGTGTTTAGCCTTAGTTTCTTGTAATCATTAGAAGTAGTCAATAAAGCTTGTTTTGATTTTCACATATACGAGTTTCTTGTGCTGTGTATCAAATTACTGTCTTAAACTCAAAGATCAGTTACCTCTTGCTTATAATAATTATAATAAAATATTGTTACTGTTGGCCACAGAATAATATTTTATCCAGAATTGGTAAAATACTTTAACCTCAATTTTTCGCTGGACGAATAATTGATGAAGTGTTAAATATTAATTCTGAATCATTTACAGTGAATCATTTACAGTTGATTCAATTTTTATTCCCTGTAACAATTAAATTGAGCTAATAAATGACCTAAGGTCCTTACACTTTTCCTCAACTAAACTACTCCATTCAAGGATTCTGCAAGTCATCTGTACTTTAGATTATAAACCCTACCTAATACTTATTCATATTGCTGTTTGTTTTGTTCTCTACACAGGCTACAGTCCTGTAATCTCACCGCTCATTCCTGTGAGAGTTTGTCTTCAGCTCTACAATCCTCAAACTCTGTCCTGAGAGAGCTGGACCTGAGTAACAATGACCTGCAGGATTCTGGAGTGAAGCTTCTTTCTGACGGACTGAAGAGTCCAAACTGTCAACTGCAGATACTGAGGTAAAACAGTTTTCCATAAAATAAACACAATGCTATCACAATAAATTACCAATAATTTTGAAATGTGCTCTCAATGAAGTGTTGGCTTCACTACATTAATAAAAGTAAATGAAAACCTTTACTCTAGTACATTTCCACAGACACATTTGTTAATTTTGTGACTGAATCTACAGAAAATACCTGCAAATACAAACTGCACAGGTCAATGTGTGATGACTGATCTGATTGTCAAACTAATGTCATGTTTGCTGTTGCTGTGTGTGTTCGTAGGCTGTCTGGCTGTATGGTGACAGAAGAAGGCTGTGGTTATGTGTCTTCAGCACTGTGTTCAAACCCCTCACACCTGAGAGAGCTGGATCTGAGCTACAATCACCCAGGAGATTCAGGAATCAAGCTGCTCTCCGATAAACTCAACCATCCAAACTACAGACTGGACAAACTCAAGTATGTAAAGCTGTAGGAGTTTTGTAACAAGCTTAGCTTTAGTTATACTGCAGAGACATTCAATGCTTGAATCTGATTGGATGACTAACATTCTAAGGTGTGCAATCTTTTTTCATAGATCTTAGGGTCTCATTTACTAAGCATGCGTATGCACAAATTTGTGTGTGAAATATGCGTACAAACGTTTTCAAAACAAATCATGATTCATCATTAACTTTCGCTCTACAATTTATTCTAAATTCACGAAAAAATGTGAAATGCAAAAATCACATACTCTTGGTGCCTTACAAACATACGATGAAATTGTAAACAGATATAGATCTTAAATATATATATCAGAAAAGGTAAAGAAAAGGTGCATTATAGCTGAAGCTGTGCGGTAGCTCTGCATAAAGACGCAGATACACGTATGTACAGCTGGTTAATCAGAGGTCTGTAATGTCCGTAGAAAAGGTGTCTATTGCATTTGAACTTGTTTTGCACTATTGGCTCGAGGATCTTGCTGTGTGAATGCATCTTTAAAGAGCGTTATATTTGCTGAGAGTGACGACATGGTTTGGGTGTGTTTTATGTAAATTACTTACCTGGGGCACATGGTCGCTCATTTAGAATACTCTGAATTCATCAACATTAGAATGAGGTGAATTAGGTGGAATGTTTTCGTAAGAAGTTCAAATGTGAAATAGTGTAGTGCAATAATGTGCACCACTTTATACAAAGCTCAACCGATGAGCAATGTGTCACAAGGGTAACGCTTAAGATGAAGCTTCACTTCATAGAGACAAAAGGGATTGATTCAATGTGTTGACCAGCACTGAATACCCTTAAACATTGAAAGGATACTATTATGGCTTGGCAGTATTGAGTTTTCCTGATATATTGATATATTTTTTATATACGATATGGAATGAGGCAATACCGTTTATATCAATTTGATACGAGCACATCTTAAAAATAGTGAAGGACACAGAGTGAGCTGCTGCATGGAAAGTGCCAAATCCAGTTTGTCCTAAACATAATACATGCTTTATATCAAGGGCTTTAAAATATAGTTAACATGTGTAGTGTTGCCTCATTACATTCTCTGACAGATAGATACTTGTGTTGTTTAATGCGTTTGTGATGTGGTGTTTTCCTCAGTGCATACTGCATACCTTACACTTCACAGGTCTATTCTCCATCTGTAAATGATAGAAAGTTATGCAGATATTTCCATCTTGTTATCAGGAGTGCAGTTCTGCAAAAGACAAAAGGTTCTTGCGGTTCTGCAAGCAGGTCTCCACTTAACACACTTTGACCCCAATCAGACAGAGCTCAATAATTCTGACTAAAATATACATTTGCTAAAATATTTGTGGTCAAAAATTAAATGTACCTGTCAATGCATCAACTTAGGATACCATCAAACGTTCTTCAATGAATGACTGGAGGACGGTAAATGCCAGTTTTTCCCTTTTTATTTGGGGACATTCCCAAGCCAGTAAAGTGCAGAGTGCTCACAGATGCAAAAACAAACAAAAAACAAATTTCCCAAAGAGGGAAACAAAAAAAAAAAAATTCTTAAATGTAAATCAAAAACAAATAATAATAATAATAAAAAAAAAAAACCTTTAGTCAGGTATAACACTACTACAATCAAAGTACTCCACAGTAGCTACTGCCCTCACTGAACATCAATCCTAGACTCCTGGACCACTTCATTGTGTGAGAATTTATACACATGGGTACAACCATTTCTCAACTATAATTTTACATGGAAAGTACTAAAGATCACATAACCTCATTTCCTTCAATACACAAATATAAATAGCACAATAAAACCCATTATCAGCTTCATTTCAGCAAAAATTAGAGGAAGTCAAGGGCAATAACCTCATAAAACAATGTTCACGCCTTCACCCCCCCACTTGGTATCTCCCATTCCCATGATGCAACATGGCAAAGTATAAAAAGCATGATGAAAGTTCTTTCAGGTCTTTTACTCAATTCAAGATGGCCGCCCCCCATGAATGCCAACCCAGGTAATCCACAGTTTATGAAAAAAGTTTAAATGTCCACTGGTTTAGTGCTCAGGTGGCCAGTCTGAACACAACAGTCTAGTTGCAGGTGTATGTAGGTGTATATGCATGATCCATCTCTCCACCTCGCTGTCACATCAAGGTAAATAAAGAGTTTTAAAACCCAAATACGTGTTCATGTCTTTATACAAAGGGGTTAAGCAAGGACAACATAGGGAACAGAGGGCAGCTCTGTGACACTTCCTCCCCCTTCTGCAGACGACAACTGTCGTCCCAAATGTCAGATCTCCAACTCTCTATGAACTGGGGTCGACAAGCCGATTTCTGTATTTACCTCCTTTGGAATACGGGACAAAAAGTCAGCAACCTTGTTTTTGGCTCCGGGGCAGTATTTCACTGTAAACTGGTAGGGCTGGAGAGAAAGAGACCATCTCGTAATCCGAGCATTGGAGTCTTTCATGCGTTCCAGCCATTGCAAAGCTCGATGGTCGGTTTCCAACTCAAAAGGTCTTCCCAGAAGGTAATACCGCAAGGAATCCGTGGCCCATTTAATGGCTAGACACTCCTTCTCCACTGTCGAATAACGTGTTTCTCGTGGGAACAGTTTCTGGCTCAAGAATGCCACTGGTCTACGATCTCCATCCACTTCCTGCAGTAACACGGCCCCCAGTCCAACTCCGGAGGCATCAGTCTGCAGGATAAACGGTTTCTGGAAATCTGGGCTGAGCAGAACAGAGTCCCCACATACTGCCTCTCGTAAGTCCTGGAAAGCTCGCTCACATTGCTCTGTCCAGACCACCTTGTTGGGAGCTGTGGCTCTAGTGAGATCTGTAAGCACAGAAGCCCTGGCAGAAAAGTTAGGTACAAATCTGTGATACCATCCCAACAAACCCAGAAAAGATCTCACCTGTTTCTTGGTTGTAGGGGAACGGTAACTTCGGATAGCGTCCATTTTCTCCAGCTGAGGGCGAATGACTCCTCCTCCAATCACAAAACCCAAATAGCTGATCTCTCTCTTGGCTATTGTACATTTTTTCGGGTTAACGGTAAGACCTGCTGCCTTGATTCTCCCTAGGACTTGCCTCAGATGTTGACAGTGGTCTTCCCAGGTCTCACTAAAGATGACCACATCGTCCAGATAGGCTGCAGCAAACTCCCTGGTGCCTTGCAGGATCTGATCCATTAAACGTTGGAAAGTCGCCGGTGCCCCCTGCAGGCCAAACGGCATAACCCGGAAATGGTATAGCCCAAAAGGGGTTTTGAAAGCAGTCAGTTCTTTGGCTCTGGCAGTTAAAGGAACCTGCCAGTACCCCTTGCATAAGTCCACAGTGTATAGGTATTTAGCTCTGCCCAGTCTTTCCACCAATTCATCAATCCTTGGCATCGGATAGGGTTCTACCTTAGACAGGCTATTAATTTGTCTGAAGTCAATACAAAATCTGAGGGTGCCATCCTTTTTGGGAACTAGAACGATGGGGCTACACCACTCACTAAGGGATGGTTCAATCACACCCATAGAAAGCATAATGTCCAGTTCATCCTTAAGTACCTTTACCAGGCATTCAGGAATCCTGTAACTCTTCTGGCGTGCTGGAGTTGCCTCCCTAAGGATGACATCGTGTAGCACTATGTCCGTACGCCCAGGTTTCTCCTGAAACAGCTCAGGATCCAAAAACTGCTTTACCTGGTCTCTTTGAGGTTGCTCTAGATGGGATATATCCACCGCTTGTTGGGTGCAGCCAGTCGGAAAATACTGCTCTGTTGGTTCCTCTTCCTCCCCGACCACCCGAACAAAGAGTTGTGCAGCCTCCGACTCAACCCTGTGGTGGAACTCCTTCAACAAATTAATATGAAAGTTTTGCTTTTTCTTACCCCGCTCTGGCATGGAGATCTCATAGGTTACACTGCCAGTTTTCCTCACTACCTCGTAGGGTCCATGCCACTTAGCTAGCAACTTATTCTCATTGGTGGGCAGCAGCAGCAACACCTTTTGGCCTGGCTCAAATGACCTCTCCCTTGCCCTCTTATCATACCAGGTTTTTTGAATGTGCTGGGCTTTTTTGATGTTCTCTTGGGCCAAGGAGGTCATCTCTTCCAGACGTTCTCTCATTTGGATCACATAGTGGACCACACTACAAGCACTGTCCTTGGGTCCCTCCCACTGTTCCTTAAGCAGGTCCAAAGGACCTCTCACCTGCCGGCCATATAACAGTTCAAATGGGGAGAAACCTGTGAAAGCCTGTGGCACTTCTCTGTAAGCAAACAATAGATAGGGTCCGACTGGGACCAATGGTTACCTTGACTCGGAAACAAACTTGCGCAGCATGCGTTTTAGGGTTTGGTTAAAGCGCTCGACCAACCCATCAGTCTGGGGGTGGTAGGGTGTGGTCTTAATAGCCCTAATTCCCAACAGTTGGTACACCTGTTTTAACAGCAAAGACATAAAGTTAGTACCCTGGTCTGTTAAAATTTCACGGGGAATCCCTACCCTGGAAAACAGCTGTACAAGGCAGTCAGCTACTTGTCTTGCTTTGATGGTTCTAAGTGCAAAGGCTTCCGGGTACTTGGTGGCATAATCACAGATTACTAAAATGTACCTGTTCCCATTCCTGCTTCTTTCCAGGGGGCCCCCTACATCCATTCCCAGGCGACTAAAGGGTGTGTCAATAACTGGCAATGGTAACAAATGTGCGGGTGGAACTCTCCTTCCAGCTGTCATCTGACACTCTGTACAGGTACGAATGAACTCTGTTACATCCGTGTATATCTTAGGCCAACTGAACCGACTTGCAATCCTTGCCAACGTCTTATGCTTGCCTAAATGTCCAGCCCATGGAACAGAATGTCCCAGGGTCATAACGGTATGGCGCATAGATTCTGGAAGTACCAAAGCCTCAACCTCCCCCTTCACCTGATAGAGTATACCTTTTTTCAGGATGTACATTTCCTCCCTTAAACAAGATACATTGTAATTTCTGACCCCATCTACTTCAGACACTTTCTGGAACCAGTCCTGCAAAGTAGGATCTTTTTTTTGCAGTTCAGCTATGTCCTCAGGGATAGTCATATTCAGAGGCCCTTCCGGCAAAGGCAGCTGCTCAACCTGCCTACTCTCCACACTACCCTGAAACTTAAGCTTACGCCTTTCCTTTTTAGATTTTCGGCTTTTCTCACCGCCCCCTTCCAAGTCACCGTCAGCAAAGGGCAACTCACTAAAGTCGGCTCTTGCACTCTGGGCTCGGGTTACTGCATAACAAGACTGAACTTGGGACACCAAATCACAGAGAATGGGGAGATCTTGGCCTAGTACTACCTCATGAGGTAACTGGGATGAGACAGCCACGTGTAACAAAAAAGTCTGCCCCTGCACTGTTAAATAAATCTCAGCAGTAGGATACTCTCTAACTTCTCCATGTAGACAACAAACTTTAATGGAGTTCTGAGTAATGTATTCATCTTCAGGTACCAAGCTGTTATGTACTAGAGTCTGAGTGCTACCTGTATCCCCTAAGGCCTTGGCCGACTGACCATTTACAAGTACCTGCGTCACTATCTCTGTGGTGTGTGTTTGCAAAGACTCGGGGGACGAAGTGTGTGGCAGGCGGGGCCGGGGAACATAACAGACAGCAGAATGCTTAACCTTTCTAGAAGGACAACAAGGATTAGTATGTCCTAACTCTCCACAATAGTAGCATCTGACTTCCTGCTTGTGAGTTCTATCCCCTTGCTTACCCGCAAAACTCATTTTACATTGGGCATGACCACCCTCACCCCCAGACTTACTTGGCCATCTTTGACTCCGACCTCCGAAGCTGTGCTGGGTATCTCGGTGTGCGGCTAGGTACCTCTCTGCAAGCTTGGCTGCTTCTTCTGCCGTGGCTGGATCATGCTCCTTAACCCTCAGGGGTCTGAGGATTTTTGGGGCCCTGGAGAAGTTTTGACATGCCCTGACATTTGTGCTTTTTTCAGTTGTTCATAAACATATTAATGGAAAAAGTGTCATTACACTGTATTCAGCACAAACTAGGCTACAATAATATGTGAGGAACATGTATGTACATGTTTGTGTTTTTGAAGGAATAACATTTATGCGTGGTTATTGAAAAAACAAAAAACTTAAGTCACTGAAATAAGGCCAAAAAATATATATATTAAAACTGTGTTCACAAGGATTCTGGGTATTGGAGGTTGTAGACTAGAGTTTTTGCTTCAGTATGAAGTAAAAATTATCCTTCCTACTCCTTCATATAAAACAATAGAGAGATTTAAATTTTCTAAGACACTTTTGGTCAAGAAACACAGTATGCGTGGAGGCGTGAATCATCATGTATAATGGGTGATTCTCACCTGAGAAGACAAAAGAATTGAATAATAATGACCTGAAATGACTTGCATATTAATGAGGCCTTTCAGTCAGGTAGGCTGTGAAAAAACCCTCTGTGATCATGCTGATAACAGGATTAAAGTCCACTCAGGACAAAAAAAAAACATGATTTTTGTGATCTCATGCATGCATGTATTATTGCACATGATATGAAGAAAATTTTGTATAGGCCTATGTTAAATTACACTACCAGTCAAAAGATTGAACACATTGCCATTATAATGTTTTTAAAAGAAGTCTCAAGTCTCTAACCAAATAATGGTTTTCTATTTTATTATACTTTAAAATATAATGTATTTCTGTGATGCAAAGCGTCTGAACATTCCTACCTCTAGGGCATTTCATATAGGCTTCTATATTTGTTATATTATAGAGCCTAAATGTTGATGTGCAGTTGACAAACTATACATGATTAAAAAGATCTAAGACTCAAGCTTCACATTTTGACTCTTAAAATCTTATATTGACCATAATTTCTTAATATGCTTAAAAGCATAAACATTTGGAGAAATATTGATGGATTCTCATATGTTTATATCAATTTTCTATACAGAGGAGTAATATTTATTATTCTATATTTATTGTCATTACTATGAGTGCTGGATACTGTGTTTTCATCATACATACTTGCAGCCGGAGGGCGCTCTGCCCCTTTTGTCCACAAATGCCTCAGTAAAAGAAGAGGCATATCATGTGACAATCAAGGAACTAACAGAGGCAAGAGATCGCTAAATATGGCTATTCAAAACACTTTTGAAGACAATAAATACACGATTGAGATGACGAATGCATGTATTGACTGAATTTGCGTCTGAATAGCGCTGGCTCCGTGGGCGTGGCCACATTAGCGGATAATGAGCTGAATCACAGACTTATGACATGGCTCTCTTTTCATACAGATTACATAAACACAGAAGGTTTGTTTTCGATTTGACTTATATGTTTTAAAACCTGACATCTTAACGTTTTTTTAGACATAAGTGTAATTTTTTTGTCATTAGTATTCACTAAGTTACAGTTCATTTTCTAAGAACTATCAGATTGGACTTCGTTCAGAGGGAGACGAGAGATCACGCATCATGTTAGTTTTCTTTATTTTGCAAAAAGCACAACATTTTGTTTTTACTCTGAGTGTACACAAATGAAAGAAGATATTCCACAGATTAAAATGGTGTATAACTCTTAATTGTATGTGCAACATTGATGGAGTATTTTGAGTCTCTTTCACTCTGATAAGAAAAAACCACGGTGGTATCGCCGGCGATACCCTCAGACCTCAGAGTGTTAATCCACACTGCCATGTCAGGGTTTATCATTCTCATAAATTACTCCAAGATAATAAGCTCCGACATCTGCAGAATTGTGCACGTCTCTGGCTTCACCCATTTGGAGAAAAGATCTTTCAGCCGCACATAAAGCTCACGGGGGGTCTCATCTGGCAGAATTTCTGAGGAGCGAAACCTTTGCCGGTAAATCTCTGCATTAATCTCATATTTTGTGAGTATGGCCTCTTTGACTTTTTCATAGTCCTCAGCATCAGTCCCATCCATGGCCACATAGGCACTTCGAGCCTTACCCGTTAACAGGGGAACCAGTCTTATCGCCCAGTTGACTTTAGGCCATCTGCATGCTGCAGCCATCCTCTCAAAAGTTGTTAAGAACTGTTCAATGTCATCATCTCTGGTCAAGGGATGTAATCTTGGCTCCATACTTCCTGATGAGGTACCTTCTCCAGTTGGCACTGGGCTTACAGCTATGGATGTTATCTGACTTCCCCTTCGGTCCCCTCCAGTCTGGATCTCTAAGACCTGATGCTGAATCTGCTGGAATTGGTGCTGCATGCTCCGCCAGTGCTGATCTTGCTTCACCATTAATTGCTCCATTTGATCGTCACGGGCGGCTTGTGACTGCAGGAGAACTTTAACCAGGCCAGCCAGTTCTGACACCGTTCCCTCCACTAAGACCTCTGAAGTAGTTGTACCACACACACTGGAAGCAGCTGTGGCTAGTGGTAAGTCGGTGGAAGTAGGTGCCTCCTGACTTATCCCCACCTGTTCATCTGACCCAGTACCTCGATCTTGTCTGGTCTTGGGTGGCATTATTGATCCCACTTCTGACACCACTTGTCAATGCATCAACTTAGGATACCATCAAACGTTCTTCAATGAATGACTGGAGGACGGTAAATGCCAGTTTTTCCCTTTTTATTTGGGGACATTCCCAATTCCCAAAGTACTCCACAGTAGCTACTGCCCTCACTGAACATCAATCCTAGACTCCTGGACCACTTCATTGTGTGAGAATTTATACACATGGGTACAACCATTTCTCAACTATAATTTTACATGGAAAGTACTAAAGATCACATAACCTCATTTCCTTCAATACACAAATATAAATAGCACAATAAAACCCATTATCAGCTTCATTTCAGCAAAAATGAGAGGAAGTCAAGGGCAATAACCTCATAAAACAATGTTCACGCCTTCACCCCCCCACTTGGTATCTCCCATTCCCATGATGCAACATGGCAAAATATAAAAAGCATGATGAAAGTTCTTTCAGGTCTTTTACTCAATTCAAGATGGCCGCCCCCCATGAATGCCAACCCAGGTAATCCACAGTTTATGAAAAAAGTTTAAATGTCCACTGGTTTAGTGCTCAGGTGGCCAGTCTGAACACAACAGTCTAGTTGCAGGTGTATGTAGGTGTATATGCATGATCCATCTCTCCACCTCGATGTCACATCAAGGTAAATAAAGAGTTTTAAAACTCAAATACGTGTTCATGTCTTTATACAAGGGACAACATAGCAAGGACAACATAGGGAACAGAGGGCAGCTCTGTGACAGTACGATATGTAGATTTTTAGACCTATAACAAGTATGTGTATTTTTATTATAGCAGTAATGAACTTTGTTTAAATATATATCAGATTAAACTTCTAATGTATCATTTTCTGAGCACACACCTGAAGCACACACATAGAAAGCTGCCTCTCAGACGGCACATTGTGTGAGTATTATACTTATGCAAAGATGATGTTTTTCCACAGCCAGGAACAGCACAACATCTGTGTGGCATCACAATCTTGTTATTATCACAATCTTAGTGTAAACAACTAGGCCTAACGTTACTTTAGATCCACTTGCTGCTCTTTGACTGAACACCAGTGGGTGGAGACAATGATGTGACAAAGTAAAAGTAGGCGTTGTTGTCTTGCTCCAGAGGCAGTCGTATGCAAATGAATGTGCCCATGTGATGTCACTTGCCACCTCGGATTCAAATTAAGTATTTTTACAGCTTGTTCATAAAAATGCTTCTTTTTGTATTAATGAAGAGGACGTTTTAAGTTATGGAACTTGCAGGATGTATTAATGGTACAAAGACCTCTTATATGTCAAAAGATCAAGGAAAATTTGATGTCATGACCCTTTAATTGACTACAAAGCACTACACAAAACCATGCAGCACCAAAAGTTGCATTAATAATTAGTATTCATGTCAATTTTATTTAGCCTGTGTATACAGTTGAAGTCATAAGTTTACTTACTTCTACACCTTGTAGAATCTGCAAAATGTTAATTATTTTAACAAAATAAGAGGGATCATGTAAAATGAATGTTATATTTTTTTAGTACTGTCCTGAATTAGATATTTTAAATAAAATAAAAGAGCTGGGGGGTGAACATTTTTGAACAGGATGGAGATGTGTGGAAATTTTTCTTATTTTGTTTAAAATATATATATTTTTCATTTAGTACTGCCCTTCAGAAGCAACAGAAGATACTTACATGTTTCCCAGAAGACAAATTAATACAATTTACCTTGATCTTCAAATTCAAAAAGTTCCTTTAAATTAATAGTTGTGTTTTAGTTTGTCAATTGTCCTCTACGGTGGCCGGGAGGGGACATGTTCGGTTAACTTAGTTTTGTCTTGGCCACGACATATAAACTTGCGGGGACATGATGATAATTTTTTGGCTTCGAGATCATGTGGTGAGGGAACGATATATTTTTTTCTCGTGGCCACGAGTTAAATGTGTAAACAACCTGCGCGACCATAGCAACCTGGAATTACCAGAAATAATAATGGATAAGACTATAACAATATTTATTTTTAATTAAGAATGACGAAATAAGGGCAGAATTAAGGAATGATTAGATTAACATATTATATCCTATTGCTTGCGATGTTGCCTAGACAGCATTCAAATTAAGATTTTATTACTATTATTATTACTATTATTATTAATAAACCTATATAAAATGAAATATAGCCTAATATGTTAAATTCCTGTAAATTAACTTCTGTAAGATTCTTGTGCGCCTACAGAAATTAAAGCTTTTAGTCTATATACAAATAATAAACAAAATATTCTTTTAACATAGGCTATAGTAACACATTTTTTGAACTTTATTCGAATGCTGTCACAGAGTCTACTAGTGAAAACAGATTCATTTAAGCTACTGTAGTCTACAGAAATACAGTCATAAAGTTAAAACTTTATTGGAATGATCGAGCATTTACAGTATTTACAAAATACAAACTTTAAGTAACATAATGTGCAGAATGTTAATTAAATAAGGAGAAATGGGAAATGAAGGGGAAAATGAAATTCTTTTTATAATGAATAGCTAAATGTAACTAATTATATAAAAATATTAAATAAAATGTTAATGTATTTAAAAGACTGTTAGATCAGATTAAAATTGTACAACAAGGCATATTCTTTTAACATTTAGCTATAGATAAACTTCATTTGAATGCTGTCTAAGCAACATGACGTGCAAAACAATATAATATGCAATGTGTTAATATAAATATTGCAAATTCTACAAGGTGTATGTAAACTTATGAAATCAACTGTATATTGATATACCCTTTACAATTTGATCAACCTATCATAGTTGATTAAATAAAGCATAGGTGCCACCTACAGGCCTATTAGATGAAGTGTAGGCTAACAAGAATAGCTCACCAAAATGGTCAAGTGGAAGGACTAATAATATATATATATATATATATATATATATATATATATATATATATATATATATATATATATATATATATATAAATTATTATTATTATTTATGCAGTATGTACAGTACTGGTCAAAAATCTGGATACATTACTATTTTTTATGTTTTTAAAAAGTCTCTAATGCTCATCAAACCTGCATTTATTTGATCAAAAATGCGGAAAAAAGTAAAATAATTTTGTGCATCATTAAAATAAAAATCAGCATCATTACTCCAGTCTTCAGAGTCACATGATCCTTCAGAAATCCTTCTGAAATTATGATTTTCTCCTCATGAAACATTTATGATTATTATTAATGTTGAAAACAGTTGTACTGCTTTAGATTTTTTTGGAACTTGTGATACTTTTTTCAGGATTCATTGACTTGCTTGTCAAGCTGCTTGTCATCCTTGTTCTGTCAGTATTACAGTATTTCAGTTATCGTGACAGCTCTACTTTCTCCAGCTCTCTCCCAAACAAACTTACTTGAACTTAACTTACTTGAACATAATCTTTGATCAGTTTAATGTATCCTTGTTGAATATGTTTTTTTTTTTTCAATACAATATCTTACTGACTCTATTGAACAGTAGAATATAATGAAATGTTTTATAGAACAATGACCGATTCTAACTGCATCAAACACATTAAATAGAGCATAAATCAATCCTCTCAGACACATCAGTAGATCTCCTCATGATCTTTGATCTTCTGGATCTCTTTCATCATCACAGTCTCCAGCATTACAGAGCCTCGACTTGATCAAAGTTTCCACTTCTGATGCTGTGGCCTGGATGATTTTTGTTCCAGCATCTAAAGTGAGAAGAAAACAACAATTAACATGTAAATGTAAAAAACAAAACAAGGCTTGTCCCAAGTGCAAAGTATATGCTTGTGTTTTCCTACTGTTAGGACATTTCCTCCTAATTCCACATAATTTATTCACTACCATTTTGATGAATTTTAATAGAAAATTCAGAAATGACTTCAGAAATCTAAAAAGTTTACTTGTGTCTGTGTG
Organism: Megalobrama amblycephala; assembly: GCF_018812025.1. Taxonomy (NCBI): domain Eukaryota; kingdom Metazoa; phylum Chordata; class Actinopteri; order Cypriniformes; family Xenocyprididae; genus Megalobrama; species Megalobrama amblycephala. Next base: position 3,832,674 of record NC_063049.1, on the reverse strand, counting down.
TGAATGTGACACTGTGTGTGTTTTCTAGTGTGGATCATGGAGGAGAGATCAGGATTACAGCAGGACTACGAAAATGTAAGTACACACACACACACACACACACTCACACACACACACACACACACACACACACACACACACACACACACACACACACACACACACACACACGTTTGTTTTTGTGAATTGTGGGGACATTCCATAGGCCGTAATGCATTTTATACTGTACAAACTGTATTTTCTTTCCCCCTACACTGCCCCTACCCCTAAACCTACCCATCACAGGAAACTGTGCACACTTTTACTTTCTCACAAAAACATCATTTAGTATGTTTATAAATCCATTTACATTGTGGGGACCGCTGGCTGGTGAACTCAGGTATATATTACATTGTGGGGACATTTGGATCGGTACTTGAACTCGGGTCACCTGAAGCACATTTGCACTGCATGACAGAGCTTGAGTTTGTTGCACAGCTCTATTTGTTTAAATCGTGAGAGCCGTCTAATCTTACGATACTCCTACATCCTGCGTCAGACATCACGTCACGGGATACTCTTGTGCTGTAAGTCGAGTTGTGCAGTATCAGTCATCTGACAGAAGCTAATTATTTTACATTATGAAGTTTTAAATATGGATATTTTTCTTATAAAAACACATCACTTTGTTTCAGAAGGCCTTTATTAACCCTCTGGAGCCGTATGGATTATATTTAGGATAAATGGATGCATTTATTTTTGGCTTTAAAACATGTTAATATCATTAACCCATCCTGAGATGAAGTAGAGGTAATCTTAAAATGTTCTTCTGGGAACCAGTAACATCACACACCCTCTAGAATCGAAAATTTAGTGTTTATGTATTTTATACAAATTTATTAGCAGATTTTAATCTCAATAGTGTTGTTTCTGCATCACTTATGATAGTAAAACCAAATGAAAGCAGTTCTTTTAGGACCTAGTGTGGGATTACAAATTTAAGAATCTGTTTATGATCTGCTGATCCTACATCCTGACATAACATCACATGAGATACTAAGGTGAAGTACATTGTGTTTAGCTTTTTAAGGTAAAGATGATGACATCAGATGAATGATTGTTTTAGCAAAGTTTCCAGAAAGAGTTTTCTGTCAGTTCCTGTTGTCTTTATTGTAAGTCTAATGAGTCAGATTACTGTGACTCTCTCCTTTTGTCTTTAATGGCCCTGACCCATTTATTGAATAGTCATGATGACTGGATTAGGACTCTAGAGTCCTATAGCTGGACACTTCATTTGCTTTCTTTAAGGTCGTCAGCCAAAGTTTGATTTGATCTCGTTCAATTCAATATTGATTATTTTGGGGTCTATCAGGCACAGTACATGGCAAATTTCCTCAAAGAAAAACTCTCAACTAATGCTGTAAACCATACAGGGAACCACAGCTGGTACATTATTATAATATTAAAGGCTAATTAAAGCTGCTGTAGGGAGTTTTTAGAAAACGATGACTTAGCCTGAAAATTTGAACAAGCACAACTCACAGGTCACTCCCCCTTGCTCTCTGCTGCGCTACAGCCCTCCCTCCACAGCTCCTCCCCCATCACAATGGAGCCTGCCGTGAACGCGCAGGCTAGTAAGGCGGGTAAACAGTTATGGCACATTCACTGGTACAGATGAAACATCAACAATATGATTTACATTGACTATGGCCTGCCCATACTTTGACTACAAACTTGGTCCTCAAAACATTACGTATTTTGCAATACATGTAATGTAACTATATGACGTTGCACTATTTCTATAAGTAATAAAGAGCTAGTATGATAATATAACGGTAACTAACGTTACAGTATGCAAGTAATTATTCTATCGATATGTAATGCTAAATAAGGTTTGCTAGTACATTATTTCAGCAACATGACAAGCCAGTGAATTAGTAGGTTTCAATAGTTGCTTTGCACAGTGCGTGACATTTTATCTGTATGTTATGCGGCTAGAGTTTTGACACCGAGTCAATGAGCTCCGACGAGGAATTCACACCCACAGCGCCTTCGAGGAGTCACCGGGCAGGGAGAAGAGGAAGCATCAGGCAGGGGACGGGCAGGCCTGTTTTGAAATTATCTTAGTTGTGTAGTTCTTAAAAAATGAAACAAATCAAGCAGGGATACTGTAATGAAGAGTCTGGAGATAGCGGATCCATTTGCAGCTTTATTGTAAAAGACAGGCAAACACAAACTTGGGCAAGGCAGTACCGTAAACGGGGACAGGCAGAAGTTCAGGGCTGGCGGCAGTAAACAAGGTTGAGTCACAGGCAAGGATCGAGACAGGCAGCAATAGTTCAGAATCGATGGTCAGGCAAGGTTCGGGGTAGGCAGCAAGGTTCAGCAGAGTAAAGCAGTCCAGGTCGTAACAATAAATCAATCCACAAATAAACGCTCAGAAATGATCACTGGTAGCAAATCAAGACTTCACGACTAGGTGTGTGTGTGCATCTTAAATAGTGTGGTGTGATATGGTGCAGGTGAGAGGTGATCAGTCCCAGAATGCGGGCCTCTGGGAAATGGAGTCCGGATGGGTGCGAATCAGTATTCCGGTGAGGGTTCCCTCCGGTGGTCCGGAGGATGCACCGGAGGAGCTGTATTCGTGACAGATACTTACTTGTCAAGCAGAAATGTGGCTGACTCTGCATCAGTTTTTAATCCTTTCAGGACACGTAGCTCCCTCCACCTCGGAAAAGTCGCTCCGATATTTACCCTCGTTTTATTTCGGGCTCTATCTAATTCTTTCTTTTTGGCTTTTTTATCATCGTCATCTGTCTTTTTCCGTTTACCCGTCTTTATTTTATGAGCAGGTGCCACTCGAGGAAATGGCAGTTTGGATTGTTTTTCCGCCATGAGCAAAGCTGCGGCACACGGGTAATCTTGAATTTGACGCCTGTACGCGCTGCATGACAGGAGTGTGATCAGCGCGCACGCCAGCTTGATTGACACTGCTAAGACACTCCTCCTGGCTCTGATTGGTTGTTTCTTACCGGGAGCGGTGTATTTCTGGAAATGGCAATAGGACCACTGGGAGGAGCCAGAGGAGCTTGATTTTTTTCACAGATTATCTGTCTCATATTCTACTGTCAGGACATAATGACAGGTTTAACAAATATGTAAAAAATACATTTTTACAAAAGTTACCTACTGCAGCTTTAATTGTTTTGTAAGCTACTTATTTACACATAATTATATACCAATTATCAATGTAAAGCTGCTTTGACACAATCTGCATTGTAAAAAGCGCTATATAAATGAAGGTGACTTGACATGACGACATAAATAAGTTTTATAATAAGGTTATAATAAATTTTTAATGACATAATTTTGTTTCTACTCATTTTTAATATGGACCTAAACATTTAAATGGTGGCCGTCATAAACGGATTTATTCATTCAATATTGAAGCACGTTAAGTACATGAATATGCAATGGCCTATAGTCACATATCAAAATGCTCCTCTCCAAGTTCATTTTTGTAGCTGATTAACATGTTTATTTGACATTGAACGGCTTTTTTGAGGTAAATATTATGGTAACTGTGACATTTTTACAAGCTATTTTATTGCTGCTTTTCTGCGGTTGAAACAATGATTGATCGATTAACGTTACATATGACATGATACTGATTTCAGTAAGTTGTACTGGATCTTTCAACATACCTTAGGTATTCATTCATCATTCATCCATTCATGTTTATTTTGTGTTGTAAAGTGGAAGAGATGATCGGTTCACGTGAGCTCTGCTTCTGTTTGAACTGAAGCGCTTCAGCGATGTGTCAGTCACACCACAGAGCGCTAAAAAAGATCACAGCAACTCGAGAGACGTCTATGGTAGCACTCTAGTCTATGGGAAAGTAGCACATTCTGTGAGAGAGGAGAAGATCCTAAATCAAGTTCAGATCTGAGACAAATCCTACATGAACTCAAGACTCTGGAATAGATCCAGACCAGAGCAAAGCATGCTGGGAACTGCCCAGTTTCAGTTCGTTCAACACAAATGATGAAGTGAACTTCAGTTTGACGTGTTTAAGTGGATTTACTCCATTAAATCAGGACAGAATGTGCAGTAATTGTGTGGTTTAACTCATTTTAATGAAGTTCATTTAACAAGCAGCAGAAATCATGTTTACAGTGTAGATTAAAAGATGCACAGATTGATGATTCCTGATTGTGATGTGTTTTATCTCCATCAGATTCCCATCGGATCACTCTGGATCTGAACACAGTGAATCAACGCCTCCATCTGTCTGAGAGGAACACAGTGATTACTGATACTAACACACCGCAGTCGTATCCTGATCATACAGACAGATTTTATCATGTGTTTCAGGTGTTGTGTAGAGAGAGTGTGTGTGATCGACGCTGTTACTGGGAGATTGAGTGGAGTGGATATTATGTATATATATCAGTGTCATACAAGGGCATCAGCAGGAAGGGAGGTAATGAGTGTTTGTTTGGATCTAATGATCAATCCTGGAGTTTGATCTGCTCTCCCTCCAGTTACTCATTCATACACAATAACATAAAGACTGATCTCCCTGTAAAGCCCATCATCAGCAGGAGATCAGGAGTGAATAAGGAGAATCACTATAGAGTAGGAGTGTATGTGGATCACAGTGCAGGAACTCTGTCCTTCTACAGCGTCTCGGGAGACACAATGATCCTCATCCACACAGTCCAGACCACATTCACTCAACCGCTCTATCCTGGGTTTAGGGTTTGGTCGGGATCAGTGAAACTGTGTTAATGAATCAGAACAGAGAGACTCTACCCATAATGCTTTGAGCTCATGATGAATCAGTGACAGTGAGATGTTATAGAGTCTCTTCATTACATTAATACTGTCACTGAAATATCATGTCACAATAAGTGTGTGTGTGTGTGTGTGTCAAAGAGATTTGTAATTTATGAACACAGAGCAGGAAGGAGTACAAGTGAAAACAGGGAAACGGTCAATAACTGTATAACATCAGATTGATCAGAGATACATCAGAAGAAGAGAGACAGATGGCATCAAATACAGCATTTTACATTACAGTTTGTATGTCATGTGACACTGTAAACAGATTACCATGGTAGAGACTGACACATTACTGCAACACCCTTATAAAGATCAACTACAGTATAGATTCAGTCATATACAGTGAGATCATTTACTGTATTACAGCAAACTCTGTTCTACACAAAACCTCATGACTGTGTCATACTTCACATCTTCTGATAACACACTGAATAGATACTATTACAAACATTATGGATTTTATGTCAATTATGTAATTCAGGTAATGTAAGTGTGTTTGTAATGTAATCTGTATCCTGTAACTGTAATTATTTCAGCATCAAGAGAGATTTAAACATGAATCTTGCATTGTTTGCTATTGAATGAACTGATTGTTTAAAGTACTAAACTGAAAGAAGATCAAACTGTTGTGTTTCTGTGATTAAACCAAATGTTCTCATCACATATCACAATGATCTTGTGTATGAAACAGTGATTATGAAGAATGAAAATATGAACAACTAGAATGAAAGCATGAGATCAGGTTTTGCTGTTACAAGTGTGATCAGATTGGAGTTTTGAAAATATACACTTACATGTGAAAATAGTACCAAAGTGAATAAAAAACTGTAAAGCAGGAAAATCAGCAGACCACACTGCGACAGCTCTCTCAAGCAGAGCAGATTGATGGAGAGAGGGACTCAAACTCTTGATCAGCATCATTCAATCATTGTCTGAAAGAAATCTTGCTCTCAGAGGATCAGCAGACTCCATCAACAGGCCAAACAACAGCAGTTTCTGAAAGAGGCAGAATATCTTACAAAATATGATCCAGTTTTAAATGACCGTGTCAGACGCATAAACTTAAGTGACATTGTACACAAATTTGAGAACTCCCATGTTAATGCCGTGGTTATAGTAGCTGGTGATTTTAATAAGTGTAATTTTAAAACTGTCTTTCCCAACTACTATCAGCATGTTAAACATCCAACTAGGGGAGCACATATCCTGGATCACTGTTACAGTAATGTAAAATCTGCTTATCAATCTAGTCTTAGACCAGCTTTTGGAAAATCAGATCACTCCTCTGTGTTACTTCTTCCTACATATATACAGAGGAGTAAACAATCAAAACCTTCGTCATGTATTGTTCAGTGCTGGACGAAGGAGAGTGAAGTGAAATTACAGGGATGCTTTGATGCTACTGATTGGTCTGTGTTCCATTCAGAAAATTTGGATGAGTATTGTGATGCAGTGACTGGGTACATTGACTTTTGCATTGATTGCTGTGTTCCAAAAAAGGTAATAAAACGGCATGCCAGTCAGAACCCGTGGTACAATGCGGATGTAAATAGGAAAATACAACAGCGGGCCGTGGCTTTTAAATCTGGTAATGCTG